>NC_092050.1:55067803-55418332 GCF_003086295.3 Arachis hypogaea
CTGTCCTGGTTCAAAGATTCTAGATGACAGCTTTCTGTCATGCCATTTTTTTGATTTTTCTTTATAAAGCTTGGCATTTTCGAAAGCTGTGAATCTGAATTCCTCTAGCTCATTTAGCTGGAGCAATCGTTTTTCTCCTGCTAGTTTGGCATCAAAGTTTAGGAATCTCGTTGCCCAGTAGGCCTTGTGTTCCAGTTCCACGGGCAGGTGACATGCCTTACCATACACGAGTTGGTATGGAGAGGTCCCTATAGGGGTCTTGAATGCTGTTCTGTAAGCCCACAGAGCATCGTCCAAGCTCCGTGCCCAATCCTTTCTACGGGTATTTACTGTCCGTTCCAGGATTCTTTTTAATTCTCTGTTAGAGACTTCAGCTTGCCCATTGGTTTGTGGATGATATGGAGTAGCCACCTTGTGGCGAATTCCATACCGAACCATGGCAGAGTAAAGCTGTTTATTGCAGAAGTGAGTGCCCCCATCACTGATTAGTACTCTAGGGACACCAAACCTGCTAAAGATATGTTTCTGGAGGAATTTCAGCACTGTCTTAGTATCATTGTTGGGTGTGGCAATAGCCTCCACCCATTTTAATACATAGTCGACTGCCACCAGAATATAAGTGTTTGAGTATGATGGTGGGAAAGGTCCCATGAAGTCAATTCCCCATACATCAAACAACTCTATTTCCAAGATTCCTTGTTGAGGCATGGCGTAACCATGAGGCAGATTACCAGCTCTTTGGCAACTGTCACAATTACGTACAAACTCTCGGAAATCTTTATGGAGTGTGGGCCAATAGAAGCCACATTGGAGGACCTTGGTGGCTGTTCGCTCACCTCTGAAATGGCCTCCATATTGAGATCCATGGCAATGCCATAGGATTCTCTGTGCTTCCTCTCTGGGGACACACCTACGGATAATTCCGTCTGCACATCTCTTAAAGAGATAGGGCTCATCCCACAAGTAGTACTTTGCATCAGTAACTAATTTTTTCTTTTGTATTCGATTGTACTCCTTGGGTATGAACCTTGCAGCTTTATAGTTTGCAATATTGGCAAACCATGGTGCTTCCTGAATGGCAAATAGATGCTCATCAGGGAACGTCTCAGAGATCTCAAGAAAGGGGAGGGACGTCCCTTCCACTGGCTCTATCCGGGACAAATGATCAGCTACTTGGTTCTCTGTCCCTTTTCTGTCTCTTATTTCTATATCAAACTCTTGCAGAAGCAATACCCATCTGATGAGCCTGGGTTTTGAATCCTGCTTTGTGAGTAGATACTTAAGAGCAGCATGGTCAGTGTACACAATCACCTTTGATCCTACTAAGTAGGATCTGAACTTGTCAATGGCGTAAACCACTGCAAGTAATTCCTTTTCTGTGGTTGTGTAATTTTTCTGGGCATCATTTAAAACGCGACTAGCATAATAAATGACATGCAGAAGCTTGTCATGCCTCTGTCCCAACACTGCACCAATGGCATGATCACTGGCATCACACATTAGCTCAAATGGTAATGTCCAGTCTGGTGCAGAAATAACTGGTGCTGTGACCAGCTTAGCTTTCAGTGTTTCAAACGCCTGCAGGCATGCTGTGTCAAACTCAAATGACGTGTCAACAGCTAGCAGATTGCTTAGAGGTTTTGCGATTTTTGAAAAATCCTTTATAAACCTCCTATAGAATCCTGCATGCCCCAGAAAGCTTTTGATTGCCTTAACATTGGCAGGTGGTGGTAATTTTTCAATTACCTCTATTTTTGCTTGATCCACCTCTATTCCCTTGTTTGAGATTTTATGCCCAAGAACAATTCCTTCAGTCACCATGAAGTGACACTTTTCCCAGTTTAAAACTAGGTTGGTTTCTTGGCATCTTCTCAAAACAAGTTTCAGGTGATCAAGACAGGAGCTGAATGAGTCTCCATATACTGAGAAGTCATCCATGAAGACTTCCAGAAATTTTTCCACCATGTCAGAGAAAATAGAGAGCATGCATCTCTGGAAGGTTGCAGGCGCATTACATAGCCCAAATGGCATCCTTCTATAAGCAAACACTCCGGATGGACATGTGAATGCTGTTTTCTCTTGATCCTGGGGATCTACTGCAATCTGGTTATAGCCTGAGTAGCCATCCAAAAAGCAGTAATAATCATGACCTGCTAGTCTTTCTAGCAACTGGTCTATGAATGGTAAAGGAAAATGATCCTTTCTGGTGGCTGTATTGAGCCTTCCGTAGTCAATACACATGCGCCACCCTGTAACTGTTCTGGTAGGAATCAGTTCATTTTTTTCATTATGAATCACTGTCATGCCTTCCTTTTTTGGGACGACTTGAACAGGGCTCACCCAGGGGCTATCAGAAATAGGATAAATAATCCCAGCCTCCAGTAATTTGGTGACCTCTTTCTGCACCACTTCCTTCATGGCTGGATTTAGCCGCCTCTGTGGTTGAACCACTGGTTTGGCATTATCCTCCAATAGGATTTCGTGCATGCATCTAGCTGGGCTTATGCCCTTAAGGTCACCTATGGACCACCCAAGAGCTGTCTTGTGTGTCCTTAGCACATGAATAAGTGCTTCCTCTTCCTGTGAATTTAAAGCAGAGCTTATGATCACTGGAAAAGTGTCACCTTCTCCCAGAAATGCATATTTCAAGGATGGTGGTAGTGGCTTGAGCTCGGGTTTAGGAGGTTTTTTCTCTTTCAGAAGAGAGTTCAGAGGCTCTTTCATGTCCCCCTGAATCCTCCAAATCAGGCTGAACATCTTTAAAGATGTCTTCCAACTCTGATTCGAGACTCTCAGCCATGTTGATCTCTTCTACCAAAGAGTCAATAAGATCAACTTTCATGCAGTCTGTTGATGTGTCTGGATGCTGCATGGCTTTGACAGCGTTCAACTTGAACTCATCATCATTGACTCTCAGGGTTATTTCCCCCTGTTGGACGTCAATGAGGGATCGTCCAGTTGCTAGGAAGGGTCTTCCTAGAATGAGAGTAGCACTCTTGTGCTCCTCCATTTCCAGCACAACAAAATCAGTGGGAAAGGCGAATGGCCCAACTCTGACAATCATGTCCTCAATCACGCCTGATGGGTATTTAGTGGAACCATCAGCAAGTTGGAGACACATCCGGGTTGGTTTAACTTCTTCAGTCAAGCCAAGCTTCCTGATAGTGGATACAGGTATTAGGTTGATGCTTGCCCCAAGATCGCATAAAGCTGTCTTGGTGCAATTACCTTCAAATATGCATGGTATCAGAAAACTCCCAGGGTCTTTAAGCTTTTCAGGAAAGCTCTCTAGAATGACTGCACTGCATTCTTCAGTGAGGAGAACTCTTTCTGTTTCCCTCCACTCCTTTTTATGACTCAAGATCTCTTTCATGAACTTGGCATAAGAAGGTATTTGCTCAAGTGCCTCTGCAAATGGAATCTTTATTTCAAGAGTCCTTAGATAATCTGCAAAGCGAGCAAATTGCTTATCCTGCTCCTCTTTCCGGAGTTTTTGAGGATAAGGTATCTTGGCTTTATATTCCTCACCCTTAGTGGTTAAAGAAGCCTTTTTAGAGGGGTTGTTATCAGCACTTGTGTGTGTCTGATCCCTCACTGGCAATTGAGTGCCAGAGTCAGAAACTGGAGTGACGTTAGATGCCAATTCACTGTCTGTTCCTGGCGCCTGAACGCCAGAAATGTGCCCATTTTGGGCGTTCAATGCTGGATTCTGCCCCATTTGGGCATTCAATGCCAGATTCTTGCCCATTTCTGGCGTTGAACGCCAATCTTGCCTTGTTTTTGGCGCTGAACGCCAGTTTTGGGCATGGTCTGGGCGTTCAGCGCCAGCCTTCCACCCATTTTCTGGCGTTTTAGTGCCAGAATTATTTTTCCCTGGGCTTTTACTGTCCTCAGGTGAATCTTTGGTGGGTCGCTCATTTATTGAATTTTTGATGCCTTGAGGTGGGGTATTTAGTGTTTTCCCACTCCTCAATTGAACTGCTTGACATTCTTCTGCTATTTGCCTTGATAGCTGCTGCTTTGTTTGCTTAAACTGTTCGTCCATATGTATATTAGCTATCCTTGTCTCCTGTAGCCTGTCCTTGAATTCAGCTAACTGCTTTGTTAGAAAATCCAATTGCTGATTGAATTCAGCAGCTTATTTTACAGTACTGAATTCAGCAGTTACTGTTTTAACCTCTTCATTCATGGAAGGGTTGCTGCTTAGATACAGATGCTGATTCCTGGCAACTGTATCAATGAGCTCTTGAGCCTCTTCAATTGTCTTTCTCATATGGATAGATCCACCAGCTGAGTAATCTAGAGACATCTGAGCTCCTTCTGCAAGCCCATAGTAGAAGATGTCTAACTGAACCCACTCTGAAAACATTTCAGAGGGACATTTTCGTAGCATCTCTCTGTATCTCTCCCAGGCATCATAAAGAGATTCATTATCTCCTTGTTTAAAGCCTTGGATGTCCAGCCTTAGCTGTGTCATCCTTTTTGGAGGAAAATACTGATTCAGGAATTTTTCTGTCAGCTGTTTGCATGTTCTTATGCTGGCCTTAGGTTGGTTATTTAACCACCTCTTAGCTTGATCTTTTACAGCAAATGGTAACAGTAATAGTCTGTAGACATCCTGATCTATTTCCTTATCATGTACTGTGTCAGCAATTTGTAGAAATTGTGCCAGAAACTCTGTAGGTTCTTCCTGTGGAAGACTGGAATACTGGCAACTTTGCTGTACCATGATAATGAGCTGAGGATTCAACTCAAAGCTACTGACTCCAATGGAGGGTATGCAGATACTACTCCCATATGAAGCAGTAGAGGGGTTAGAATATGACCCCAGAGTCCTCTTGGGCTGTTCATCTCCAATTATGTCCATGATGGATATATGGATATAACTTGGACTGATTTACCTTTTTAATTATTTTATTTTATGGAAAGAGGACAACTTAACCAAAAATAAAAATAACAAAAATTATGATTTTCGAAAAAGTGAGGGGAGAAAAAGTGGTTAGAAAGTTTTGAAAAAGATATGATTTGGAAAAGATTTTAAATTTTTTTTTTATATAATTTTCGAAAATTTGTTTTTAAAATAGAGAGAGAAGTGATGAGATATTTTGGTGAAAAGTAAATTTCTCCAAAAACACCCAAATCTAACCGGCCAGTGCACCGGGTCGCATCAAGTAATAAAAACTCACGGGAGTGAGGTCGATCCCACAGGGATTGATGGATCAAGCAATTTTAGTGGGTGATTAGTTTAGTCAAGCTAACATTGAGTGGTTGGGTGAAATTTTGAGAGCAGAATGTAAAATGCAGAGAATTTAAAGTTGCAGAAAATAAATGTGCAGAAACTTAAAGTGCAAGAAAAGTAAATTGCAGAGACTTAAATTGCAAGAAATGTAAATTGCATTAAATGTAAAGGGAATTGGGAATTGGATTTGCAGAAATTAAACAAGGAAAAGTTAAATTGCAACAAGCAGAGAAGTAAAAGATGGATTTGATTGATTCGGAACCAAAACAGAAATGTAAATAAACATGAAAAGCAATAAACAGAGAATGTAAAATTGGAATTAAGATCTCAGGACCCAAGAGACTAGATAACCAAGTCTAGATCTCAATGCCTTCCTAGATCCAACAAGAACAATTGCAAGAGAAATTAAAGAAAAGTAAATTGCAGAAGCCAAGAGAAGGTGAAGTAGTAAACAGAAATGGAAATTCAATTGTGCAGAGAAAGTAAACAAGAAAATTCTCAAGGTGAGATTGAAACAGAATTTCTTCAATTCTCAACCCAAGATTCAAAACGAAATTGAAAACTAAGAGAAAGCTCTCAAATCCTAATGCTCCCTAGTGGAGCCAGCCTCCTTACAAATATGAAACAGATGCCTATTTATAGGCATTTTTACAAAATGAAAATGAAATTCAAAACAAATTACAATTAAAATGAAATTTCTATTCTAACTATCTCTTGTGCCTCTAAGTGGTGTCAATTGGGCCTTTGCTCTTGATGGAATTGGGTTGAAAGAGGCCTTGGTTGATTGCTCTTGAAGTTTGAAGAAGAACCGAAGTGAACCAATTGAACCGGTTTTGAAGTTAGCCATAGTTGGTCCCAACGTTAGGGCCAAAGTTAGGGGTCTAACTTTGACCCCAACTTTTCACCTCAGCAAACACAATCTGCTGGTTTGGACGTTGGTGCCAACGTTAGGGGTCTAACTTTGACCCTAACGTTGGCCTTGCTTATGCACATTTATGGCGCCAACTTTGTCCTCTTGTCATGTTGCCAATTTTATGCCCAATATAGACTATCATATATGGTTGGAAAGCTATGAATGTCAGCTTTCTAACCCACTTGGAATCACTTCAATTGGACATCTACAACTCAAGTTATGATCATTTGAAGAGGGCATGGTCGCTGGCTTTGGTGTGCAGCGTTTGAGGTAACGTTAGCCCTCAAACGTTGGCGAAAACGCCAGTTCTGGAGGCTCAAATGTATTGTCCACCCCATACTATTATACATTGTTGGAAAGCCCTGGATGTCTACTTTCCAATGCCGTTGGGAGCACATTATTTGGAGCTCTACAGCTCGAGTTATACTCCTTTGAAGGTGCAGAGGTCAGTTGGCCTCACTGCAGGTTGCCACCATGTTCGTTTATGCACATTGCGGGGCAGTTTTCTCCCTCACTTTTAGTGTCCACCATGCAGTGCCATATATGCTTGGAAAGCTCTTGATTCCTACTTTCCAATGCTTCTTGAATCACCTCATTTGGAGCTCTGTAGCTCAAGTTATTCTTGTTGGAAGTATACCCCTTGTATGCCTTGTGGTGTGTGGCGCCAACGTTAGCCTCCAAGTTAGGGGGCTAACGTTGGCGCAAACGTTGGCCCCTCTCCCTTTGTAATTCATATGCCAACGTTAGCCTCCAAGTTAGGGGGCTAACGTTGGCGCAAACGTTGGTGCCCAGGGGAGAAACTCTCAAGTTCCAACGTTAGCCTCCAAGTTAGGGGGCTAACGTTGGGGCTAACTTCATGCCTCTTCCTTGAATGTTCATGTGCCAACGTTAGCCTCCAAGTTAGGGGGCTAACGTTGGGGCTAACTTCATGCTTCCTGGTTCAATTTTCACTTATTCCATTGTCCTCTCTTCACTCCTAGCCATTCCTCTTTGCTTCAACCTTTCTCCAAGCTTTCTTCACCTATCATTAATCAACCAAACTCATCAAAGCTATGCTCAAAATCATGAGATATTCATTCTTTCATAATATGTGACAATTTTAGCATAAAACCTCATGAAATAGCATGAATTCATACATGGTTGATTAACTCAAAGGAAACATGAAAATCTACCCAATTGGCTTGCTTATGGCTCAAGAAAGTGCATAATTCAATTGAAAACAAAAGAAAAAGGCTAGTTAAAATAGGCTAAGATGACTTGTCATCACAACACCAAACTTAAAGCTTGCTTGTCCCCAAGCAAGAAAAGAATCATGCAATAAAGATTGACAATCCAAGGCAAGAAGAATAGCAACTCAATGTTCACGGTAAGCTAGTTTTCTAAGCATACTACAATCACAAAAGAAATGTAAATGATTGATGCTTCCATCTAGCTCAATTTATGAAATCTTTTTCTTATATTTCTTCCTTGAAACAAGCTTTTGATTTTCTTATTAGCTTCTCCTTTTTGGGTGCTTTGCCCCATGAGTTGATAACAAAGCTACGACTTCTAAATGCTTTGTTTTCAAGTATTACCACTTGATACATAAGCACCACAAGCATTTGATTAGAGGACTTCATTAAGCTCATTTTTCTTTTCTTTTCTTGACTCTCTAATCATTGATGCTCAGAGCCTTGAGCTTTGAGGGAGTGCTTTTGCACTTTGAGCCTAACCTTGACTTCTAAGTGTTTTGTTTTCAAGCATTTGGCTTGATACATAAACACCACAAGTACTTAACAAATGAATTGCCATTGGTACTCAGAGCCTTCAGCTTTCTCATTCTTTCCCTTTTTCTTTTCTTGCGTTATTTTGCATTTGCTTCTTCAAGGTTTTCATGATTTTCAAAAGATTTCACAAAATGTCCTAGATGAAAACTTCAATTAAATAAAATCTAATGCAATTAAGCAACAATCAAACATACTAGCTTACCAATACTTTTATGCACATGCTAAAATCTTCTTTAATGCCTTGTTTGTTTATGATCATGATACTTTGTTGCTTTTGAATTCACAAAACTCAAGTTGGTAATCATAATGACATAGCACCATGTTGCAATTTAGAAATCAAACTATGCCTTTTCATACACACATGCATACAGAGAAGGTACAGACAATCATGTAGTTTATGGTGCTTGAAACAAATGACAGGAAAAGGAACTTTACAACCTTGCAGTTCATCTTCATTATTGTTGTCCTTTTTCCTCTATTCTCTTCCTTCCCATACCAAACTCAGAATGCTTGCTCATCCTCAAGCAACTATTAGAACCGTGGCTATGGGGCTAAGATGGATCATGAATGTCTTACACAAGGAATGTTAGTAGTACATGTGTTTCAAGCAAGCAAAATTAAAGATAATAATCAAGGCACAAGATACAGAGACATTGTGATTGCATACTTAAGAAGGTGAGCATAATACTTTGCATAGAAGATAAGTGGCACACCAAACTTAGTGTGACACTTTCACTTTGGAATCAATGCAAGTATTCAGTAAAGATTTGAAGCAAACTGTGTTGCATAGCAACACCAAACTTAGAATGCAATCCTATGTCAATTTATTTGAATTAAAACTAAACAAAAGAAACTGTTATATGTTAAATACAATCACCAAATGAAGAATCTGTTATGAATAAGGATGTCTTGGTGATGTATGAACAAAAATAGTTAATGAAGGGAAGCATTAAAAACAAGTAAATAAATGAAACAAAGAGAAAACAAAAATTATCCAACTAAGAAGAAAAATAACACTGTAAAAGGCAATATGATTATGCAGACAAGTGATGTTGCTGGATTGATTTGCATAAAAAAAATAGGTGGCACACCAAACTTAGAATCTTGGTGTGTCACTTTCATGTAAAATTGATGCAATCATCCATGAAAATGGAAAACAGTTTGTTGCAGGGCAACACCAAACTTAGAATGTAATCATATGCCAATTTATTGAAATTTAAACAAAGCAAGGAGAAGAATTGTACCTACTGTCTACCTGTTCTTTACTTTCTTCCTTTTCTTCCAATTTGTTAAGAGAAATGACTTCAAAGGAGGAGAAGTTTCAGCTAGTGCCCCCTGTCTTGGTCTCTCCTCAGCAAGCTTCCTTGTGAAATTGGCTTGATTGATCTTGCTTGCTGGATCAGGGGGAGGATTGTTTGCAGTTGACCTTCTCATGAATGTTGTCCTTGGTGTCTTGGTCACAATCCTCTTCTTGGTGCTTTTGTCAATTGCCTTCACTTCTTTGAATCCAAGTTTTGGTGGTTGTGTGATTGTTGGAGTTTTGTATTCATCCAGAGCCTTTTGTATTGGTGGTTCCATGAACTCCTCCTTTATGTACTTCTCTGCCTCACTTGAGTTTGGAATGACTTCTTCACTTTCTTGCTCCTCCACTTCCTCTTTTATATCCATCAATTGGCCTTCATTTTTCTTGCTCAGTGGTTCTAAGCTCCTCCTTATTTTCTCTACTTCTTCATTCATATTTTTGAAGAAAGCTTCTTGCCTTTTCTCAGATATTTGTGCTTCTTTCGCATATTTTTCGAACTTGGACTCAAGCTCTGAAAGCCTTGAGTGGTTCATGGAAGTTTGTGTGGGTGGTGAGTTTTGAAAGGGGCTTTCGGTTGAAGTATGGTCAAGTGATGATATCTTTGGATGATTATCATATGGAGCACTAGGATTCCCTTCCCAGCCACCATTAGAATCATGACTTGCATTATTTTGTGGTGGAAAGAAATATCCCATATGATTTTCTTTCTCATCTTGTGGTTCTGAAGCATAGCTCCATGAATTGGAGTGCCCAGAATTTGAAGTTTCTTGGTGATATCCCCAGCCATCATTAGAGATTGGTGATGGTGGTTGATATCCCATAAAATTTTGTTTGACCAAATGATGAGTTGAACTCCATTTGTATTTTGCAAACATCAATGAAAATTGAAATTACTCATATCAGAGATGAGAATTTCTTAGTGAGGCAATAACTCAAACACCTTGGTTTCAACTTAGAACAGAGAACAAAAATAAAGAAAATGCTTGATCTAGACTTCTCACCCACATAATCATTGTTGATCTAATCAATCCCCGGCAACGGCGCCAAAAACTTGATGAGATATTTTGGTGAAAAGTAAATTTCTCCAAAAACACCCAAATCTAACCGGCCAGTGCACCGGGTCGCATCAAGTAATAAAAACTCACGGGAGTGAGGTCGATCCCACAGGGATTGATGGATCAAGCAATTTTAGTGGGTGATTAGTTTAGTCAAGCTAACATTGAGTGGTTGGGTGAAATTTTGAGAGCAGAATGTAAAATGCAGAGAATTTAAAGTTGCAGAAAATAAATGTGCAGAAACTTAAAGTGCAAGAAAAGTAAATTGCAGAGACTTAAATTGCAAGAAATGTAAATTGCATTAAATGTAAAGGGAATTGGGAATTGGATTTGCAGAAATTAAACAAGGAAAAGTTAAATTGCAACAAGCAGAGAAGTAAAAGATGGATTTGATTGATTCGGAACCAAAACAGAAATGTAAATAAACATGAAAAGCAATAAACAGAGAATGTAAAATTGGAATTAAGATCTCAGGACCCAAGAGACTAGATAACCAAGTCTAGATCTCAATGCCTTCCTAGATCCAACAAGAACAATTGCAAGAGAAATTAAAGAAAAGTAAATTGCAGAAGCCAAGAGAAGGTGAAGTAGTAAACAGAAATGGAAATTCAATTGTGCAGAGAAAGTAAACAAGAAAATTCTCAAGGTGAGATTGAAACAGAATTTCTTCAATTCTCAACCCAAGATTCAAAACGAAATTGAAAACTAAGAGAAAGCTCTCAAATCCTAATGCTCCCTAGTGGAGCCAGCCTCCTTACAAATATGAAACAGATGCCTATTTATAGGCATTTTTACAAAATGAAAATGAAATTCAAAACAAATTACAATTAAAATGAAATTTCTATTCTAACTATCTCTTGTGCCTCTAAGTGGTGTCAATTGGGCCTTTGCTCTTGATGGAATTGGGTTGAAAGAGGCCTTGGTTGATTGCTCTTGAAGTTTGAAGAAGAACCGAAGTGAACCAATTGAACCGGTTTTGAAGTTAGCCATAGTTGGTCCCAACGTTAGGGCCAAAGTTAGGGGTCTAACTTTGACCCCAACTTTTCACCTCAGCAAACACAATCTGCTGGTTTGGACGTTGGTGCCAACGTTAGGGGTCTAACTTTGACCCTAACGTTGGCCTTGCTTATGCACATTTATGGCGCCAACTTTGTCCTCTTGTCATGTTGCCAATTTTATGCCCAATATAGACTATCATATATGGTTGGAAAGCTATGAATGTCAGCTTTCTAACCCACTTGGAATCACCTCAATTGGACATCTACAACTCAAGTTATGATCATTTGAAGAGGGCATGGTCGCTGGCTTTGGTGTGCAGCGTTTGAGGTAACGTTAGCCCTCAAACGTTGGCGAAAACGCCAGTTCTGGA
The DNA here is from genome assembly GCF_003086295.3 of Arachis hypogaea. Classification (NCBI taxonomy): domain Eukaryota; kingdom Viridiplantae; phylum Streptophyta; class Magnoliopsida; order Fabales; family Fabaceae; genus Arachis; species Arachis hypogaea. The sequence goes on from NC_092050.1 coordinate 55,079,449, forward strand.
GGCTCAAATGTATTGTCCACCCCATACTATTAAACATTGTTGGAAAGCCCTGGATGTCTACTTTCCAATGCCGTTGGGAGCACATTATTTGGAGCTCTACAGCTCGAGTTATACTCCTTTGAAGGTGCAGAGGTCAGTTGGCCTCACTGCAGGTTGCCACCATGTTCGTTTATGCACATTGCGGGGCAGTTTTCTCCCTCACTTTTAGTGTCCACCATGCAGTGCCATATATGCTTGGAAAGCTCTTGATTCCTACTTTCCAATGCTTCTTGAATCACCTCATTTGGAGCTCTGTAGCTCAAGTTATTCTTGTTGGAAGTATACCCCTTGTATGCCTTGTGGTGTGTGGCGCCAACGTTAGCCTCCAAGTTAGGGGGCTAACGTTGGCGCAAACGTTGGCCCCTCTCCCTTTGTAATTCATATGCCAACGTTAGCCTCCAAGTTAGGGGGCTAACGTTGGCGCAAACGTTGGTGCCCAGGGGAGAAACTCTCAAGTTCCAACGTTAGCCTCCAAGTTAGGGGGCTAACGTTGGGGCTAACTTCATGCCTCTTCCTTGAATGTTCATGTGCCAACGTTAGCCTCCAAGTTAGGGGGCTAACGTTGGGGCTAACTTCATGCTTCCTGGTTCAATTTTCACTTATTCCATTGTCCTCTCTTCACTCCTAGCCATTCCTCTTTGCTTCAACCTTTCTCCAAGCTTTCTTCACCTATCATTAATCAACCAAACTCATCAAAGCTATGCTCAAAATCATGAGATATTCATTCTTTCATAATATGTGACAATTTTAGCATAAAACCTCATGAAATAGCATGAATTCATACATGGTTGATTAACTCAAAGGAAACATGAAAATCTACCCAATTGGCTTGCTTATGGCTCAAGAAAGTGCATAATTCAATTGAAAACAAAAGAAAAAGGCTAGTTAAAATAGGCTAAGATGACTTGTCATCAAGAAGATATTTTTGAATTTAAAGAGGAGAGAGAAAAACAATAAGATAGCACAAGATTTAAAATTTTTAGATCTAATGCTCCCTATTTTCGAAAATTTTGGAGGGAAAACACCAAGGAACACCAAACTTAAAAATTTTAAAATCAAGTCACAAGGAAAACTCAAGAACACGAAGAAAGAACACCAAACTTAAAATTTTTAGAAAACCAAGCCAAAATTTTTGAAAACCAAAGGGAAATCAACAAGAAAACACCAAACTTAAAGTTTGGCACAGGATTTAATAGAAAAAATTATTTTTGAAAAAGGTTTTAAAAAATATGATAGCCAATTACCATGAACATAAACACCACGTTCTAACTAATAAAAGACTCTAAACAAAAAAAGAAATTTTTCCTAATCTAAGCAACAAAATAATCCGTCAGTTGTTCAAACACGAACAATCCCCGGCAACGGCGCCAAAAACTTGGTGCACGAATTGTGAATCACACTTCTCACAACTCGTACCACTAACCAGCAAATGCACTGGGTCGTCCAAGTAATACCTTACGTGAGTAAGGGTCGAATCCCACAGAGATTGTTGGATTGAAGCAATCTATGGTTATTTTGTAATTCTTAGTCAGGAAGTCAATTATGTTTATCAGTTGAATTGTGAATAACCAAGAGAGCATAAATTAAAGGTTACTTGTTGTGCAGTAATGGAGAATATGTTGGAGTTTTGGAGATGCTTTGTCTTCTGAATCTCTGCTTTCCTCTGTCTTCTGATTCACGCACGCACGTCCTCCTATGGCAAGCTGTGTGTTGGTGGATCACCGTTGTCAATGGCTACCTTCCATCCTTCCAGTGAAAACTACGCTTACTCGCTCTGTCACTGCACGGCTAATCACCGGTTGGTTCTCGATCCGGTTGGAATAGGATTTACTATCCTTTTGCGTCTGTCACTAACGCCCAGCCTTCAGGAGTTTGAAGCTCGTCACAGTCATTCAATCCCTGAATCCTACTCGGAATACCACAGACAAGGTTTAGACTTTTCGGATTCTCATGAATGCCGCCATCAATTCTAGCTTATACCACGAAGATTCTGATTAAGAGATCTAAGAGATACTCATTCAATCTGATATAGAACGGAGGTGGTTGTCAGGCACACGTTCATGGTTGAGGAAGGTGATGAATGTCACGGATCATCACCTTTATCACAGTTAAGCGTGAATGAACATCTTAGATAGGAACAAGCGTGTTTGAATGGAAAACAGAAATACTTGCATTAATTCATCGAGACACAACAGAGCTCCTTACCCCCAACAATGGGGTTTAGAGACTCATGCCGTCAGAGAATACAAAGTTTTGATCTAAAATGTCATGAGGTACAAAATAAGTCTCTAAAAGTTGTTTAAATATTAAACTAGTATTCTAGGTTTACAAAAATTGGATAAACTGTGATGGATGATGCAGAGATCCACTTCTGGGGCCCACTTGGTGTGTGCTGGGGCCCACTTGGTGTGTGCTGGGGCTGAGACTTAAGCAATTCACGTGCAGAGGCCATTTGTGGAGTTGAACACCAGTTTTTATGCCAGTTTGGGCGTTCAACTCCAGCTTTTGATCCTTTTCTGGCGCTGGACGCCAGAATTGGGCAGAGGACTGGCGTTGAACGCCAGTTTACATCGTCTATCCTTGTGCAAAGTATCGACTATTATATATTTCTGGAAAGCCCTGGATGTCTACTTTCCAACGCAATTGGAAGCACGCCATTTCGAGTTCGGTAGCTCCAAAAAGGCCACTTTGAGTGCAGGGAGGTCAGAATCCAACAGCATCAGCAGTCCTTTTTCAGCCTGAATCAGATTTTTGCTCAGCTCCTTCAATTTCAGCCAGAAAAATACCTGAAATTACAGAAAAACACACAACTCATAGTAAAGTCCAGAAATATGAATTTTTCCTAAAAACTAAGAGAATTAGACTAAAAACTAACTAAAACATCCTAAAAACTATATGAAATTAACCCCAAAAAGCGTATAAAATATCCGCTCATCATTCACCCATGTAATTAACCTCTGCAATTGCAAGATTCTCAGGATCATAAGCTTCTTCTTCAAAAGATGCCTCTTGAGTACTGTTGGATGCAGCTTGCATTCCATTCAGACTCTGAGAAATCATATTGACTTGCTGAGTCAATATTTTATTCTGAGCCAATATGGCATTCAGAGTATCAATTTCAAGAACTCCCTTCTTCTGAGGCGTCCCATTACTCATAGGATTCCTCTCAGAAGTGTACATAAACTGGTTATTAGCAACCATGTCAATGAGTTCTTGAGCTTCTGCAGGCATTTTCTTTAGGTGAATGGATCCACCTGCAGAAGTATCCAATGACATTTTAGCTAATTCAGACAGACCATCATAGAATATATCCAGGATGGTCCATTCTGAAAGCATATCAGAAGGACACTTTTTGGTCAGTTCCTTGTATCTCTCCCAAGCTTCATAGAGGGATTCACCTTCTTTTTGTCTGAAGGTTTGAACATCCACTCTAAGCTTACTCAGCTTTTGAGGAGGAAAGAACTTGGCTAAGAAAGCCTTGACCAGCTTATCCCAAGGGAAAAGCATGAGCCTGTAGACTTCAGGATCTACTCCATTAGTGTTAACAGTGTCACATATCTGCAAGAATTCAGTTAAGAACTGAAAGGGATCTTCAGATGGAAGTCCATGAAACTTGCAGTTTTGTTGCATCAGAGAAACTAATTGAGGTTTAAGCTCAAAATTGTTTGCTCCAATGGTAGGAATTGAGATGCTTCTTCCATGTAAATTGAAATTAGGTGCAGTAAAGTCACCAAGCATCCTCCTTGCATTATTATTATTTTCGGCTGCCATCTCCTCTTCCTGTTCGAAAATTCCTGTAAGGTTGTCTCTGGATTGTTGTATTTTAGCTTCTCTTAGTTTCCTTTTCAGTGTCCTTTCAGGTTCAGGATCTGCTTCAACAAGAATGTTCTTGTCCTTGCTCCTGCTCATATGACAAAGAAGGGAATAACAAAGAAAATATGGAATCCTCTATGTCACAGTATAGAGATTCTTTTGTGTGAGTAGAAGAAGAAAAGAATGTGATGTAAAGAAGAATGGATAATCCAAACACAAGGGTGAGGATAGGAGCAGAGATATGAGATGAAGAGAAGTGTTAGTAAGTAATTAAATAAATAGAAGAAGATGAGAGAGAAGTTTTCGAAAATAATTTTTGAAAAGGAGTTGATGATTTTCGAAAATTAAAGGAAAAATAAAATTAAAATTAAAATTAAAAATTAAAACAATTAATTAATTAAAAAGAATTTTTTGGAAAAGAGGGAGGTATTTTCGAAAATTAGAGAGGGATAGTTAGTTAGGTAGTTTTGAAAGAGATAAGAAACAAACAAAAAGTTAATTAGTTAGTTGAAACAAATTTTGAAAATCAAATTTTTAAAAGATAAGAAGATAAGAAGTTAGAAAAGATATTTGAAAAAGATAAGATAAAAAGATATTTTTGAAAAGATATGATTGAAATTAGTTTTGAAAAAGATTTGATTTTTAAAATCACAATTAATGACTTGATTCACAAGAAATCACAAGATATGATTCTAGAACTTAAAGTTTGAATCTTTCTTAACAAGTAAGTAACAAACTTGAAATTTTTGAATCAAAACATTAATTGTTGATGATATTTTCGAAAATATGATGTAGAATTAAGAAAAAGATTTTTAAAAAAATATAAAAAAAATATTTTTAAAATTTTCGAAAATAAATAAGAAAAATAAAAAAGATATGATTTTTGAAAAAGATAATATTTTTAAATTAAAAATTTGATTTGACTCATAAGAAACAATTGAATTTTAAAATTTTTTGAAAAAGTCAACTCAATTTTTCGAAAATTTATGAGTGAAAAAGGGAAAGATATTTTTTTAATTTTTGAATTTTTAATGAAGAAAGAGAAAAACATGAAAAAGACTCAATGCATGAGAATTTTAGATCAAAACAATGAATGCATGCAAGAACACTATGAATGTCAAGATGAACACCAAGAACACTTTTGAAGATCAAGATGAACACCAAGAACATATTTTTGAAAAATTTTCAAGAAAAGAAAACATGCAAGACACCAAACATAGAAATTTTTCATGTATAGACACTATGAATGCAAGAATGCATATGAAAAACAAGAAAAGACACAAAACAAGAAAATATGAAGATCAAACAAGAAGACTAGCCAAGAACAACTTGAAGATCATGAAGAACACTATGAATGCATGAATTTTCGAAAAATGCAAAAAACGTTTTTTGAAAAAATGCAATCGACACCAAACTTAAAAATTTACTCAAGACTCAAACAAGAAACACAAAATATTTTTGATTTTTATGATTTTATGATTTTTTTTTTGTATTTTCTTTTAAATTTTTTTTCGAAAAACATATAGGAAAAAGAAAATAAGAAATTCAAAATTTTTAATAAGAATTCCAGGAATCTTTCAATGTTAGCTTAAAGCTCCAATCCAAGGGTTAGACATGGCTCACTAGCCAGCCAAGCTTTAGAAGATACAAATCAGGCATATAACAGCTGATACTTCATCCAACTTCATATACATGCCTTTTATGTTGACAAGTGGAAGCCTCAATCCAAAAGAATTTGGATATGGCTTTACAGCCAGCCAGGCTTCAACATGTTACCATGAAACTCTAGAATTCATTCTTAAAAATTTTGAATAATTTTCGAAAGCAGATGAGAAATTTTTGAAAGATTTTTGAAAAATTTTTGAAAATAAAACAAAAAGAAAATTACCTAATCTGAGCAACAAGATGAACCGTCAGTTGTCCAAACTCGAACAATCCCCGGCAACGGCGCCAAAAACTTGGTGCACAAAATTGTGATCCCTGGTAATGGCTCCAAAAACTTGGTGCTCTAATCTTAATTTATAGTTTGTCACAACTTCGATACAACTAACCAGCAAGTGCACTGGGTCGTCCAAGTAATAAAACCTTACGTGAGTAAGGGTCGATCCCACGGAGATTGTTGGTATGAAGCAAGCTATGGTCACCTTGTAAATCTCAGTCAGGCGGATATCAAATGGTTATGGAGTTTTCAAATAATGATAATAAATAAACAGAAAATAAAGATAGAAATACTTATGTAATTCATTGGTGAGAATCTCATAAGCGTATAGAGATGCTTTCGTTCCTCTGAACCTCTGCTTTCCTGCTGTCTTCATCCAATCATTCCTACTCCTTTCCATGGCAAGCTTTATATAGGGCATCACCGATGTCAATGGCTACATCCCATCCTCTCTGTGAAAAAGGTCCAAATGCTCTATCACGGCACGGCTAATCATCTGGAGGTTCTCGATCATACTGGAATAGGGTTCACCCTCTTTTTGCGTCTGTCACTACGCCCAGCACTCGCGAGTTTGAAGTTCGTCACAGCCATCCCTTCCGAGATCCTACTCGGAATACCGCAGACAAGGTTTAGACTTTCCGGATCTCAGGAATGGCTGTCCATGGGTTCTAACTTATACCACAAAGATTCTAATATCTCGGAATCGGTCCTCTGTAATAGATATCTAAGAGATATTCATTCTAGCTTGGTTGCATGTAGAACGGAAGTGTTTGTCAGGCACGCGTTCATAAGTGAGAATGATGATGAACATCATATAATCATTACATTCATCATGTTCTTGGGTGCGAATGGATATCTTAGAAGCGGAATAAGTTGAATTGAATAGAAAAACAGTAGTACTTTGCATTAAATCATGAGGAACAGCAGAGCTCCACACCTTAATCTATGGAGTGCAGAAACTCTACGGTTGAAAATACATAAGTGATAAAGGTTCAGGCATGGCCGAATGGCCAGCCCCCAAACGTGATCAATGGATCAAAAGATAATCCAAAGATGTTTCAAAAAGATCCGAAGATACAATAGTAAAAAGTACTATTTATACTAGGCTAGCTACTAGGGTTTACAGAAGTAAGTAATTGATGCATAAATCCACTTCCGGGGCCCACTTGGTGTGTGCTTGGGCTGAGCTTAAAGTTTACATGTGCAGACGCATCTTTTGGAGTTGAACGCTAAGTGGTAACGTGTTTTTGGCGTTCAACTCTGGTTCGTGACGTGTTTCTGGCGTTTAACTCCAGACTACAGCGTAGAACTGGCGTTCAACGCCCTTTTACGTCGTCTAAACTTGGGCAAGGTATGGACTATTATATATTGCTGGAAAGCCCTGGATGTCTACTTTCCAACGCCGTTGAGAGTGCACCATTTGGAGTTCTGTAGCTCCAAAAAAAAATAACTTTGACTGCAGGGAGGTCAGAATCCAACAGCATCAGCAGTCCTTCATCAACCTCTGAATCTGATTTTTGCTCAAGTCCCTCAATTTTAGCCAGAAAATACCTGAAATCACAGAAAAACACACAAGCTCATAGTAAAGTCCAGAAATGTGAATTTAACATAAAAACTAATAAAAACATCCCTAAAAGTAACTAGATCCTACTAAAATCATACTAAAAATAATGCCAAAAAGCGTATAAATTATCCGCTCATCAGCCATTCGGCCATGCCTGGACCTTGTTCTTATGTATTTTCAACGGTAGAGTTTCTACACACCATAGATTAAGGTGTGGAGCTCTGTTGTTCCTCATGAATTAATGCAAAGTACTATTATTTTTTTATTCAACTCAGGCCTATTTCTTCTCTAAGATATTCATTCGCACATAAGAACATGATGAATGTGATGATTATGTGACCCTCATCACCATTCTCACTTATGAACACGTGCTTGACAAACACTTCCGTTCTACATGAAAGCAAGCTTGAATGCAAATCTCTTAGCCTCCTGATCTACGATCAGAGTCTTCATGGTATAGACTAGAATTATTGGCGGCCATTCTTGAGATCCGGAAAGTCTAAACCTTGTCTGTTGTATTCCGAGTAGGATCTAGAAAAGGATGGCTGTGACGAGCTTCAAACTCGCAAGTGCTAGGCGTAGTGACAGACGCAAAAGGATTACTGGATCCTATTCTAGCATGATCGAGAACCGACAGATGATTAGCCGTGCGGTGATAGCGCATTTGGACCATTTTCACTGAGAGGACGGGATGTAGCCATTGACAACGGTGATGCCCAATGTACAGCTTGCCATGGAACGGAGTATGAATGATTGGATGAAAGCAGTAGGGAAGCAGAGGTTTAGAAGGAATAAAAGCATCTCCATATAGTTATCTGAAATTCTCACCAATGAATCACATAAGTATTTCTATCCTATTTTATATTTTAATTATATTTTAATTATCAAATCTCCATAACCAATTGAATCCACCTAACTGAGATTTACAAGGTGACCATAGCTTGCTTCAAACCGACACTCTCCGTGGTATCTACCCTTACTCACGTAAGGTTTATTACTTGGACGACCCAGTGCACTTGCTGGTTAGTTGTGCGAAGTTGTGACAAAGAACTAAGATTATGAACGTGCGTATTAAGTTTTTAGCGCCATTACCAAGGAATGAACAATCATGATTTCGTGCACCACTGGATTAGGGACAAAATTGGTACTCTTGCTAGTTGCCTTCACTTCTTTGGATTCAAGACTTGGTTGCTGTGTGATTATTGGAGTTTTGTCTTCATCAAGGGCCTTCTGAGTTGGTGGTTCAATGAGCTCTTCCTCTGTGCACTTCTCTACTTCTCTTGAGTGTAAATTCTCTTGAGTATCTCCCTCCATGTCTTCTTCATGATTTTTCATTACATCCTTTGGGAGGGAATCTTTATGTTTCATTGTCACCTCAAGTAGCTTTTGTGAATGTAAAATCCTTGGCTCATGTTCCTCATCCTTCATTGCAATTTCACTTGACACATGGACCTTTTGTTCTTGTTTTTCTACTTCCTCACCCACAAATTTGTCTTCATCCTCACTGTTTGATGGTTCTAAGTTCCTCCTTGTTTGCTCTAAGGGCCCATTCATCTTCTTGAAGAGGATTTCTTTCCAGGATTGGGATTTTATGTATCTTTCCACAAGTTGTCTGTGTACTTCAATGGCTTGGCATCGGCTTTCTGAGGGTTCTTTAGACCATTGAAGAGATGAAGGTTGAGAATAATTTTAGTGACATGGATGTATTATGGTGAATTTGTTTTGAGGGGTGTGGGATGAGTTGTGTGATTAGTGGGATGACTTGTATGGATCTTGGAGGAAACTTTGTGTTGAGGCATAATCAAGTGATGAAGATCTTTCAAATGAGAAACTGGGACGTGAGGGTGGATGCTCTTTCATTCCTTGGTGATACTCCCAGCCACCATTACAATAATGACTTGCATCATTTTGTGGTGGAGGAAAATATCCCATATGACTTGATGTGCGGAAAACGATCCGACACAAAACTCACCGGCAAGTGTACCGGGTCGCATCAAGTAATAAAACTCACGGGAGTGAGGTCGATCCCACAAGGATTGAAGGATTGAGCAACTTTAGTTTAGTGGTTGAATTAGTCAAGCAAACAAGTGTTGATTGTGTGAAATTGTGTTGACAGGAATTAAATTGCAAAGAATGTAAAGGGGAGTGGATGATTTGCAGGAAATTAAAGGGAACAAAAAGAAAAATAGCTGAATCTTAAAGTGCAAGTAATGTAAATTGCAGAAACTTAAAGTGCAAGAAATATAAATGACTTGAAAAATAAAAGGGGAATGGGAATTGGATCTGCAGGAATTAAACAGGGAAAAGCAAAACTTAACAGAATGAAGAGTAGTTGATGTAATTAATTGAACCGGATCTCAAAACTAAAAGGAAAATAAACTTGGTGTAGTAATTAAACAAGGAAATTAAAATGGAAACCAATAGATCTCAGGACCCAAGAGACTAGATAACTAAGTCTAGATCTCAATGCCTTCTTAGATCCAAATTTAGAGAGCAAATGCCAAATAAAAGAAGAGAGCAATGTAGAAATGTAAATTCAAGTTCAATTTTCCAGAAGCTGCAGTAAGAAAAACAGAGAGATCTCAAACGTTGATCCCTCTTTTCAAGCCCATTCTTGCAACCTTCTTCCAAGATTTTTTCCACCTATCATCAATCAACAATTGTATCAAAGCTATGCCATAATCATGAGAGTTGTTCTTCTTCTTGTCACATGAGCAATTATGGCACAAAAACTCATGAAAATACATCAATTTATCCCTGGTTGATTGAATCAAAGGAAACATGAAATTCAATCCAATTGGCTTACTTATGGCTTAAGAAAGTGCATAAAACTAAATGAAAACAAAGGAAAAAGACTAGTGAAACTAGGCTAAGATGACTTGTCATCATGACTCTCTTGCTCATCTTGTGTCTCTGAAGCAAATCTCCATGGATTGGAGTGTTTAGAATTTGTATTTTCTTGGTGATATTTCCAGCCACCGTTAGAGATTGGTGATGGTGGATAATATCCCATAAAATTTGTTTGATCATAAGATGAGTTGAACTCCATTTGAATTTTGGAAAACACAACACAAAGGAAAATTGAAATTGCTCATATCAGAGATGAGAATTTCTTAGTGAGGTAAAAACTCAAATACCTTGGTTTTAATCTAAAACAGAAAAGAAAATGCTTGATCTAGACCTCTCACCCACTTAATCATTGTTGATCTAAATCAATCCCCGGCAACGGCGCCAAAAACTTGATGGGTTGGAAACGGATTCCAACACCTAAAACTCACCGGCAAGTGTACCGGGTCGCATCAAGTAGTAAAACTCACTTAGAGTGAGGTCGATCCCACAGGGATTGATGGATCAAGCAACTTTAATGGGTGATTAGTTTAGTCAAGCTAACATTGAAGTGAATTAAGTGAAATTGAAGCAACAGAATGTAAATGACAAGGAATTTAAGTTTGCAGGAAGTAAATTGGAAGAAGCTTAAAGAGCAAGAAAAGTAAATTCGCAAAATCTTAAATGACAAGAAATGTAAATTGCATCAAATGTAAAGGGGGCTGGGTGTTGGAAATTAAAGAAAGCAATAGATCAAAGCTTAGAACTCTTGCAGAAAGCTTAAATTGCATGAAAGTAAATTGAGAGCAATGTAAACAGAGAAGCAAAATTGCAGTGAATAAGAATTTAGAGCAATTGCAGAGGAATTTAAAATTGTGCAGGAAATGTAAATGAGATTTGCAGCAAGCATCAAATGTAAAGTGCAGAAGAACAAGTAGATTTAAGTTGCATGAAAGTAAATTGAAAGCAATGAGAACAGAAAGCAATGGGAACCAAAGGTCAAAAGCAAACTCAATGTAAAATGAATTTTAACTTGCAACAAGAGAAAATTGTAGCGAATCTCAAACAGAAAAGTAAAATTACTTGAAGAAGCAAAATAGAAATAAAACTCAGCTTAATTGTAAAATGAAGTTGAAGATCTCAGGGGATCAAAGAGACTAGAAAACAAGTCTAGATCTCAATTCCTTCCTTGATCAAACAGAGAACAAATTTGCAAAAGAAAAGAAGATAAAAGTAGTAAATAAAACTCAAATCCAATTTCTCAATTATGCAGAAGAAGAACAAGATGAATCTCAGATTAAGAATGAAACAGAATTTCTTTAATCTCAATCCAAGATTTAAAACAAAGAGTAGAGAGTGTTGAAGTAAGAACAAGGAAGAAGAGAGATCACTTCTCCTTCCCAATTCCCCAATCCCAAATTCAAAGAAGAAAATTAAAAGAGAGCTCCTATTACCACTACTCTCTGGTGGAGCTAACCTTCCTAACAAAGATGAAAATGATGCCTTATATAGGCTTTACAAAATGAAAATGAAAATAAAATTGAAAACAAATTACAACTAAATGAAATTCCTATTCTAACTTGTTCTTGTGCCTTTGAGTGATGATGTGGGCTTTGGTTCAATTGGTGAAGAATTGAATAAATTTGGAATTTTGATTGAATTTTTGGTCTATGGGTCACACTCCCAAGATCAAGCTCGGTTCTTGGCAAGAGCTGAGCCTTGGTGCTTGTTTCCTTGGCACTTGTGGTAGCGCTCCTTACTTCCTTGGTGAGGCTCCAGGTTCAAGCCTTGGTGAAAGCATTTGAGGAGCAATTTCTTTGTGAAGCAAAAAGAGGTAGCACCCTGCCTTGAGTGGAAGGCCTCAAGTTCAAATCCTAGTGAAGCCATATTGGCTTATTTTCCTTGCATTTTCTTTGGGAGAGAGCACGACAAAGCTCTTACCAAGAGCTCTAAGCTCTCCACAAGAGTGCTACTTCCTTGGTTTCCTTGTGTCTCCCCCTTCGAATCTTGGTGGTTGCACTTTGGTTTATTTTTGCTTATTTTTGGTTCTTAAAGATGCTTTTCACTTGTGCCTCAATTTCATGCCGAATATGGATTGCCATATATTGTTGGAAAGCTCTGAATGTTAGCTTTTCAACGCAACTGGAAGCAAATCAATCAAACATCTGTAGCTCAAGTTATAGCCCTTTGAAAGAGGCATGGTCATGTTGTGAGCGTCCAAGCTTAACTTAGTGAAAATTCTTACTTCCAAGTTGAAATTGCATCACGATAAACCTAGACTCTTGGCATGAACCGAGGTTTGTGTGTTGATTGTCAATCTTCCTTGATTTGGTCATGGGCCACGCTTTTAAAAGCATAGCCTGAGGCTCCAAAGTGTGCTCCAACTTCAAAGTGTGCCCCAAAGCTCTTTTCTTCTTCTTTTTAGCTTATTTTGTGCTTCTTTGCTTCTTTTTCTTCTTATTTCCTACAAGATTTATAAAATTAAAAGATCAAAGAAATATACCAATTAAGTACAAAAGTATTCAATATTTAAGCACAAATCATCAATTTCTTGTATGAAAAAGCATAGAAAAACATGACATGGTGACATGTCATCAGGCATCAGAATTACACTTAAGCCAAGATCACACAGGGCATTTTTAAAAGTGATCTTTCCAAAGGTACATAGAATCTGGAAGCTTTCTGTGTCTGACATCTTCCTTGGTAACTCAATCTGAATTACTGCACTGTACTCCTTAGTTAGTACCTCTAATTCATCTTCCTCTAAGGCCTTCTGTTCAGGGGGTAAGCTCTTTATGAGTGCATTAGAGAGAGGCCTTTACTCCTGAACTTCAACAGTAGGAGTATTGATTTGCAATTTCTTAGAAACTTCTAAGAACTGTGAGGGGTTCTCATCCTTGGTTTCCTTTTGTGGCTTTTAAGGGTGTAGTATTTCAGGCACCTGTGCCACCAATGGGGCATGTGACAGAGTCCTTTCAATCTCTTGTTGAGCCTTTTCTTCATTTAGTCCCTCAACAGTGTGTACCACCTTGGGCTCAGCATCCTTGGTCCTGATGAAGCCCGTACACTCTTCTCTTGGATTCACCTCCATGTTACTGGGAAGAGTGTTAGGAGATCTCTAAAGTTTCTGAGGGTATGGCAGTTTGTCTGGTAATCTGGGGTCTTCGGTAATGCAGGATGAGTGTCCAGAGTAACTGGAAAGGGGTTGTCAGGGTGCCTGAGGGAAGTATCTCCTGAATTGATTTCCATTACCCGCCTTTCTGGGCGTTGAACACCCTTCGTGATTCCTTCTTGGCAGTCAATGCCAGTGTTGCTCCCTTCTGGGAGTTCAACTTCAGCTCTGCTAAAGTTGTGAGTATCACCTTGATGGAAGTTACCACTCATATCACCATGAGTATCTGGAGTTTTACTATGAACCTCAGCAACTTGATTCTGCATGTTACTGTATATTTGATCCAACATAAGTTCGTTCTTAACAATCTTTGCAGCTATAGTCTCCACTTCTTGAGCTTCTATCCAAACTGGAGTCTCCTTAGATGAGTATAAGTACTGGTTATTGACAACCATCTCAATGAGCTCATCTACCTCTTTGAATGTTATTTTCCAAGGGTGCAGAGACTCACCTGTAGAGTGATCCAAGAACCACTTGGCCATCTCAAAGAGACCTTGATAGAAGATCTTTATCCTGCGCCAACATGCGAATATATCAGGGGGGAATTTTCTGATCATCCACTTGTACTTCTCTCAAGCATCATAGAGGGATTCTCCATCTTTCTGCTTGAAAGTCTGAATGTCTGTCATTAGCTTAATCCATTTCTACGAGGAGGAGAACCTATTCAGGAATTTGTTAACAGCCCTATCCTAAGTGTTCACACTTCTTTTGGGTTCATAATTCCACCATAACTTTGCTTGATCATTCAAAGCAAATGGGAAGAGCATTCGCATGTAGACTTCAGGCTCCATTCCATTGGTCTCTACAGTGTCACAGAACTGCAGGAAGTCAGAGTTGAATTTTTTGGGGTCTTCTTATGGGTTTCCATGAAACTGGCAATGTTGATGCATCAGCATGATCAGGTCGAAGTTGACCTTAAAGTCATTTGGATCAACAGGAGGTCCACTAATACTCCTTCCATAATACTCCAGAGGGGGAGTTGTATAAGACCCAAAGTTCTTCTGGGTTGTGCATTTCTAATTGGGTCCATAGTGAACTCTTCTTGTTCCTGCATACATGGACAAGAAACAAAGAAACAAGAAATAAAATTAATTTTCTTTTTAATTTCAAAAATAAATAAACAAAATAAAACCTAATTTGAAAAATAAAAATAAAAAAATAATTAAGAAATTTCGAAAAAATAAGAAAAGGAAAGATTGAGAAAAGATATGACAACCAATTAACTAACAAGATTTAATTAAAGAGCAAATCTTCGAAAAGTAGAAAGAAAATGTCAAATAAAGATTTTGAAATTTAAAATTAAAAGGAAGTAAAGATTTAATATTTTTTTAATTTAAAATGAAGATAAGATAAATAAAGTTTAAAAAGAAAAATAAGATAAAGATTTGAAATTTAAAAATCACCAACAAAAAAAATACCAAACTTAAAATTAAAACAAGATAAACAATTAATTAACAAGATTTAAAAAAAAAAAGATAGAAGATTTGATTTTAAAAATTTTTGAAAATTAGAAAGAGAAAGTCAAATAAAGATTTTGAAATTTAAAATTAGAAAGAAGGAATCAAGAGAGAGAGAGAAACAAGATAAGATAATATTTGAAAATTTAAAGATTTTGCAATTTATATTTGAAAGAAACTAACAATATACTAAACCTTTTAAAAATTTGAATTTAAAATTTGAAATTAAAATAAGATAAGATAACAAAATTTTGAAATCAAAGATAGAAAAGATAAGATAAAAATTTAAAATTCAAACAAAAACAAAAAGACAACTAACAAGACACCAAACTTAAAAATTTTTGAAATTAAACGTCATAATTTTCGAAAATTTGAAAGAAAAACACTAAAAGACACAAAATTTAAAAATTTTGAAATCAAACACACTAATTTTTGAAAATTTTAAAAGAAAAACACTAAAACACACCAGACTTAAAACTTTTGAAATCAAACAAGAAAATAGCAAGAACAGTTCGAACACCAAGAAGAATAATAAAGAACAATTTTCGAAAGTGTTAAGAAAAGAAACAAAAAATCAAAGGGGCACCAAACTTAAAAACTGACATAAGACTCAAACAAAAGAGAAAAGATGATTAAAGATAAAAAGTTTTTGAAAAGTTTTTGAAAAAGAAAATAAGAAATACAAGCAAAAGAGCAAATAAACCATAAAAAGTACTTAATCTAAGAAACAAGATAATCTGGTAGTTTGTCAATCTCGAACAATCTCCGACAACGGCGCGAAAAACTTGGTGCGTAAAATTTAACTCCGCACAACTGAACTGGCAAGTGCACTGGGTCGTCCAAGTAATACCTCAGGTGACTGAGGGTTGAATCCCACGAGGATTGTCTGATTGAGCAAGCAATGGCTACCTTGTTAATCTTAGTCAGGTGATTAGAAAATATGGTTGTTTGTTGAGAGCATAAACGAAATAATAAATAACAAAAAAATACCAGATTGATGTGAAAAGAGTGATAAGAATTCATTTAAGGTTTCAGAGATGGTTTATCTTTCTGGATTAACTTTTCATACTGTCTACTTCAATAACGAATGAATCATTCAATGGCAGCCGTAAGTGACTAACTCATGTCCTCTCATCAAGTTAATCTCTTCTAAACCATAGCAGTCCAGCATATTGGAGCAACTCATGTCCTCTCATCAAGTTAACTCATGGTTTCTCACTATAGCCGAAGATGAAGCCCGAAGCAATCCACTATCCTTTGTGATCCTACTCAAAACGCCACAGACAAGGTCGGATCTTCCAGATCAGAGAATGCTGCTTTTCTGACTCTAGCCTTAGCACCAAAAAGACCTCAGTAACCTACGTCCAACGGAATTTTATGTCACATATCCAAAGTCAGCCCAGGTACGCTCTTGGATTCCGCGATGTATTCTCTAGTTGTAGCTCAATGCTATCTGGGTCAGGACTCACACGGAACCCGTGTAGAATAAGGAGAACGTCAAACAAGACTAGTTAATCATATCACAATAATAAACAAGAATTTATCTTATTACGTCATCCCCTACGATGGAAGAAGGTATCATATTATCTTCACACTTGAAGAAAGTCTAATAAGACTAGCTAATCTCAATCCATACGTCCTAATTAACCCACTAATCGAATTAGCAAGAGATTAGAGTCAATGGAAATCATATCAACTAACAACTCTAGATCACCAACATGAGTAGGGTATTCATGACTCAAGATTACCTAATTACTCTTTCCAAACTAAGAATGCTCAAAATCTACTCTAACATCCAACCAAGCATTTTGTCAAACACTTGGAAGGTATAAAAGGAAAGCATGGTAAATGTGCAAGAATAATAAAATCTA
This sequence comes from Arachis hypogaea, assembly GCF_003086295.3. Taxonomy (NCBI): domain Eukaryota; kingdom Viridiplantae; phylum Streptophyta; class Magnoliopsida; order Fabales; family Fabaceae; genus Arachis; species Arachis hypogaea. The sequence goes on from NC_092050.1 coordinate 55,096,130, forward strand.
CCAACTACTCATTGCAAAAAAAGTAAGATCACAACTCAAATCAACAATGAAAGAATATCAACATCAAATTTCATTAAAAGAGACCCAAATCCAACATGAGTGGATGAATATAAAAGAGGCATAAAAGTAAAATTAACATCACAAACTAAGAGAATGAAGGTGTAGAAGCAAGAATTCCTAAAGGAAACAAGATGAAAACATGTAATTGGAACTAGATCTAAGATGGAAATACCCTAAGAACCCTAATTCTAGAGAGAAGAGCGAGCTTCTCTCTCTAGAAACTAAACTACATGATGCCAATTCTATAACTAAGCGCTCCCCCTTTTCCGCATCTTCAATTCTGCATGAAATACTCTCAGAAACGAGTTAGATTTGGGCCTGGGCAGCTCAGAAATCGCCCCCCAGCGATTTCACTTTAAGTGAGTCACGTGCCGAGCGTCACGCGTACGCGTGGGTGACGTGTGCGCGTCGCTGGCCAAAACTCCTACTCACGCGTACGCGTGGGTGACGCGTGCGCGTGGCTTGCAAATCTTCAACGCACGCGTACGCGTGCATCACGTGTGCGCGTGGCCCTCAATTCTCCAATTGCTCATTTCTTCATGAATTCTTCCTTTTGCATGCTTTTCTCTTCAATTATTCCATCCAATACTTGCCCTAAGAACCTGAATTCACTCAACAAACACATCAAGGCATCGAATGGAATTAAAGTGAATTAAAATCACCAAATTAAGGGCCTAAAAAGCATGTTTTTACACTTAAGCACAAATTAAGGGAGAATTACAAAACCATGCTATTTCATTGAATAAATGTGAGAAAAGGTGATAAAATTCCCTAAATTAAACACAAGATAAACCACAAAATTGGGGTTTATCAAACCTCCCCACACTTAAACCAAGCATGTCCTCATGCTAAAATTAAGAAAGAAATAAAGGGTATCTACATTTATTCAATGCAAACTACCTACATGCAATATACATATATGTAACTATCTAACTGAATGCAATTACTTGGTCAAAATAATTCAATACCCAAGAAAGCATATACAAGTACAAGGGCTAAAGCAATAGCAATCAAATCAACCCACAGTTGAATTGAGTTATTGAGAATAGTTAACAACTTGCAAGAAAATATGATCATGGGTAGAAGCACGTAATTGAGCAATTGAACCCTCACCGGATGTGTATCCGCTCTAGTCACTCAAGTGTATGGGGTTGATTCATTCAATTCTCCCCTAATCATGCTTTCTAAGATTTGTTTTTCATCTGACAATCAACAATTATTTCATGCATGCATACAAATATCATGAGGACTTTTCCATAGGTTGTAATGGGGCTAAGGTCAAGGTAAGGGTTGTATATGGTTAATTTGACTAAAATTTGATTCTTTGATAAGCTTAAACTTCCCGCCTAACCTATATAGCAACCTATGCAATTTCAAAGCTAACCTAACTACCCCTTATTCTCTTTTTCATACACTCATGCATTCTCTTTTTGATCACTACACATATGCATTGATTTTTATTAGACTTCACTTTGGGGCATTTTGTCCCCTTCTTATTACTTTTCTTTTTCTTTTTTTTTCTATTATTTTTTCTTTTGATATATATATATATTTTTTCTTTTTTTTTCTTATCTTTTATTCAAACTAAAATATATATATACAAGAGCATCAATGCATATGGTTTAACATTCAATGCATGAGTATGTACCCAATTCCCATGATTTTCGACAAAACCAGAAAATACACTTTTATCTCTACCCAATGTTCCCAACTCTCCCAAAATCAAATAATGAACACTCTCACTAGCCTAAGTTAATCACAGATCCAAATAAGGGACATTTATTATTTTTCGCTTAAGGTTTGTAATGTGCTAAATTAAGAACAATTGGGTTAAGCATAGGCTCAAAATTGGCTAACAACAGAAGATAAAAGGTATGCTATTTGGGTAAGTGAGCTATTCGAGACAATGGCCTCAATCATATAAGTGCATTCATACACAAAATAATGGACATAAAGAATCAAATAAATCAAAGACTACAATCATATGATGTAACCACACAATTAGACTCAAATCTCACATGCTTGTGTTCTTAGCTCAAAACATGTTCCACAATGTATAGTTCAAGCAAGTTCTAAATTTTTTTTTTCAATCAATTGGGGTACCCTATAGATAAAATCCTTGAGAAATTCTCATTATTTTTTACTAAGCTTATTATATATATATATGCAAAATAAGAAAATGTAACAAAAATTCCAAAAGACCTAAGAATGAAATGAAAAAGTGTTGGGATTAGAAACTTGTTACCCAAAAACGTCGACTGGTCAGATGACCTCCCCACACTTAAAAGTTTGCACCGTCCCCGGTGCACTCAAAGATGAGCAATGGGGTACGGAGACTTTCTGAGTTGCTACCTTCAGCTGGTAGGTCAACCGGTTGCTGTGTGTTCTTTTCCCGCTTCCATTTTTGCTTATGGTGCATCATTCATGGAAATCAAAAGAATAACATCGTAAGATAAGAAAATACAAAGGTAAGGAAGCATAAATTGTTGGAATGAGGGAAATCACTAGAATTGAGTGAGTGAATTGGTGTGACATTGATGAAAAATAGGTGTGTGGATTCTAAATTAGGCGCCCTTTAGAACATACACACTATCATAGAAAGCTATGTCACAATTACATAAAGAAAATATGCACGTCGCTCATTCTAGTGTGCTTGAAATACTTTAGAAGACTTGTAAGTTAAGATACAAACAAATAGTGAAGAAGCATAAAAGCATTCAAGCAATTAATCAAGAAATTGTGAATTGGATAATGAATGGAGATTGATTGATGTGTAAGTGAACTTAGTGAACAAAATGGTATATGAAACTTACACAACAATTAATGACACATATTGAAGTTGTTTGCAACACCTAAGTAACATAGAAATGGAACACATGGATGCTACGGAACTTAGGAAAAAGAATATAGAAGTGAAAATCAATCACATAGCAAGCATGGTCCACAAAGCTTAGAAAGCTCAAAAATATGTCACTAGGTAAGCTTTCGATCCAATTTCACAATTCGCAAAATCTCAATGCATGAAATAGGTGATGTGAATAAAGGTCAATCATAACAAGCATCACCTAAAAAAGAATACATTGATAATATACAATTGCCTTACATGGATGATGAATGCATAGTGGCAAAAACATGCAATTCAAAAAATTTAAGATGCTTGAAGGTAATGTCACATTTACTTGGCATTCAAAAAGGTTAATTATGAAAAGTTCAAAACTAAGTAACCAAATATAACCTCAATCAAAGCATCCAACAATGATAATTAACAACAATGATGTTAAACTAACGTCCCATTAGTAATTTGCAGCAATAAACAGTAAACAAGATTAATAATCCAACACTCGTAGTGAAAAATAGAAAATTAGAAAAAAATTAAACTAACTAAATAACTAACTAATCAACTAACTAACTAAAAGAAATGGTGTTATATGGTGTTTGGTAGTGTTGGTTGATGTTTGAAGGGTGGAAAGAAAAGAAGAGAAGAGAGAAGAAGGAAATAAATGGAAAGAAGAGAAGAAAAGAAGATGGGTGATGTAGGGCATCTCACGCGTACGCGTCAGTGACACGTGCGCGTGGAGTGGTGAAATAGGGGCGACGCGTATGCGTGTATCACGTATACGCGTGGATGGCTTATTCAGAGAGCGACGCGTATGCACCCTTCACGGTTACGCGTGGGTTGGCTTGCGTGAAAGGCACAGTGTTCGCGCAGTGCAGGCGCAACTCTCAGGTTTTTGGCTGGGAGGTGGAGTTTTGGGGTCCACGCGTACACGTGGGTGAGGCGTGCGCATGGTTGGTCGAAAATACTTGGGTCACGCTTACGCGTGGGTCACGCGTACGTGTGGATGTACTCTGTTTTTCAAAGTTTTTCCATGTTCTTGCACCAAACCAAGCATTCCAAACCACCAAACAGCTACCAAAATACTATAAAACCTTATTTAACCTATTAGACTCCCAAATAAACTCAACAAACTAAACAAAGAATGAAATTAAACTTATTTTACCATTATGTACAAAAAGGAAAAAGGAAAAGATGTTACCATGGTGGGGTGTCTCCCACCTAGCACTTTTGTTTATTTTCCTTAAGTTGGACTTATGGGGAGCTCCTCTTCATCAAGGTGGCTTGTGCTTGAATCCATCCTTGAACATCCGCCAATACTTGGACTTTCAATAAGCTCCATCATTCAAAGTTAATAGCGCCAAGCTTTGATGGAGTTCTTCACACGCCATAGGCTCCCAAAGTTGATCCTCACATTGTAATCCGAGATCCCATACTTTGTTTTGACACCCGTCTTGAAGTCGATCGTGGTAATCCTCTCTGGCTGGTAGAGAAGCCAAATTCTCATAAAGGTAAAAAATGATCCTCTTAGACCCATTCAATTGAGCACTACACCAATCCATGCTCCTCAATTTTGAGCTTCCCACCATAATGAGCCTAGACTTATAACACCAACCACTAAACATCCTCCTCTTACGCTTAATTCCACAAAGCGCCCTAAGTTGGCCATCCATTTCAAGAATACCATATTTGAGTTGGATAATAAAGCTAAGAGTTAGAAGTTTTATCCACTCAATTGAAGGATTAGATGGCAACCTAGGTGGAGAAGTTCCCAGTGGTCTTGATAAAGCACGCTCCACTCACGTCCATCCTCTTTTTGAGGCTTCCACCACTTGGCAAGGTTCTTCAAGCTCTTCCTCTTGCCAAGCTTCCTCAAGTTCACATTCTTCTTCACCAAATTCTTCTATCTCTTCCCCATCATTCAAATCATAAATAGGAGATTGAGTGAAATCTACCTCATCATCAATTCCAAGCACAGTGGGGAAGGACTCATCAAGATCAAAAGGATTATATGTTGATGCGGAACCATCGTATAGAGGAGGGCTTGTTGCTTGCACCACTTCTCCCAATTCTCCAATCACATTGTGCCTTGGAGGTTGTGCACTCTCCTTCTCAACACTAATTTTGTACTTCATGGGAGAAGGCTCTTCAACTCGAGATTCCTCTATGTACTCAACATATCCTAAACACCCAACCACTACTTCCTCTTGTTCAATAATCCCTACCTTCTTCTCTTGTTGCGCTTCTTGCTTTAACTCCTCTCATTTCCCTTGGAGCTCCAAATTCACTCCCTCACTATGCTCTTTGGTTGCTTCTCCACATTCAACAATAGGATTGCTTTATTCGCATAAGCTTAGGCAGGATGAGTATATATTGCTAATGGCTTCTACCCTGATAGCCATCTTGGCTTCTAGCTCCTTAAACTCCTTTTCCGTCCCTTCTTGTTGCCTTAGGATATGAGATTCAAGATCTCTTAGTTCTAGCATAAGGGCTTCATTGGAGGGCGGTGGTGAAAAAGATGGTTCATTGTTTGAGGGAAGAGTATTGAAGTTGAAAAGTGGTTCATATTGGTGAAAGTCTTGAGGTGGCATATGAGAAAATTGTGGTTCATGGTGGTAGTGGTGTTGGAATGGTGGTGGCTCTAGATATGGTTTATATGGTGGTTGGTATGTGATGCGCATAAACTAGTTATGCTACGATTTAGGAAATTGCACGATCGGCAAAATTCCTTCCGGCAAGTGCACCGGTTATCGTCAAGTAAAAACTCACAATAGAGTGAGGTCGAATCCCACAAGGATTGGTTGAGTGAGCAATTCGGATTAGAAGTGTGTTCTAGTTGAGCGGAATCAAGATTTAGATGAGAATTGCGGAATGTAAAATTGGCGGGAAACGTAAATGACAAGAAATTTAAATGGCGGAATCTTAAATTGCATGAAGTAAAGAGCAGAAGCTAAATTGCTGAAATTAAAGGGAATGGGGGTGATTGCATGAATTTAATTGCAGAATATAAAGAGAAAGTGGAAATCAGAAGTGGGGAATTCATTGGGTTATAGGAGATATTGAGATCTCCGAATCAAAACATGTTTATCTCTTCCTCAACCAATGCGTTCATTGAATTTTGCTTGGCAATCTTATATGATTGGATCCCAATCCCTTGGCTCACCAATTCTCTCTAAAAACGAACAAATTCCCAATCCCTTGGTTTAAATGTTCATAAGAAGAGATGATGCTCGATCACTGATTATACCACACAGTTTCATGAACCACAATTTGGTAGGATTACATGTCACAATATCCATCCAAACCCCAATCCAATTCACTGTGAGAAAGCTTCTCTAGCATGAATCCTCCATTCCTTTCCCAAGGTTCCGAAGGATTCCAATTATGGGTAGTTTCTTTCCCAAGACAACTACCCAATGGAATTAGATCGAGAAGCTTTCTAACAAAATTCAAGAGAAAAGATTGAAGAAGAAGATAAACTATTATTGATTCATTGAATTACAATAGAGCTCCCTAACCCAATGAAAGGGGGTTTAGTGAGTCATAGCTCTGAATTCAATTACAAAGATATGAAAACTAGCCCAAAAGAAAAGGTAAAGTCCTTCCTAACTTAAATTCTATCCTATTTATACACTTTCTATATTGAGCTCTTGTTGTGTTTCTTGGGCTTTGAGGCCTCTCCCTGCTTTCCTTTTGCCTTGGGTTTATGATCCATAATCTTGATGAGGCTGCTGATCCAAATTCTGTAACATTCATTGAGCCAACTTAGTGATAATCAAATAATGACACATGACTCAACAAATTGAAATTTCAGACTCATCAATCCTTCAGGCCCAATCCCATAAACCATGATATTCAATTGGGTTTCATACCAGAGTAAGTTTAAGTTAATGTTTGTGCTCAAATACTAACTTAAACCGCAATATTTTTGGCCCAGAAACCTTTTCCAAGAGTGGCATTTAAGTTGCAGTTTAAGCTTAAACTGCAGCTTAAACGCCAGACACTTCCAGTGATGCCTTTTGTGGAAGCACGTTTAAGCTTCAGTTTAAGGTTAAACTGAAGCTTAAACGTGGAAATGGAAGAAGGCAGCCCTGGAGGGTAACTTAGTCGAACACGTTTAAGCTTCAGTTTAAGGTTAAACTGAAGCTTAAACGTGGAGATAGGAAAGGCAGCCCTGGAGGTCGAACACGTTTAAGCTCCAGTTTAAGGTTAAACTGGAGCTTAAACGTGGAAATAGAGAAAGCCATCCTGGAGGTCGAACACGTTTAAGCTCCAGTTTAAGGTTAAACTGGAGCTTAAACGTGGAGATAGAAAAGGCAGCCCTGGAGGTCGAACACGTTTAAGCTCCAGTTTAAGGTTAAACTGGAGCTTAAACGTGGAAGCTGAGAAAGGTAGCCCTGGAGGTGTCGAACACGTTTAAGCTCCAGTTTAAGGTTAAACTGGAGCTTAAATGTGGAAATGGAGAAAGCAACCCTGGAGGAGAAAACTTGGTCGAACACGTTTAAGCTCCAGTTTAAGGTTAAACTGGAGCTTAAACGTGGAAATGGCTCCCTGGTGCACTTCCCATTTCTGGCGTTTAACCTCCAGTTTAAGGTTAAACTGGAGGTTAAACATGGAAATGCTTCCTGAGTGGCATTCTCATTCTGGCGTTTAACCTCCAGTTTAAGGTTAAACTGGAGGTTAAACGTGGAAATGCTTCTTTGGTGAGACTTTCATTCTGGCGTTTAACCTCCAGTTTAAGGTTAAACTGGAGGTTAAACTTCAGTTTCAGCATTTCTTAGCCTTCATGATTCTGGCGTTTAAGCTCCAGTTTAGGCTTAAACTGGAACTTAAACTCCACATGTGATATTCAAGCTTCCTTTATTGACTTTGTTGCTTCCTTGCCTAGCCTCTTCTTCCCTGAAATCATCCAACAATTGCATCAAAGTCTTGCAAAATTTCATGAGAAATCTTCCATTCATAGCATTCAAGTAATATAACTAAAAACTCATGGAATTTGCATCAAAATCATACTGTTTGGATGGTTCATTGCTTTGTTATTCATTTAACCATTCTTGGTTACTTTAAGCTCAAGAAAATGCATAAAACCACTAAAACTAACAGAAAAATACTAGTGAAACTAGCCTAAGATGCCTTGGCATCACAACACCAAACTTAATACTTGCTTGTCCCTAAGCAAGTCCTGAGTTATTTGAGAAGAAAGTATGAAACAGAAAGCAATTATATTGGCTATATTAGCAAGCATTTGAAGTTCATCAGAAGGGTTTTATGCAGAAAGTTGCAGCATCACTTTTTCATACTTATCAGGTAAGATTATCACTTTTTCATTGCATCCATCAAACACTGCTATGGCCTCTTGTTATTCTTATGTCCTTGGCACTTTTCTCTTCTTTGTTTTTCTTTTCTTTTTCTTAGAGCTCCTTTGCTCCTTGTTTGCTTGGTGTCATGTGTTGCACAAGCCTTTGGCATTTTCTTTTTCTTATCAGTGCACTACACATATCCACTTCAGGCATTTTAGTTCACATTTCTTCTTGAGACATTGGTGCCCAGCACCTCTTTGTGTGACTAAATGTTTTGTATTTAGGTTGCTCTTGATAATGGACTTTTAGTTGATAATCCCGGGTTAGTTAACCCAAGTTACCAAGTGTTGAAACACTCCTCAGAACCTATTCATCCAAGCATATCCTTAATACATAAACACCACAGGCATTTGTCTCAGAAGTTCAAACCATTGGTGCCTAGCTTATTTTCTCAATTTTTTTGCTTTTTGGTTGCCCTTTTTCAGTGGCTTTTTCTTCTTCTTTTTCTTTCTTTTTCATGGCCGAAGACATTTATTCATCAAGATCCATAGACAGTTTTCAATTTCTACATAAAAATGATAATTCTACACTCTATTTCCAGTGATCTGACTGAACAATCAAGCATGCATACCACCACTTAATTCTACTTGATTTGTCACTAATTGAGCCAAGTTACTTTTGTTCAAACTTTTCTTTTATTTTTGGAAACAGAACAAGCATGGCAAGCACTTGTTTAAGAAGGTGAAGTTATATCCAAACATCTAGGCATTCACTTTATTCAAAGCAATAAACAGACACTCATACTAAAAAAAAAAAAAAACTCCACATAACACTTAATGACTTATGATGAAAGAAAGCTCATAAAGACAATTCACCAATTATCATTTGATTATTAAGGAACGAGACCACCTCTTATTTATTGCTTGGTTCTTCTTAATTCTTGGGATCCTGCTTCTTCTTGCTTCCTGCCTCTTTTTGACCACTTGTGCTTCCTTTGTCTTTTCTTATGAGCTTTTTCCAGAATCCAGCCTTTTTCATTGTTTCTTCCACTCCTTTTTCAAGGATCATTGCCTTGTTTATTTCTCCTTCTTTCCTCCCTTTGAAATACTCATCAAAAGCTGGGAATGCTGGGTCCATCTTGTGTAGATGTTCCCCTATGTAGTTAAGCTTGATTTGCGAACTGATGTTGTAATCAGCTTGAACTGAGTATCTTGCATTCTGTAAAGTGGTGGCTTCCTTGATTGCCAAGACATTGGCATCTTGGTGTTGGCATATGTGGCTGAAGGATTCCTGTAAGTGTAAATTCTGTTCCCTTTGCAGATCTAAGAATCTTGATTCAAAGTTCCTTTGCATATCCATCATTTTTAGGTGAAAGTCCTCTTGTCTCTCCTGAGACCTCATGTATTGTTGAGACATTCCTTCCATGATTTCCTGCATTCTGCTCATATCCATGGGGTCTCTGGGAATTCGTTGTCTTCTTTCTGGAATTGCTTGCTCTTCTTCTCTGTCTTCTCCTTCCTGTCCTTCTTGTTCTGCTTCTTGCTCTGCTTCCGCTTGTTGCCCTTCTTCATTTCTTCTTCTTGTATGTCTTGGAGCAATTGGGCCAAGAGTCATTCTGTACGCAGTTATGGCCAATCCAGGATATAGCCAATTAGGTCTTTCATCTTCAAGTGGTACTTGGGCATCGATGCATAGTCTAATGATGGTGCTAGGGAAGTGGAGCCAGGATTCAGGGTCACTTTTCTCACTAAACTCTTGTATCTGTTCAGCAATGAGTTTATGAACTTTGATCTCCCCTCCCACCATAATGCAATGAAGCAAGATGGCTCTTTTAGGGACTATTTCTGAAGAGTTTGCAGTGGGTAGGATGGATCTCCTAACTATTGCATACCACCCTTTAGCTTCAGGTGTTAGGTCTCCCCTTCTCAAGACTCTTGGAGCCCCTCTTGTTTTTCTCACCCATTCAGCTCTGATGGCACAAAGATCTTCAGCAATAGTCGTGTAGTCAGGTTCTCCTATCATCCTTTCCTCATAACTTGCTTGGCTGAAATGTATGTTTTTCAGGCCAAGAGTTTTCATGATTGCCTTGGGGCTGAAGTCAACTTCCACCCCTCTCACATAGCTTTTGTATGTGGGTTTCTTGGTTGAGTCTTCCCTCACTGCATTTGCATAGAACTCCTTCACCAAGTTGATGTTGATTTTAGTGATTGGCTTAGTCAGGAGCTCCCACTTCCTCTTTTTGATCTTCTCCCAAACACCTGGGAACTCATCCTTTTCAAGGTCAAAGGGAACCTCAGCTAGTACCCTTTTAGGTCTCATCCATTCGGCTTGAATCTCATGGAAAACTGATTTGTATCTCCTTGCATCGAATTCCCTGTTCTCCTCCATTGGTTGCTTGTCTTTTCTTCTTTTGTGGCTAGAGGAAGCTGCCATTGGTTCTTTAGTTTTGGGGTAAGTGACAAGCTAAAGTTGACAAGGTGAAGCAAGAAGTGTTGTTGGAAGTGTGGGGAGGTTGTTTTCGGCAAGAGATAGTTTATGCTATGATGAAGAAAATGTGCATGAAGGAGATTTGGTGGTGTTGAACTCGTTCCCCAAGTGGTTCTTTATAGGGCCCGTAAGTGAAAAATGGACGGCTAGGGTCGTTTGTGAAGGGTGGCTTGATGGTAAATATATGAATTAGGGAGAAGGACGAATTGCTTTTCATTTTCTTGGAAGTATTCTGGGTGCATTAGGTTGTACATGTAGCAATCTTTTCTTGCAGAACTTCCTTTTCCCATGTGTTAGCTTCAAAGACTTGTGAACTTTCTTTTTGACCAAGCACCGTACCTCCCTTTGTCTTTTTCCTCCATTTTTGTCTTTTCTTTTGTACCTGCACAAACAAACAAGTTTGCTATCATTTTTTGGTCCATGTGAATGATGAATAGTACTTGCACATGTAAATCAATGATTGACTTCATGAGCTTATAGCCGTGACTTTTGTATGTATGCACACTTATTACTGGACACCAAACTTAGTGTTTGGAAAAGTCTCCTGATGACATGAAATCCATATTGGTTGTCCTTAATGAATGTGCATAATTCTAATAAATCATAGTCACTTTGGCTCTTTGATTCTAAACAAATTTACTACCCTAAGTAATTGAAACCAAAGTATTAAAACATGCGAATGGTCTACTTGTCATGAATTTCGAAATCCAGAGGAACTTCTTGCTTTTCATGAACCGTGTTCAAAGAGGAACACCAAACTTAATGTTTGGTTGTGCTCTTTGCATGAAAAATTGAATGCATTTTGAATAAAATTTGGGGTGCCTTCAGGCACACCAAACTTAGAGACAAATTGTATTTTTTATGCAATGTTTAGTGCACTCTTTCAGCAGTTGTCCTGAGGATTCAAGTTCATGCATAAGAAACCATGCTTTATTAGATGCAAAACAAAACAATAAAGAGTAAGGATATTAAAAACATGGGTTGCCTCCCATGAAGCGCTTCTTTAACGTCACTAGCTTGACGGTTGTCCCTTGTTAGGGTGGATTGTAGTGCTTGACGTCTTCTCCTCTCACTATGCAAACGTCCCCACTTGATTCCTTCATGACCTCTAAATGTTCCATAGAAAGAACTTTCCTGATTGTGAACACTTGAGGGAGCTGGGAAGGAATGGTTTTGAGGCCAGGTAGGATTGGCAGTTAATGACTTGATATCACTTTATCTCCCGGAGAAAAACCTTCAGTGGGAATTTTCTTGTTTCTCCACCCTCTTGGCAATTTCCCTATCATTCTTCCCTTTCTCTTGAGGATTTCTTCATTGACCCTTATGCCAGGAGGATCCTTCTGATCTGTTTCCATTGATTCTTGTGGCTTTAACTCTTGCAACTCCTGTTTGCCTTCCAAGGATTGTTTTAGAGTTTCAGCTGCTGGATTACTTTCCTCCAAACACAGATGGCTATTATCATCCTTAGGCTTTTCAGGTTCTGGTTCAGGCTCAGATGCAGGTTTGAAAACTTTGAAAATGAGCTGTTCATCATGTATTCTCAGAATTAGCTCTCCTTGTTCTACATCTATGAGCGCTCTAGTAGTGGCTAGAAATGGTCTTCCCAGAATGATAGGGTGTAGGTAGCTTTCCTCCATGTCCAAAATGACAAAGTCTGTAGGGAAGTAATAATCTCCCACTTTCACCAGCACATTCTCAACTACCCCTTCAGCTTGCTTCTGAGTTTTGTCAGCCAGTTGTATGATTACATCAGTGGATCTCACCTCATTCAGTTGTAGCCTCTTCATAAGAGTTAGAGGCATCACATTTATGCTAGCTCCTAGATCACAGAATCCTCTGTCAATTTTTGTTTCTCCTATGATGCAAGGAATATGAAAACTTCCTGGGTCTATTTTCTTAGAGACTGTGTCCTTCTTGATGAGGGCACTGCATTCTTTGTTCATTGTTACCGTTTGTCCTCCCTTCAAAACTCTTTTCTTGCTCAACAATTCCTTTAAATACTTGATGTGTGTAGGCATTTGATGGAGAATCTCAAGAAAGGGAATATTGATATGGAGAGACTTAAATGTCTCTAAAAACCTTGAATAGGTTTTCCCTTTTTCACCTCCTCCTAACCTCTGAGGAAATGGTGCTTTTGGTTGGTATGTTTCCATCGTGCCTTTTTGCAGTTCCTTGGCTTGCTCAGTTTCACTTTCCTGCTTAGCTTCCTCCACATCTTCCTTCAAGATTTCTGGCTCCTGTTCTGAGGATCTGATTCCTTCTTCTTCTGAGACTTCTTTCAATATGGTGATGGCTTTGCATTCTTCCCATCTCACTCCCTTTTGTTCCCCTTTAGGATTCTTTTCTGTGTCACTAGGGAACACTGCAGTTGATTTGGGGGCCTGTTGAGATAGCTCTCCTACTTGAGACTCCATCCTCTTGAGTTTTTCACCATGGTTTCTTAAGGTAGTTCTCACATCATCCCTGAAGCTTTTCAATTCAATTATGTCCTGACCCATGTGTGCCAGCACTCCTTCTATCCTGTTTAATTGATCTTGAAATTGTTGGTTCGGATTAGGTTGAGTAGGTTGATTATTTTGGCCATGATATGGTGGTTGAGAGTAAGTGTTTTGTGTGGCTTGGTATGATCTTTGGTTGGAGTTTTGGTATGTGGACTTGTTATGTTGGTATGTGGACTTGTAAGTGTTGGAATGTGGATCATATGGTTGCCTTTGTTGATTTCCTACATAATTAGCCTCTTCCCAATCACCTCCTTCAGTACTTTCTTCCTCTTGATCTTGTGTGTGTATTGCAGCCACTTGTTTTGTTTCTAATTTCCTGGTGAGCTCTGGTAGTTGCTTGGCAAACACCTTGTTTTGGGCTAGAATTGTATCAACATGGTTCAGCTCCATGACTCCCTTAGTGTTGTGTCTCTCTGATGCATAGTAGTACTCATTCTCAGCCACTGTCTCAATCACTTCAATGGCTTCTTCCACAGTCTTTTTCCTGTTCAATGAACCTCCTGATGAATGGTCTACAGCCTTCCTTGATTCATAAGACAGTCCATCATAGAAAATATGCAATTGCACCCAGTCATGGAACATGTCTGGTGGGCATTTCCTTGTCAAATCCTTGAATCTCTCCCATGCCTCGTAGAGAGTTTCACCATCTTGTTGTCTAAAAGTCTGAACCTCAGATCGAAGCCTATTGACCTTTTGTGGGGGGTAGAAACGTGCCAGAAACTTGCTTTCCACCTCGTCCCAGGTTGTTAGGCTCCCCCTTGGGAATGATTCCAGCCACTTAGCTGCCTTGTCCCTAAGTGAAAATGGGAACAAAAGCAGTTTATAGGCATCTTCCTGGACTCCATTGGACTTCACAGTGTCGCAAATTCTCAGGAATTTTGTGAGATGTTGGTTTGGGTCTTCATTAGCACTTCCACCAAATGAACAATGATTCTCCACAAGTGATATTAGCTGTGGTTTGAGCTCAAAATTGTTGGCCTGAATGGGTGGTTTCTGGATGCTGCTACCACAATTCCCAGAGGTTGGGTTTATGTATGAACTAAGAACCCTCCTCTCAGGAATGGCATTGTTTCCATCAGCTCTCTCATGGTTGTGAACTTCTCTATCCATGTTGAGATCTAAAGCTTCCTCAAAATTGTCCTCAGATTCTCCTTCAGATTCCTCTTCTCCCAGTACTCTCTTCCCTCTTGCTTCCCTTCTCAGTCTATGAAGGGTCCTCTCTGGTTCGGTATATGGAGGAGTTGATGTCTCTCCTCTCCTACCTGTCATACAAGAACACAGCACAGGCAACAAACAAGTGAAATACTCTTGGTTAATGGAAGAGTATGGTTAGAGCAGTTGAGGAATTAATTCAAACAGTTAGTGAGTCAGTGAGTTAGTTGCTTGAATTTAAAGGCATAAAGAAAGAAAGCATGTAACAGAGTGCAGAAATTAAAATTCAACAAGTAACGTGTACTGAATTAATCAAAACAAAAAAATTGCTCAATCTAGTTAACTTCCAATTTGAGAATTGTCAATCGAAAACCAATCCCCGGCAACGGCGCCATAAACTTGATGCGCATAAACTAGTTATGCTATGATTTAGGAAATTGCACGATCGGCAAAATTCCTTCCGGCAAGTGCACCGGTTATCGTCAAGTAAAAACTCACAATAGAGTGAGGTCGAATCCCACAAGGATTGGTTGAGTGAGCAATTCGGATTAGAAGTGTGTTCTAGTTGAGCGGAATCAAGATTTAGATGAGAATTGCGGAATGTAAAATTGGCGGGAAACGTAAATGACAAGAAATTTAAATGGCGGAATCTTAAATTGCATGAAGTAAAGAGCAGAAGCTAAATTGCTGAAATTAAAGGGAATGGGGGTGATTGCATGAATTTAATTGCAGAATATAAAGAGAAAGTGGAAATCAGAAGTGGGGAATTCATTGGGTTATAGGAGATATTGAGATCTCCGAATCAAAACATGTTTATCTCTTCCTCAACCAATGCGTTCATTGAATTTTGCTTGGCAATCTTATATGATTGGATCCCAATCCCTTGGCTCACCAATTCTCTCTAAAAACGAACAAATTCCCAATCCCTTGGTTTAAATGTTCATAAGAAGAGATGATGCTCGATCACTGATTATACCACACAGTTTCATGAACCACAATTTGGTAGGATTACATGTCACAATATCCATCCAAACCCCAATCCAATTCACTGTGAGAAAGCTTCTCTAGCATGAATCCTCCATTCCTTTCCCAAGGTTCCGAAGGATTCCAATTATGGGTAGTTTCTTTCCCAAGACAACTACCCAATGGAATTAGATCGAGAAGCTTTCTAACAAAATTCAAGAGAAAAGATTGAAGAAGAAGATAAACTATTATTGATTCATTGAATTACAATAGAGCTCCCTAACCCAATGAAAGGGGGTTTAGTGAGTCATAGCTCTGAATTCAATTACAAAGATATGAAAACTAGCCCAAAAGAAAAGGTAAAGTCCTTCCTAACTTAAATTCTATCCTATTTATACACTTTCTATATTGAGCTTCTGTTGTGTTTCTTGGGCTTTGAGGCCTCTCCCTGCTTTCCTTTTGCCTTGGGTTTATGATCCATAATCTTGATGAGGCTGCTGATCCAAATTCTGTAACATTCATTGAGCCAACTTAGTGATAATCAAATAATGACACATGACTCAACAAATTGAAATTTCAGACTCATCAATCCTTCAGGTCCAATCCCATAAACCATGATATTCAATTGGGTTTCATACCAGAGTAAGTTTAAGTTAATGTTTGTGCTCAAATACTAACTTAAACCGCAATATTTTTGGCCCAGAAACCTTTTCCAAGAGTGGCGTTTAAGTTGCAGTTTAAGCTTAAACTGCAGCTTAAACGCCAGACACTTCCAGTGATGCCTTTTGTGGAAGCACGTTTAAGCTTCAGTTTAAGGTTAAACTGAAGCTTAAACGTGGAAATGGAAGAAGGCAGCCCTGGAGGGTAACTTAGTCGAACACGTTTAAGCTTCAGTTTAAGGTTAAACTGAAGCTTAAACGTGGAGATAGGAAAGGCAGCCCTGGAGGTCGAACACGTTTAAGCTCCAGTTTAAGGTTAAACTGGAGCTTAAACGTGGAAATAGAGAAAGCCATCCTGGAGGTCGAACACGTTTAAGCTCCAGTTTAAGGTTAAACTGGAGCTTAAACGTGGAGATAGAAAAGGCAGCCCTGGAGGTCGAACACATTTAAGCTCCAGTTTAAGGTTAAACTGGAGCTTAAACGTGGAAGCTGAGAAAGGTAGCCCTGGAGGTGTCGAACACGTTTAAGCTCCAGTTTAAGGTTAAACTGGAGCTTAAACGTGGAAATGGAGAAAGCAACCCTGGAGGAGAAAACTTGGTCGAACACGTTTAAGCTCCAGTTTAAGGTTAAACTGGAGCTTAAACGTGGAAATGGCTCCCTGGTGCACTTCCCATTTCTGGCGTTTAACCTCCAGTTTAAGGTTAAACTGGAGGTTAAACGTGGAAATGCTTCCTGAGTGGCATTCTCATTCTGGCGTTTAACCTCCGGTTTAAGGTTAAACTGGAGGTTAAACGTGGAAATGCTTCTTTGGTGAGACTTTCATTCTGGCGTTTAACCTCCAGTTTAAGGTTAAACTGGAGGTTAAACTTCAGTTTCAGCATTTCTTAGCCTTCATGATTCTGGCGTTTAAGCTCCAGTTTAGGCTTAAACTGGAACTTAAACTCCACATGTGATATTCAAGCTTCCTTTATTGACTTTGTTGCTTCCTTGCCTAGCCTCTTCTTCCCTGAAATCATCCAACAATTGCATCAAAGTCTTGCAAAATTTCATGAGAAATCTTCCATTCATAGCATTCAAGTAATATAACTAAAAACTCATGGAATTTGCATCAAAATCATACTGTTTGGATGGTTCATTGCTTTGTTATTCATTTAACCATTCTTGGTTACTTTAAGCTCAAGAAAATGCATAAAACCACTAAAACTAACAGAAAAATACTAGTGAAACTAGCCTAAGATGCCTTGGCATCAGTATGGTGGATATGGGGTAGGATCATATGGAGGTGAAAGGTGGTATGAGGCTTGTGAGTATGGTGGTGGGCTATGTTGAGGGAAGGAGTCATATGTATGTGGTAGTTGTGGTTGACAATCACAATAAGGGTCATCACACACATTAGATTGGTATGCATTAGGACTTGGATTATACCCATAAGAATCTGGAGGAGATTGTTGCCAAGAAGGTTGTCCATAAGCTTGGGGCTCCTCCCACCTTTGATCTCCAAAACCTTGATACACATTCTCATTAAAACTTCCATTTACTACAACATTGTTTGAACCACACTCATAGCCATAGTGATGAGAATTCATGGTGACAAGAGGAAACAAAAAACAAAAACTAACAAGGAACAAAGAGAGCAAAATCCTACAACTAGAAAAAACCAACAAAAAAACCAAAAATCAAGCTATTCACAATATATACAATAGCCAATAACATAGCACTATTGCAATTCCCCGGCAACGGTGCCATTTTGATGTTCGGCTTCTTGTACAGTTCAGAATTTCACAAATGAAATCTCGTTCCAAGTGTAGTTCTAAACCAACAAAGAATCTTCACATGCAAAAATATTGGTTGTCACAAGTACAAACTCCAATAAGAATTAACCGAAGTATTTAGACCTCAGGTCGTCTCACAAGGAATTGCAATGAAGTGGTCAATTATTGGCTATGAAGATGCAAGGGGTTTGATTTGATAAGAAGACAAGAAAATAAATGGCAAGAAAAGTAGAGAAAGCAATTAAAGAAAGCAAGTAATAAAGAGAGACATTCATGGCAAGGGTTGAGAATATAGGCTTTCTATCCTAGTAATACAATAATTAATTCATCTTATTTAGTCAACTCCAACAAATGGAAGAAGGTATCATGTTATCTTCACATAGGGAGAACATCAAACAAGACTAGTTAACCATATCACAATAATAAACAAGAATTTATCTTATTACGTCATCCCCGGCGATGGAAGAAGGTATCATATTATCTTCACACTCGAAGAAAGTCAAATAAGACTAGCTAATCTCAATCCATAAGTCCTAATTAACCCAATAATCGAATTAGCAAGAGATTAGAGTCAATGGAAATCATATCAACTAACAACTCTAGATCACCAACATGAGTTGGGTATTCATGACTCAAGATTACCTAATTACTCTTTCCAAGCCAAGAATGCTCAAAATCTACTCTAACATCCAACCAAGCATTTTGTCAAAAACTTCGAAGGTATAAAAGGAAAGCATGGTAAATGTGCAAGAATAATAAAATCTACCAACTATTCATTGCACGAAAAGTAAGATCACAACTCAAATCAATAATGAAAGAATATCAACATCAAATTTCACTAAAAGAGATCCAAATCCAACATGACTGCATGAACATAAAAGAGGCATAAAATTAAAATTAACATCACAAACTAAGAGAATGAAGGTGTAGAAGCAAGAATTCATAAAGGAAACAAGATGAAAACATGTAATTGGACCTAGATCTAAGATGGAAATACCCTAAGAACCCTAATTCTAGAGAGAAGAGGGAGCTTCTCTCTCTAGAAACTAAACTACATGATGCCAATTCTACAACTAAGTGCTCCCCGTTTGCCCTATCTTCAATTCTGCATGAAATACTCTCAAAAACGAGTTAGATTTAGGCCTGGGTAGCTCAGAAATCGCCCCCAGCAATTTCACTTTAAGTGAGTCACGTACCGAGCGTCACGCGTACGCATGGGTGACGCGTGTGCGTAGTTGCCCAAAACTCCTACTCACGCGTACGCGTGGCTGACGCGTGTACGTGGCTTGCAAATCTTCAACGCACACGTACGCGTGCGCGTGGCCCTCAATTCTCCAATTGCTCATTTCTTCATGAATTCTTCTTTTTGCATGCTTTTCTCTTCAATTATTCCATCCAATACTTGCCCTATGAACCTGAGTTCACTCAACAAACAGATCAAGGCATCGAATGAAATTAAAATGAATTAAAATCACCAGATTAAGGGCCTAAAAAGCATGTTTTTACACTTAAGCACAAATTAAGGGATAATTACAACACCATGCTATTTCATTGAATAAATGTGAGAAAAGGTGATAAAATCCCATAAATTAAGCACAAGATAAACCACAAAATTGGGGTTTATCAATCTTCTCCTATATATAATAAGCTAATAACTAAGAAATACAAAGAAATATGATAGACTAGACTAGAGGTGCGAAAATCCACTCTTGGGCCCACTTTGGTTGAGTGCTTGGGCTGAGCCGGGCGTCCAACTTAAGGAATGGGTGTTGAACGCCCATTAGGGGGGAATTCACGCTGCCTTTTGGTCCTTGGATGGCGTTGAATGCCGGTAAGGGGATAAATTGGGCATTCATTGCTGGCTTGAGTCCCCTTGGGGGTGTTTTAGGCGTTCAACGCCCAATATCGGCAGTCTCCTTCGAAGAAAAGTATAGACCATTATAAATTGCTGGAAATATCTGGAAGTTAGGTTTCCAGCGCCATTGAGAACGTGTCTTTTGGAACTCTGTAGCTCTAGAAATGCTCGTTTGAGTGCATGGAGGTTAGAATTTGACAGCATTTGCTACACTCCTCGATTTCAGCCAAAAATTTCCTGAAATCATAACAAAACACAACAACTTAAAGTAGAATCCAAAAATGTGAATTTTACAATAAAACCTACTAAAACATATTAAAACTCAACAAAATATAACTAAAAACTCTATGAAAATAATGCCAAAAAACATATAAAAATATCCGCTCATCATCGTGACCGACCTACTTTAACCGACACCTTCAATGACTTAATGAAATTAGCATCACCAAGTGACTTAACGAAAATTTTTACTAAGTCACAAACAACTAAAGAAAAAGCTACGCCCACTATAGGTAATCCAAGAAAGTATGGTTAAGAAAACATTCATTTATACAAAAAGCTACTACATATCAAAATAGTGGAGAAAGGTTTTAAGGTATAAAAATAAATGGAAAAAATTTGTTCAAACTACACCTATTACAAAGTCAATTATTCATAAAGACCTACAGGCCGGTCATTCGATATTTTGAAATTCAAATTAAGGAGGAGGGATCTGCTCACTAGAAGTCATGTTGGAGGTGTCTTCGGACTACATAGAAGAGGTTGGAAGAGTTTGAGGATGAAAGGGAATAGGCTCGTCTTCCATCCGAGTCGAAAAACTCTGAGAGGCTGATGAAGTAAGATTTGTGCCGGTTTGGAAATTAGATAAAACAATTCCTTTGTTAATAGTATAGACCAAACCGGAAATTCAATCCCAAACATCAAAGTTTGATTTTCAAATTCAAATTAAAACTGAGAGTCATTCAACCTCGGGTCGTTCTCCCTAGGAATGCAATTGAGATGTCACACTTTCGGTTGTGGAGGACAAAGGGGTTTTGATAATCAAAGAACAAAAGATTAAAAAAACTAAGAAATAAAAGAACCAAGAAATTATCAAAATTGATATTAATGCTAGTAAAAAGAAAGTAAGGTCAAAACTAGTGAAAATGCAAAGATATATATAAGAGAGCCTTGACTTGGGAATGTGGATCCAAGGAATCCTATCATCATCATAACCACAACTATGGCAATTATGATAAGTCAATCTTGCCTAGTCTACACCTAACATCGAGGAGTAAGTGATGACAAGTCATCTTAGCCCATTTTAGCTAGTCTTTTTCTTTAGTTTTCATTAGAATTATGCACTTTCTTGAGCTACAAGCAAGCTAATTGAGTAGATTTTCATGTTTCCCTTGATTGTACCAACCATATATGAATTCATGCCATTTCATGAGGTTTTGTGCTATATTTGTTGCATATTATGAAAGATTGAATATCTCATGATTTTGAGCATAGCTTTGATGAGTTTGGTTGATTCATGATAGGTGAGGAAAGCTTGAAGAAAGGTTGAAGCAAAGAGGAATGGCTAGAAGTGAAGAATGGAAGTTGAAATTGAACTTGGAGGCTTGAAGTTAGCCCCAACGTTAGCCCCCTAACTTGGAGGCTAACGTTGGGCATGAAGTACTCCCTGGGCTCCCACGTTTGAGCCAACGTTAGCCCCCTAACTTGGAGGCTAACGTTGGCAAGAGAAACTTCATCCCTGGGCCACCAACGTTTGCGCCAACGTTAGCCCCCTAACTTGGAGGCTAACGTTGGCACTTAAATCACAATGGGGGAGTAGACCAACGTTTGCGCCAACGTTAGCCCCCTAACGTGGAGGCTAACGTTGGCGCCAATCACACCAAGCAAGGCCAACGTTAGGGTCAAAGTTAGACCCCTAACGTTGGCGCCAACGTCCATACCAGAAGGATGTGGTTTGCTGCTATGAAAAGTTGGGGTCAAAGTTAGACCCCTAACTTTGGCCCTAACGTTGAAGACCAACGTTGGCTAACTTCACTTCCGGTTCAATTGGTTCACTTCGGTTCTTCTTCAATCTTCAAGAGCAATCAACCAAGGCCTCTTTCAACCTAATTCCACCAAGAACAAAGGCCCAACTCAAGGCTTGAAGATCATTTTTGGAAAGTGTATAAATAGAATAGAATTCAAGTTATTAAGGGAGCTTTTCTGGAGAGTTTTCCTGGGGAGTTTTCCTTTTAGAATTTTCATAATAGTTTTCGGAGAGCTTTTGAACTTGAGTGAACTTTAATTTCTGGCTTTCATTGCTTTCAATTTCATTTGACATGTGTCTTAGATCTTAGATTGGAGAATTGAAGAAATTCTGTTTCAATCTCAATCTTGGATCTCTTTGCTTTATTTACTGAATTTCATTTCCGGTTCATTGTTCTTCATCTCTTCTCTTTGCAATTTACAATTTCCTTGCTATCGTTCTTGTTGGATCTAGGAAGGCATTGAGATCTAGACTTGGTTTTCTAGTCTCTGGGTCCTGAGATCTGAATTCTCATTTCAATTCTCTGTTTAATGCTTTCATTGTTTATTCACTTTGCTATTATAAGATCCGGTTCAATCCCAATTCCCTTTTCCTTCTTCTGTTTGATGCAATTTAGTTTTCCCTTGTTTAAATTCTGCAAATCCTCATCCCAATCCCCTTTACTTTTCAAGCAATTTACATTTCTTGCACTTTAAGATTCTGCAATTTACATTTCTTGCACTTTAAGTTTCTGTCATTTAATTTCTTGTCCTTTAAGTTTCAGCAATTTACTTTCCCGCTCTCTTTAATTTCATGCAATTTACATTCTGAAAATCACAAATCACCCAACCAACACTTGATTCGCTTGACTAAATCAACCACTAAACTAAAATTGCTCAATCCTTCAATCCCTGTGGGATCGACCTCACTCCCGTGAGTTTTTATTACTTGATACGACCCGGTACACTTGCCGGTTAGTTTTGGGTGTTTTGGTAGAAATTCGTTTCTCATCAAAATATCTCATCAAGTTTTTGGCGCCGTTGCCGGGGATTGATTAGATTGACAATGATTAAGTGAGGTGGTGATCTAGATCAAGCACTTTTTCTTTATTTTTCATTAACTTTTGATTAACCCACTAACTGTTTGAATTTTTGCTTAAACTAAACTTCATTCTAGCAGTAGATTGAAGTGATCTTGCTGGTGTTTCTTTTGTCTTGTTTGTATGTCAGGTACAAGGAGATCCGCTCCTGTGTTATCTGAAGTTGATCAGAGAACTCTTAGAAGGATAAGACGAGCCGAAAGAGGGAAAAGTATTGTTGGAGAAGAAGAATCAGACGAAGAATTCCACGAGATGGAAGGAGATACATCTAATCCAGGAGAAGGAGTTAATAATCCACCACAACAGAGGAGAGTATTGGCTTCCTATACTTTTGCAAATGCTAGACATTGTGGAAGCAGCATTCTCACTCCTAATGTCAATGCAAATAACTTTGAACTGAAGCCACAACTCATCACATTGGTCCAGAACAACTGCTCATTTGGAGGAGGACCATTGGAGGATCCAAATCAACATCTATCTACCTTCTTGAGGATCTGTGACACTGTCAAATCCAATGGTGTGAATCCTGAAACCTACAAGCTTCTGCTATTCCCGTTCTCATTAAGGGATAAGGCTGCACAATGGCTTGAAACTTTTCCCCAAGCAAGTATCACTAGTTGGGATGACTTGGTGACTAAATTTCTAGCCAAATTCTATCCACCCCAGAGAGTCATCAGGCTGAAAACTGAGGTGCAGACATTCACACAATTAGATGCTGAATCCTTGTATGAAGCATGGGAGAGGTACAAAGCCTTAATCAGAAAATGCCCTCCAGAGATGTTCAATGAATGGGATGTGCTGCAAAATTTCTATGAAGGCCTGACATTGAAATCTCAGGAGGCATTAGATCATTCTGCTGGAGGTTCACTACAACTAATGAAAACTGCTGAGGAAGCTCAGAATCTTGTGGATATGGTGGCCAACAATCAATATTTCTTTGCTCATCAAAGAAACCGCCAACCATCACAAAGAAGAGGAGTAATGGAACTAGACGGAGTGGATTCAATCCTAGCTCAAAACAAGATGATGCAGCAGCAAATTCAACAACAATTTGAGCAAATGGCCAAGAGGATTGATAGTCTCCAAGTTGCAGCAGTCAACACTAGCCAACCATCAACCACATGGGGACAGAGTGAAGAGACTCAAGAGGAGCAACAGCAAGAACAAGTCCAGTACATGCACAACCAAAATTCTGGGCCAAATGAAGTATATGGTGACACTTACAACCCTTCTTGGAAGAACCACCCAAACCTTAGGTGGGGAGACAATCACAACCAAAATCAACAACCATGGCAGAGAAACTCAAACCAACACAATCCAAGAAACAACCAAAATCACAACCAGCAGCAAACTAACCAAAACCCCTACAGAAAACCTCAAAACAACTACCCCAACCCCAACCACTACCAATCTAATAACCAACCCACCAACCAAAATGCCTACTATCCACCATCCACATCTAACAACCCACCACAAGCATCACCTGAATCTCAAAGACTCACCAACTTGGAAACCTTGATAGACAAAATGTGGAAACACCAAGAAATGACAACTAAGAACCATGAAGCCTCCATGAAGAGCCTAGAAAGGCAAATTGGGCAAATCTCCAAACAGATTTCTGTTGAGAGATCTTCAAGCTCACTGCCCAGTGACACAATCCCAAATCCTAAGGAAGAATGCAAGGCAATACAATTGAGGAGTGGAAAAGTCTTGGTGAAAAATGAAGAAGCAACCAAGAAGCCAAAGGAAAGTGACAAGAAACAAGCTGAAGAAGAGAAAGTCAATGACAAGAAGGAGGCAGCAAGCAAGCCAACTCAGAATCAAGTTCAAGAAAAAGAAGATCAGCCACAAAAATCAAGAAAGGGAAAGGAAGTAATTGAAGGGCCAACTAAGGACCAAAGGCAGGGAAATAACTTCACTCCTCCCTTGCCATACCCTCAGAGGTTCAACAAAGAGATTAATGACAAGCATTTTCACAAATTCCTTGAGATTTTTAAGAAGCTGGAAATCAACATTCCCTTGGCCGAAGCACTTGAGCAAATGCCTCTGTATTCCAAGTTTCTGAAGGATCTTATCAACAAGAAAAGAAGTTGGCTTGAAAGGGAAACCATATTACTCACAGAGGAATGCAGTGCTGTGATCCAACGGGGTATCCCACCAAAACTTAAGGATCCGGGAAGCTTTGTAGTCTCATGCACTATTGGCAAGATAATTCTCAACAAGGCCCTCTGTGACCTGGGTGCCAGCATCAACTTAATGCCTCTCTCAATGATGAGAAAACTTGCCATAGAAAAACTTAAACCCACCAGGATGTCGCTAGTCATGGCTGACAGATCAATCAAGACACCTAATGGAATTGTGGAGAATCTGTTAGTAAAGATTGGGGAGTTTATCTTCCCAGCAGATTTTGTAATTTTGGATACTGAAGAAGAAGGAAACGACTCAATCATTCTGGGAAGGCCATTTCTACACACAGCAAGGGCCATCATTGATGTTGAAAAAGGAGAAATGACCTTCAGGGTCCATAATGAACAAATGATTATAAATGTGTTCAAATCAATGCAAAACGCTCCTGAGCAAGAAGATTATGTGAGAGTGGATATGATAGATAGTTTGGTGGAAGAAACTTTGGAAGAAAATTTTCAAGAGCAAGAAGGAAATCAAGAAACAACAGAGGAACAAGTGGTTGAGACCTTTACTGAGCAATATGAAAGGCAAGATAAGAAAGAAGATGTACGAAGACAAGAATTGAAACCTTTACCCACCCATCTCAAATATGCATTCCTTGGCACATCGGAGAGCTTCCCAGTAATCATTAATTCATCCCTGTCAAAGAAGGAAGAAGGAGAACTTCTTGATGTACTCAAAGCTCACAAAGATGCTTTAGGATGGACTATTGATGATCTGAAGGGAATCAGCCCTGCAGTATGTATGCATAAGATCCTCTTGGAAGATAATTCCAAACCAGTGGTTCAACCACAAAGAAGGCTAAATCCTACAATGAAGGAAGTTGTCCAGAAGGAAGTAATGAAGTTGTGGAATGCAGGAATAATATTCCCAATATCTGACAGCCCATGGGTAAGCCCGGTTCAAGTTGTACCAAAGAAGGGAGGGATGACAGTCATCACTAATGAGAAGAATGAGTTGATCCCTACTAGAACAGTGACTGGGTGGAGAATGTGCATAGACTATAGAAGATTGAATGATGCCACCAGGAAGGATCATTTCCCTCTCCCATTCATTGATCAGATGCTGGAAAGGTTAGCCGGCCATGCCTATTACTGTTTCTTGGACGGATATTCTGGGTATAATCAAATCGTGGTAGACCCCAAGGACCAAGAGAAAACTGCCTTCACATGTCCATTTGGAGTTTTTGCGTATAGGCGGATGCCTTTTGGGCTCTGCAACGCCCCTGCCACATTTCAAAGGTGTATGCTCTCCATTTTTTCTGATATGGTCGAAAAATTTTTAGAAGTCTTCATGGATGACTTCTCTGTTTTTGGTGATAATTTCAATGCTTGCCTAAACCATTTAACTCTTGTCTTGAAACGGTGCCAAGAAACCAATTTGGTTTTAAACTGGGAGAAATGCCATTTTATGGTACCCGAAGGAATTGTTCTTGGCCATAAAGTCTCAAGAAAAGGGATAGAGGTTGATAAGGCAAAGGTTGAGATTATAGAAAAACTCCCTCCACCAATTAATGTGAAATCTGTTAGAAGTTTCTTGGGGCATGCCGGATTTTACAGAAGGTTTATCAAGGACTTTTCAAAAATAGCCAAACCTTTAAGTAATCTGTTAATGCTTGATAACCCTTTTGTTTTTGATGAAAACAGTCAGCATGCATTTGAAACTTTAAAAAATAAACTCACAACAGCACCAATAATCACACCCCCAGATTGGGGATTACCTTTTGAACTCATGTGTGATGCAAGTGACATTGCAATTGGTGCTGTACTTGGGCAAAAGAAGGGGAATTTGCATCATGTCATATATTACGCAAGTAAAGTGTTGAATGAGGCCCAAAGAAATTACACTACAACAGAAAAAGAGTTGCTAGCTGTAGTCTATGCATTTGATAAGTTTAGATCATATCTGATAGGATCAAAGGTTGTAGTTTACACTGATCATGCTGCACTTAAGTATTTGATGTCAAAACAGGATGCTAAACCAAGACTCATCAGGTGGATACTGCTCCTACAAGAATTTGACATTGAAATAAGAGATAGGAAGGGCACTGAAAATCAGGTCGCTGATCATCTGTCAAGACTACCACATGAAACAAATCAAAAAGCATCCCAGCCAATAAATGAAAGCTTCCCAGATGAGCACCTTCTGCAGATCCAGCAAGCACCTTAGTTTGCTGACATAGCAAATTACAAAGTGGGAAGGAAGATACCGCAAGAATTCTCTAAGCAACAAGTGAAGAAGTTGATTAAAGAAGCAAGGAAATTTTCATGGGATGAACCCTTCTTATTCAAGAGATGCTCTGATGGAGTGATCAGGAGGTGTATTCCTGAAAGTGAAGTGAGGGACATCTTGTGGCATTGTCATGGTTCAGCTTATGGTGGACACTTTGGCCCAGAAAAAACAGCCGCAAAAATACTACAGAGTGGCTTCTATTGGCCAACTATTTTCAAGGATGCCAGAGAATATGTACACCAATGTAATGAATGCCAGAAAGCAGGAGGATTAACAAGAAGGAATGAGATGCCTCAAAATTTTATCTTGGAATTAGAATTGTTCGATCTGTGGGGAATTGATTTCATGGGGCCTTTTCCTCCTTCCTATTCTTTTAGATACATCCTGGTAGCAGTGGAATATGTCTCAAAATGGGTAGAAGCTATAGCCACAACCACCTGTGATGCACAGATCGTCCTCCAATTCCTCAAAAAGCACATCTTCACTAGGTTTGGAGTGCCCAAAAGTCTTATTAGTGATGGTGGTAGTCACTTTTGCAACAAACAAATGGAGAAACTCCTTCACAAATATGGAGTAATTCACAAAGTAGCCACACCTTACCACCCTCAGACTAACGGCCAAGCTGAACTTGCAAATAGAGAATTAAAGAAGATCCTAGAGAAAACAGTGGGAATCACAAGAAAGGATTGGGCTAGAAAGCTAGAGGATGCACTGTGGGCATATAGGACAGCTTTTAAAACTCCTATTGGCAAGTCACCCTTTCAGCTATTGTATGGCAAGTCCTGCCACCTCCCTGTAGAGCTTGAACACAGAGCTTTTTGGGCCACTAAACTCCTCAACCTTGATCCCCAAGCTGCAGGAGAAAAAAGGTTGTTACAACTAAATGAACTGGATGAATTCAGACTGGAAGCTTATGAAAATGCGAAGATATACAAGGAGAAAGCTAAGAAGTGGCATGACAAGAAGATCACAAAGAAGGAATTCAAGCCTGGACAACAAGTACTCCTGTATAATTCAAGGCTTAAAATCTTCCCTGGCAAACTGAAGTCTAAGTGGACTGGCCCATACTTGGTGACAAAGATTTTTCCCTATGGGAATATTGAACTGCTAGATGAGGCAACAAAGAATCAATTCACTGTGAATGGTCACAGAGCAAAGTTGTACTTGGGAGGACAATGGGTTAAGGAAAAAGAGGTTCAACACCTACAGCCCTCTTAAAAAGGATTGAAAGATGTCAAGCTAGTGACAATAAAAGAGCGCTTGTTGGGAGGCAACCCAACCGGAGGTACTTTTCTTTTCATAGATAGTTCAATAAAAAGGTTAAATGAGTGGTATGTATTGCAAGGAGCTAAGTTTGGTGTTTCACACCAAAACATATTAAGGGAGAATGAAGGATTCTAAGTTTGGTGTTCCACCAAAATCTTACTTAAAAGCACATTCTCACTTTCCATATAAAGAGTTACCAGCTCCAAGCAATCTGACAAATCATTTAAGCATTGTCTGTTTCTAGTTTTCAATTTTATTACCTTTAGCAAAGATTTAATCTTTCACATATGGTTATGGATAAGAAACATGGCAAGAGACTAAGTTTGGTGTTCACACACCAAAGTAAGTTCAAACGCCTACAAGAAAGTCTTGCACACTAACAAATCACATAAGGGCTTGAGAAACAAGCAACTTCCATTAACACTGCAGAAAATCAATCACTCTTCTGGGAGGACTACTCACCATTAGCTGAGATGAAAGAAGAAGGAGCCACCAAGAGGTTGTATTGTCATTTAACTCCATCAGTATTGAATTGCTCTAATTTGGAAGTATGAATATGCCCATTTTAACAGAAACTGTTAGTGTAGTATGCATCAATTATGTTTTTGTAGGCTGGTTTTTATGTTGGCTTGTGTGTTCATTTTCACTTGACAAGAAGCATATGTTGTCCCCTGCATCTTTTAATTCAATAAAAGAACAGTTTGAATGTGAAAAATAATGGTCTCTGTTAGTTAGAAGTGGAATAAAAGTAAGTGGTGGTGTGTGTGTGATTGTATAATAGCTCACTTTTAGTGAATAAAAAGCTAAGATATCTCCTTCTAAGTAGAGAGTGGCCTACTGTCTATGAATCTCAATTGAATTGAATTCCTTGGTTAGAAAGAAAAACAAAAAGAAAGAAAGAACAAAGAAAGCCAAAAAGTGGCAAAACAAAAGAAAAACAAAAAGAAACAAAGCTGGACACCAATAGCTTGAACTCTGAAATATATGCCTGTGATGTTTTTGTACTAGGATCTGCTTGGATTAGTAAGCTCTTAGGAGTGCCTCAACACTTGGTGACTTGGGTTAACTAACCCGGGATCATCAGCTGAAAATCCACTATCAAGAGCAACCTAACTACAAAGCATTTAGTAACCCAAAGAGGTGCTGGGCATCAATGTTTTAAGAAGGAATGTGAGCCAAGTGTCTATGGTGAATAATGTGTCAAGTATAAAGAAAAGAAAATGAACTTGCTACACATGACACTCAAATAAAGCTTTTGAATAAAGTAATAGCCAAGGATAAAGGAATAATGAGAGGTCATAGCAGTATGTCACTTGAAACTTGAAGGAGACTTTCTAGGCCTAGGAGTCAATAAGAAGTGAGCATTTGCATATCCACATAAAACCCCATGAACTATCAATAACACTTTGCTAGCATGAACTTCCTCTTCCATTTCATTCTTTCTTCTTAATAATTCATTTCTTGCTTGGGGACAAGCAAGCTTTAAGTTTGGTGTTGTGATGACAAGTCATCTTAGCCCATTTTAGCTAGTCTTTTTCTTTAGTTTTCATTAGAATTATGCACTTTCTTGAGCTACAAGCAAGCTAATTGAGTAGATTTTCATGTTTCCCTTGATTGTACCAACCATATATGAATTCATGCCATTTCATGAGGTTTTGTGCTATATTTGTTGCATATTATGAAAGATTGAATATCTCATGATTTTGAGCATAGCTTTGATGAGTTTGGTTGATTCATGATAGGTGAGGAAAGCTTGAAGAAAGGTTGAAGCAAAGAGGAATGGCTAGAAGTGAAGAATGGAAGTTGAAATTGAACTTGGAGGCTTGAAGTTAGCCCCAACGTTAGCCCCCTAACTTGGAGGCTAACGTTGGGCATGAAGTACTCCTTGGGCTCCCACGTTTGAGCCAACGTTAGCCCCCTAACTTGGAGGCTAACGTTGGCAAGAGAAACTTCATCCCTGGGCCACCAACGTTTGCGCCAACGTTAGCCGCCTAACTTGGAGGCTAACGTTGGCACTTAAATCACAATGGGGGAGTAGACCAACGTTTGCGCCAACGTTAGCCCCCTAACGTGGAGGCTAACGTTGGCGCCAATCACACCAAGCAAGGCCAACGTTAGGGTCAAAGTTAGACCCCTAACGTTGGCGCCAACGTCCATACCAGAAGGATGTGGTTTGCTGCTATGAAAAGTTGGGGTCAAAGTTAGACCCCTAACTTTGGCCCTAACGTTGAAGACCAACGTTGGCTAACTTCACTTCCGGTTCAATTGGTTCACTTCGGTTCTTCTTCAATCTTCAAGAGCAATCAACCAAGGCCTCTTTCAACCCAATTCCACCAAGAACAAAGGCCCAACTCAAGGCTTGAAGATCATTTTTGGAAAGTGTATAAATAGAATAGAATTCAAGTTATTAAGGGAGCTTTTCTGGAGAGTTTTCCTGGGGAGTTTTCCTTTTAGAATTTTCATAATAGTTTTCGGAGAGCTTTTGAACTTGAGTGAACTTTAATTTCTGGCTTTCATTGCTTTCAATTTCATTTGACATGTGTCTTAGATCTTAGATTGGAGAATTGAAGAAATTCTGTTTCAATCTCAATCTTGGATCTCTTTGCTTTATTTACTGAATTTCATTTCCGGTTCATTGTTCTTCATCTCTTCTCTTTGCAATTTACAATTTCCTTGCTATCGTTCTTGTTGGATCTAGGAAGGCATTGAGATCTAGACTTGGTTTTCTAGTCTCTGGGTCCTGAGATCTGAATTCTCATTTCAATTCTCTGTTTAATGCTTTCATTGTTTATTCACTTTGCTATTATAAGATCCGGTTCAATCCCAATTCCCTTTTCCTTCTTCTGTTTGATGCAATTTAGTTTTCCCTTGTTTAAATTCTGCAAATCCTCATCCCAATCCCCTTTACTTTTCAAGCAATTTACATTTCTTGCACTTTAAGATTCTGCAATTTACATTTCTTGCACTTTAAGTTTCTGTCATTTAATTTCTTGTCCTTTAAGTTTCAGCAATTTACTTTCCCGCTCTCTTTAATTTCATGCAATTTACATTCTGCAAATCACAAATCACCCAACCAACACTTGATTCGCTTGACTAAATCAACCACTAAACTAAAATTGCTCAATCCTTCAATCCCTGTGGGATCGACCTCACTCCCGTGAGTTTTTATTACTTGATACGACCCGGTACACTTGCCGGTTAGTTTTGGGTGTTTTGGTAGAAATTCGTTTCTCATCAAAATATCTCATCAGTAAGTCAAGCAAGCATTATTGACCTTAATCCATAAGTCCTAGCTAACTTACCAAATTAATTGGTAGAAAGCTAGCGTCAATGGATACAAGAGTCAACTAACTACCCAAGAATTGTTATTAAATGTCGGACATTATGACTCTTGTATCCTAGGAACTCAAATTCCAAGCTAAGGTGTGTAAATCTACTCAAATTCTAAAGTTGGCATTTTTACAAACACTTGGTGGGTATAAAACCAAAATATGAGAATTTGCGAAGGAAATTGAAAACTATGACCAACTATTCACAATATCAACAATGAACAAGCAATCAAACATAAAGAAACCATAAAATACTAAATTCATCAATCAAAACTTCAGGAAACCAAAATTGCATATATAAACAAGGTAACTTGAACCAAAAGGAAATGAGAGTAAATATAATGTAATTAAATAGAAATTAAAGAGTACTTACAAAGGAGTTTGATGAGCGGATAATTTATACCCTTTTTGGCATTGTTTTTACATAGTTTTTAGTATGATTTGGTTAGTTTTTAGTATATTTTTATTAGTTTTTAATTAAAAATCATATTTCTGGACTTTACTATGAGTTTGTGTGTTTTTCTGTGATTTCAGGTATTTTCTGGCTGAAATTGAGAGACCTGAGCAAAAATCAGATTCAGAGGTTAAAGAAGGACTGCAGATGCTGTTGGATTCTGACCTCCCTGCACTCAAAGTGGATTTTCTGGAGATGCAAAACTCCAAATGGCGCGCTTCCAATTTCGTTGGAAATTAGACATCTAGGGCTTTCCAGCAATATATAATAGTCCATATTTTGCCCGAGTTTAGACAACGCAAACTGGCGTTGAACGCCAGTTCTATGTTGCAGTTTGGCGTTCAGCGCCAGATACAAGTTGCAAAGTGGAGTTCAACGCCAGAAAAACATTACAAACTGGCGTTCAACTCCAAAATTGACCTCTCCACGTGAAACTTTCGTGCTCAGCCAAAGCACACACCAAGTGGGCCCGGGAGGTGGATTTCTGCATCAATTACTTACTTCTGTAAACCCTAGTAGCTAGTCTAGTATAAATAGGACTTTTTACTATTGTATTTTACATCTTCGGATCATGTTTGATTAGTTTTATGCTATCTTAGACTTTCATGGGAGCTGGCCATTCGGCCATGCCTGGACCATTATCATTTATGTATTTTCAAACGGTAGAGTTTCTACACTCCATAGATTAAGGTGTGGAGCTCTGTTGTTCCTCGTGAATTAATACAAAGTACTACTGTTTTTCTATTCAATTCAAGCTTATTCCTATTCTAAGATATCCATTCGCACCCAAGAACATGATGAATGTGATGATTATGTGACGCTCATCATCATTCTTACCTATGAACGCGTGCCTGACAAACACTTCCGTTCTATATGCAAACAAGCTAGAATGAGTATCTCTTGGATATCTAATACAGAGGATCGAGTCCGAGATATTGGAATCTTCGTGGCATAAGTTAGAACCCATGGATGGCCATTCCTGAGATCCGGAAAGTCTAAACCTTGTGTGTGGTATTCCGAGTAGGATCTGGGAAGGGATGGCTGTGACGAACTTCAAACTCGCGAGTACTGGACGTAGTGACAGACGCAAAAGGAGGGTGAATCCTATTCCAGTATGATCGAGAACCTCCAGATGATTAGCCATGCAGTGACAGCACATCAGACCATTTTCACAGAGAGGATGGAAAGTAGCCATTGATAATGGTGATGCCCTACATACAGCTTACCATGGAAAGGAGTAGGACTGATTGGATGAAGACAGC
This sequence comes from Arachis hypogaea, assembly GCF_003086295.3. Classification (NCBI taxonomy): domain Eukaryota; kingdom Viridiplantae; phylum Streptophyta; class Magnoliopsida; order Fabales; family Fabaceae; genus Arachis; species Arachis hypogaea. The sequence continues at coordinate 55,129,549 of NC_092050.1, forward strand.
AGGAAAGCAGTGGTTCAGAGGAACGAAAGCATCTCTATACTCTTATCTGAAATTCTCAGCAATGAATTACATAAGTATCTCTATCCTATTTTAATTATCTTTTTGTACACTATAATCTCTTAATACATTTGAATCTGCCTGACTGAGATTTACAAGGTGACCATAGCTTGCTTCAAGCCGACAATCTCCGTGGGATCGACCCTTACGCACGTAAGGTTTATTAATTGGACGACCCAGTGCAGTTGCTGGTTAGTTGTACAAAGTTGTGAAACAGAATTAAGAACATGAACGTGCGTATTGAGTTTTTAGCACAGTTACGATGGAAGGAACGATCACCATTTCGCACACCAAGTTTTTGGCGCCGTTGCCGGGGATTGTTCGAGTTTGGACAACTGACGGTTCATCTTGTTGCTCAGATTAGGTAACTTTATTTTAATTTTAACCTTTTTGATTTTATTATTCTTATTTTCGAAAAAAATCAAAAAAAAATATTTTCTTCTTTTTCATTTTTCCAATTAATTCTTGAAAAATACAAAAAAAAAATTACAAAATCATAAAATCAAAAATATTTTTTGTGTTTCTTGTTTGAGTCTTGAGTCAAGTTTTAAGTTTGGTGTCAATTGCATCCTTTTAATTTTCTAAAAAATTATTTTTCGAAAATTCATGCATTCATAGTGTTCTTCATTATCTTCAAGTTGTTCTTGGTAAGTCTTCTTGTTTGATCTTGATGTTTTCTTGTTTTGTGTCTTTTCTTGTTTTTCATGTGCATTTTTGCATTCATAGTGTCTAAGCATTAGAGATTTCTAAGTTTGGTGTATTGCATGTTTTCCTTGCATCAAAAATTTTTCAAAAATATGTTCTTGATCTTCATCATGATCTTCAAAGTGTTCTTGGTGTTCATCTTGACATTCATAGTGTTCTTGCATGCATCATTGGTTTTGATCCAAAATGTTCATGTTTTGGGTCATAATTGTGTTTTTCTCTCTCATCATTAAAAATTCAAAAATCAAAAAAATATCTTTTCTTTTTTTATCTCAAAATTTCAAAAATTTGGATTGACTTTTTCAAAAATTTTTAAAATCTAGTTGTTTCTTATGAGTCAAATCAAAATTTCAATTTTAAAAATCTTATCTTTTTCAAAACTTTTTCAAAAATCAAATCTTTTTCATTTTTTTATAATTTTCAAAAATTTCAAAAAAATTATTTTCAAAATCTTTTTCTTAATTTTATTTCAAAATTTTCGAAACTTAACTAACAAGTAATGTGATTGGTTAAAAAATTTGAAGTTTGTTACTTTCTTGTTAAGAAAGGTTCAATCTTTAAATTCTAGAATCTTATCTTTTAGTTTTTTGTTAGTCAAGTAATCAATTTTAATCTTAAAAATTAAATCTTTTTAATTATATCTTTTCATCATATCCTTTATATCATATCTTTTTCAAAATTTTATATTTTTCAAAAATTTGATTTTAAAATATCTTTTCTAACTTCTTATCTTCTTATCTTTTCAAAATTGATTTTCAAATCTTTTTCAACTAACTAATTGACTTTTTGTTTGTTTCTTATCTTTTTCAAAACCACCTAACTATTCTTCCCTATCTAATTTTCGAAAATACTTCCCTCTTTTTCAAAAATTCATTTTAATTAATTAATTATTTTAAATTTTAATTTTAATTTTATTTCCCCTTTAATTTTCGAAAATCATCAACTCCTTTTCAAAAATTATTTTCGAAAACTTCTCTTTCTCATCTCCTTCTATTTATTTAATTACTTACTAACACTTCTCTTCATCTCATATCTCTGCTCCTATCCTCACCCTTATGTTTGGATTATCCATTCTTCTTCACTCTAATTCCTTTTCTTCTTCTACTAACAATAAGGAACCTCTTTACTGTAACATAAAGGATTCCTCTTCTTTTCTTGTTCTCTTCTCTTTCATATGAGCAGGAACAAGGAAAATGGCATTCTTGTTGAAGCTAATCCAGAACCTGAAAGGACTCTGAAGAGAAAACTAAGAGAAGCTAAATTACAACAATCCAGAGACAACCTTACTGAAATTTTCGAACAAGAATAGGAGATGGCAGACACACCTAACAACAATAATGCAAGGAGGATGCTTGGTGATTATACTACACCTACTTCCAAGTTTGATGGAAGAAGCATCTCAATCCCCACCTTTGGAGCAAACAATTTTGAGCTGAAACCTCAATTAGTTGCTCTAATGCAACAGAACTGCAAATTCCATGGACTTTCATCAGAAGAACCCTATCAGTTTTTAATTGAGTTCCTGCAGATCTGTGAGACTGTTAAGACTAATGGAGTAGATCCTGAAGTCTACAGGCTCATGCTTTTCCCTTTTACTGTAAGAGACAGAGCTAGAACATGGTTGGACTCACACCCTAAAGATAGCCTGAACTCTTGGGATAAGCTGGTCACGGCCTTCTTGGCTAAGTTCTTTCCTCCTCAAAAGCTGAGCAAGCTTAGAGTGGATGTTCAGACCTTCAAGCAAAAAGATGGTGAATCCCTTTATGAAACTTGGGAAAGATACAAGCAGATGACTGATGCACGAAATTGTAATGTTAATGTTCACATTACTCTCTTACAACTTCGCACAACTAACCAGCAAGTGCACTGGGTCGTCCAAGTAATACCTTACGTGAGTAAGGGTCGAATCCCACGGAGATTGTTGGTTTGAAGCAATCTATGGTTATCTTGTAAATCTTAGTCAGGAAGTCAATTATGTTTATCAGTTGAATTGTGAATAACCAGTAGAGCATAAATTAAAAGTTACTTGTTGTGCAGTAATGGATAATATGTTGGAGTTTTGGAGATGCTTTGTCCTCTGAATCTCTGCTTTCCTCTGTCTTCTGATTCACGCACGCACGTCCTCCTATGGCAAGCTGTGTGTTGGTGGATCACCGTTGTCAATGGCTACCTTCCATCCTTCCAGTGAAAACTACGCTCACGCGCTCTGTCACAGCACGGCTAATCACCGGTTGGTTCTCGATCCGGTTGGAATAGGATTTACTATCCTTTTGCGTCTGTCACGAACGCCCAGCCTTCAGGAGTTTGAAGCTCGTCACAGTCATTCAATCATTGAATCCTACTCGGAATACCACAGACAAGGTTTAGACTTTCCGGATTCTCATGAATGCCGCCATCAGTTCTAGCTTATACCACGGAGATTCTGATTAAGGAATCTAAGAGATACTCATTCAGTCGGATGTAGAACGGAGGTGGTTGTCAGGCACACGTTCATGGTTTGAGGAAGGTGATGAATGTCACGGGTCATCACCTTCATCACAGTTAAGCGCGAATGAACATCTTAGATAGGAACAAGCGTGTTTGAATGGGAAACAGAAATACTTGCATTAATTCATTGAGACACAGCAGAGCTCCTCACCCCCAACAATGGGGTTTAGAGACTCATGCCGTCAGCGAATACAAAGTTTAGATCTGAAATGTCATGAGATACAGAATAAGTTTCTAAAAGTTGTTTAAATACTAAACTAGCAGCCTAGGGTTACAAAATATGCGTGGACTATGATGGATGATGCAGAGATCCACTTCTGGGGCCCACTTGGTGTGCTGGGGCCCACTTGGTGTGTGCTGGGGCTGAGACTTTAAGCAATTCACGTGCAGAGGCCATTTGTGGAGTTGAACGCCAGTTTTTATGCCAGTTTGGGCGTTCAACTCCAGTTTTTGATCCTTTTCTAGCGCTGGACGCCAGAAATGGGCAGAGAACTGGCGTTGAACGCCAGTTTACGTCGTCTATCCTTGTGCAAAGTATGGACTATTATATATTGCTGGAAAGCCCTGGATGTCTACTTTCCAACGCAATTGGAATCATGCCATTTCGAGTTCTGTAGCTCCAGAAACTCCACTTTGAGTGCAGGGAGGTCAGAATCCAACAACATCAGCAGTCCTTTTTCAGCCTGAATCAGATTTTTGCTCAGCTTCTTCAATTTCAGCCAGAAAAATAGCTGAAATTACAGAAAAATACACAACTCATAGTAAAGTCCAGAAATATAAATTTTTCCTAAAAACTACTAGAAATAGACTAAAAACTAACTAAAACATACTCTAAACTATATGAAATTATCCCCAAAAAGCGTATAAAATATCCGCTCATCACAACACCAAACTTAAACTGTTGCTTGTCCTCAAGCAACTAGACAAATAAAATAGAAGACTAATAGGTTGAGAAGCAATAATATCTCAGAGTTTTTGATTGAAGCTCAGATTCTAATTAGATGAGCGGGACTAGTAGCTTTTTGCTTCTGAACAGTTTTGGCATCTCACTTTATCCATTGAAGCTCAGAGTGATTCGCATCTATAGGAACTCAGAATTCAGATAGTGTTATTGATTCTCTTAGTTCAGTGTGATGATTCTTGAACACAGCTTCTTTATGAGTCTTGGCCGTGGCCCTAAGCACTTTGTTTTCCAGTATTACTACCGGATACATAAATGCCACAAACACATAATTGGGTGAACCTTTTCAGATTGTGACTCAGCTTTGCTAAAGTCCCCAATTAGAGGTGTCCAGAGTTCTTAAGCACACTCTTCTTTTTGCTTTGGACCTTGACTTTAACCGCTCAGTCTCAAGTTTTCACTTGACACCTGCACGCCACAAGCACATGGTTAGGGACAGCTTGGTTTAGCCGCTTAGACCAGGATTTCAGTCCTTTAGGCCCTCCTATCCACTGATGCTCAAAGCCTTGGGATCCTTTTTAATTGCCCTTGCCTTTTGGTTTTAAGGGTTATTGGCTTTTTCTGCTTGCTTTTTTTTTTTTTTTGCAAGCTTTGTTCTTTGCTGCTTTTTCTTGCTTCAAGAATCATTTTTATGATTTTTCAGATTATCAATAACATGTCTCATGTTCATTGTTCTTTCAAGAGCTAACATATTTAACAGTCTTAAACAACAAATTCAAAAGACATATGCACTGTTCAAACATTCATTCAGAAGACAGAAAGCATTGCCACCACATTTAACCAATTAGAATTTGTTTTATTTAAACTCGAAATTTTATTGCTTCTTATTCAAAAGATCTACTACTTTATTCATGTTTAATGATGATGAGAAAAATAAACTATAGCTTAATTGGAGATAAAATCAAAATAGATACTAATTACTACTATATGACTTCTAAGGTACTTTTTATACGGACACTGTCACAGAGTTAAGGCAGAAATTGGAATTTAACAACCTTTATTCTGGGGGTATGGGGGTTCCTCTGATCCTTGGGAGGCTTGGTATCACAGAAGACTTTTGGCGCTTCAGTTCCGTTAAGTCACGTCCCTGCTCCTCTTGTTCTTTAAGCATATGGGTCAGCATTTGACTGTGTTCCTTCTGTTGTTTTATTATTTGCTCCATAGCTTCCTGTATCTTGGTGACAGACGTCTCAAGATATTCCCAATATTCTGCTTGAGGAATCTCTGGGAGGAATTCCTGTGCTCTTTTCTTTATAGGATCCTCCTGTGCTTGTTGTCTCTCCATTGATGCTTTGGTGATTGACTTTTCAATTAGGATATATTCAGTTATTCCCATCTTGACTCCAGCATCCTTGCAGAGCAGAGAAATCACGCTTGGATAAGCCAACCTGGCCTCTCTTGAATTTTTGTTAGCGATCTTATAAAGCTCTGTTGAAATCAGCTGATGAACCTCCACTTCCTTTCCCATCATGATGCAATGAATCATCACTGCTCTTTTAACTGTGACTTCAGAACGGTTGCTGGTGGGCAACAGAGAACGCCCAATGAAGTCCAGCCATCCTCTGGCAACTGGTTTGAGATCCTCCCTCTTGAGTTGATTTGGGACGCCCTTTGTGTTGGTGGTCCACCTGGCTTCAGGGATACAGATGTCCTTTAGAATCTTATCCAGGCCAATGTCTACTCTCATCATCCTCCTGTTGAAGGAGTCTGGATCATCCTTTAGCTGAGGTAGCTTTAATATCTCTCTGATCTTGTCAGGGGTGGTATGAACAATCTTTCCCCTGACCATGGTCCGAAATTCGTAGCAGGCTGTTCCAGATAGTCTTTGCTTGTCAGTCTGCCACATATTAGCATAGAACTCCTGGACCATGTTCCTTCCTACTTTCGTTTCAGGATTAGCTAGGACTTCCCAGTTCCTGATTCGAATTTGCTCCTGGATCTCCGGATATTCATCTTCTTTCAGATCGAATCTAACTTCCGGGATCACTGATCTCAGACCCATTACTTTAAGATAATGGTCTGAATGTTCTTTAGATAAGAACTTCCCTTGATTCCAAAGTGGTTTTGGAACGCTCTCTTTCTTGTCTCTAGGAGTGTATTGTTTCCCTTTGGGAGCCATGATCTTAGTGATTTCGGAAAAACACACCAAACTTAGAGGTTTGCTTGTCCTCAAGCAAAAGAAAAGAAAGGAGAGGGATAGAAGGAGATTGAGTAGCACTTGTTGATGAAGGAGGGGGGAGGCCGAACCCAATTTAAAGGGGGGGGAGGGGTGGATTTTCGAAAAATTAGAGGAGATAAGATAAAAAGATTGAGTTGAAAAAGATAAGATAGAAGATATAGTTTAATTTTGAAAAGATAGGATAGATTTTTGAAAAAGATAATTCTGGATTTTGAAAAAGATAATATGAAAAAGATATTGAAAAAGATATGGATTAGTTGAAAAGATTTTTGAGTGAAAAAGATAGATTTTGAAAAAGATAGATTTTTCAGAAAAGATTTTGAAAAGAGTTGGATTGAATTTGGAAAGATGGATTTTTAGAAATTAAGGTTTTTAGAAATCAGGGTTCTTGATATGTTCATGTAAAAATCATGCATTGAAGCATAAAATTTGAAATTAAAATGGAAATACGTGTGGGATTGCTTGGATTTGGCTCCTTCCTGTCCTCCTGGCGTTTGAACGCCCAAACACTGCCTGTTTTGGGCGTTCAGCGCCCAAATGCTGATCTCCTGGGCGTTCAGCGCCCAGTTGCTGCCATTCCTGGCGTTCAACGCCCAGTGGGTGGCCATTTCTGGCGTTGAACGCCTAAATGCTGCCATTACTGGCGTTCAGCGCCCAGTGGATGCCCATTTTGGGCGCTGAACGCCCAAAATGCCCCTTTACTGGCGTTTTCTTGCCATTGAGCTCTTTTACTCTGTTTTGTGTGCCGAGGTCTTCTGTAAATGATTATTTACCTTGTTGTCAATGAACTCTATATAAAAAATAAAGATAGAAATAGGGCAAAATGCTTAGAGGATTGTTGCCCCATGGCTGGGTTGCCTCCCAGCAAGTGCTTCTTTATTGTCTTTAGCTGGACCTTGCTGAGCTTTTAATCTAGCTGCAGCCTTGAGCATTCCTGCTCAGTGTTGCCTTCAAGATAATGCTTGATTCTCTGTCCATTGACAATGAACTTCTTATCAGAATCAATATCTTGAAGCTCCACAAAACCATATGGTGACACACTTGTAATCACGTATGGTTCCCTCCACCGGGATTTCAGTTTCCCGGGGAATAGCCTGAGTCTAGAGTTAAACAACAGGACCTTCTGTCCTGGTTCAAAGATTCTAGATGACAGCTTTCTGTCATGCCATTTTTTTGATTTTTCTTTATAAAGTTTGGCATTTTCGAAAGGTGTGAATCTGAATTCTTCTAGCTCATTTAGCTGGAGCAATCGTTTTTCTCCTGCTAATTTGGCATCTAAATTTAGGAATCTGGTTGCCCAATAAGCTTTATGTTCCAGTTCCACGGGCAGGTGACATGCCTTACCATACACAAGTTGGTATGGAGAGGTCCCTATAAGGGTCTTGAATGCTGTTCTGTAAGCCCACAGAGCATCATCCAAGCTCCTTGCCCAATCCTTTCTACGGGTATTTACTGTCCGTTCCAGGATTCTCTTTAATTCTCTGTTAGAGACTTCAGCTTGCCCGTTGGTTTGTGGATGATATGGAGTGGCCACTTTGTGGCGAATTCCATACCGAACCATGGCAGAGTAAAGCTGTTTATTGCAGAAGTGAGTGCCCCCATCACTGATTAACCCTCTAGGGATACCAAACCTGCTAAAGATATATTTCTGGAGGAACTTCAGCACTGTTTTAGTATCATTGGTGGGTGTGGCAATAGCCTCAACCCATTTTGATACATAGTCAACTGCCACCAGAATATAAGTGTTTGAGTATGATGGTGGGAAAGGTCCCATGAAGTCAATTCCCCATACATCAAACAACTCTATTTCCAAGATTCCTTGTTGAGGCATGGCGTAACCATGAGGCAGATTACCAGCTCTTTGGCAACTGTCACAATTACGTACAAATTCTCGGGAATCTTTATAGAGTGTGGGCCAATAGAAGCCACATTGGAGGACCTTGGTGGCTGTTCGCTCACCTCCGAAATGGCCTCCATATTGAGATCCATGGTAATGCCATAGGATTCTCTGTGCTTCCTCTCTGGGGACACACCTACGGATAATTCCGTCTGCACATCTCTTAAAGAGATAGGGTTCATCCCACAAGTAGTACTTTGCATCAGTAATTAGTTTCTTTTTTTGTATTCTATTGTACTCCTTGGGTATGAACCTTGCAGCTTTATAGTTTGCAATATCGGCAAACCATGGTGCTTCCTGAATGGCAAATAGATGCTCATCAGGGAATGTCTCAGAGATCTCAAGGAAGGGGAGGGACGTCCCTTCCACTGGCTCTATCCGGGATAGATGATCAGCTACTTGGTTCTCTGTCCCTTTTCTGTCTCTTATTTCTATATCAAACTCTTGCAGAAGCAATACCCATCTGATGAGCCTGGGTTTTGAATCCTGCTTTGTGAGTAGATATTTAAGAGCAGCATGGTCAGTATACACAATCACTTTTGATCCTACTAAGTATGATCTGAACTTGTCAATGGCGTAAACCACTGCAAGTAGTTCTTTTTCTGTGGTTGTGTAATTTTTCTGGGCATCATTTAGAATGCGGCTGGCATAATAAATGACATGCAGAAGCTTGTCATGCCTCTGTCCCAATACTGCACCAATGGCATGATTACTGGCATCACACATTAACTCAAATGGCAATGTCCAGTCTGGTGCAGAAATGACTGGTGCTGAGACCAGCTTAGCTTTCAGCGTTTCAAACGCCTGCAGGCATGCTGTGTCAAACACAAATGGCGTGTCAGCAGCTAGCAGATTGCTTAGAGGTTTTGCGATTTTTGAAAAATCCTTTATAAACCTCCTATAGAATCCTGCATGCCCCAGAAAGCTTCTGATTGCCTTAACATTGGCAGGTGGTGGTAATTTTTCAATTACCTCTATTTTTGCTTGATCCACCTCTATTCCCTTGTTTGAGATCTTATGCCCAAGAACAATTCCTTCAGTCACCATGAAGTGACACTTTTCCCAGTTTAAAACTAGGTTGGTTTCTTGGCATCTTTTCAGAACAAGTTTCAGGTGATCAAGACAGGAGCTGAATGAGTCTCCATATACTGAGAAGTCATCCATGAAGACTTCCAGAAATTTTTCCACCATATCAGAGAAAATAGAGAGCATGCATCTCTGGAAGGTTGCAGGTGCATTGCATAGCCCAAAGGGCATCCTTCTGTAAGCAAACACTCCGGATGGACATGTGAATGCTGTTTTCTCTTGATCCTGGGGATCTACTGCAATCTGGTTATAGCCTGAGTAGCCATCCAAAAAGCAGTAATAATCATGACCTGCTAGTCTCTCTAGCATCTGGTCTATGAATGGTAAAGGAAAATGATCCTTTCTGGTGGCTGTATTGAGCCTTCTGTAGTCAATACACATGCGCCACCCTGTAACTGTTCTTGTAGGAACCAGTTCATTTTTTTCATTATGAATCACTGTCATGCCTCCCTTTTTTGGGACGACTTGAACAGGGCTCACCCAGGGGCTATCAGAAATGGGATAAATAATCCCAGCCTCTAGTAATTTGGTGACCTCTTTCTGCACCACTTCCTTCATGGCTGGATTTAGCCGCCTCTGTGGTTGAACCACTGGTTTGGCATTATCCTCCAATAGGATTTTGTGCATGCATCTAGCTGGGCTTATGCCCTTAAGATCACCTATGGACCACCCAAGAGCTGTCTTGTGTGTCCTTAGCACTTGAATAAGTGCTTTCTCTTCCTGTGAATTTAAAGCAGAGCTTATGATCACTGGGAAAGTGTCACCTTCTCCTAGAAATACATATTTCAAGGATGGTGGCAGTGGCTTGAGCTCTGGTTTATGAGGTTTTTCCTCTTTCAGAAGAAAGTTCAGAGGCTCTTTCATGTCCCCTGAATCCTCCAAATCAGGCTGAACATCTTTAAAGATGTCTTCCAACTCTGATTCGAGACTCTCAGCCATGTTGATCTCTTCTACCAAAGAGTCAATAAGGTCAACTTTCATGCAGTCTGTTGATGTGTCTGGATGCTGCATGGCTTTGACAGCGTTCAACTTGAACTCGTCATCGTTGACTCTCAGGATTATTTCCCCTTGTTGGACGTCAATGAGGGATCGTCCAGTTGCTAGGAAGGGTCTTCCTAGAATGAGAGTGGCACTCTTGTGCTCCTCCATTTCCAGCACAACAAAGTCAGTGGGAAAGGCGAATGGCCCAACTCTGACAATCATGTCCTCAATCACGCCTGATGGGTATTTAGTGGAACCATCAGCAAGTTGGAGACATATCCGGGTTGGTTTAACTTCTTCAGTTAAGCCAAGCTTCCTGATAGTGGATGCAGGTATTAGGTTGATGCTTGCCCCAAGATCGCATAAAGCTGTCTTGGTGCAATCACCTTCTAATATGCATGGTATCAGAAAACTCCCAGGGTCTTTAAGCTTTTCAGGAAAGCTTTTCAGAATGACTGCACTGCATTCTTCAGTGAGGAGAACTCTTTCTGTTTCTCTCCACTCCTTTTTATGACTCAAGATCTCTTTCATGAACTTGGCATAAGAAGGTATTTGCTCAAGTGACTCTGCAAATGGAATCTTTATTTCAAGAGTCCTTAGATAATCTGCAAAGCGAGCAAATTGCTTATCCTGCTCCTCTTTCCGAAGTTTTTGAGGATAAGGTATCTTGGCTTTATATTCCTCAACCTTAGTGGTTAAAGAAGCCTTTTTAGAGGGGTTGTTATCAGCACTTATGTGTGTCTGATCCCTCTCTGGCAATTGCGTACCAGAGTTAGAAGCTGGAGTGACGTTAGACGCCAACTCACTGTCTGTTCCTGGCGCCTGAACGCCAGAAATGTGCCCCTGTTGGGCGTTCAACGCCAGATTCTTGCCCATTTCTGGCGTTGAACGCCAATCCTGCCTTGTTTCTGGCGCTGAACGCCAGTTTTGGGCATGGTCTGGGCGTTCAGCGCCAGCCTTCCACCCATTTTCTGGCGTTTTAGTGCCAGAATTATTTTTCCCTGGGCTCTTACTGTCCTCAGGGGGATATTTGGTGGGTTGCTCATTTCTTGAATTTTTGATGCCTTGAGGTGGGGCATTTAATGTTTTCCCACTTCTTAATTGAACTGCTTGGCATTCTTCTGCTATTTGCTTTGATAGCTGCTGCTTTGTTTGCTTAAACTGTTCTTCCATATGTATATTAGCTATCCTTGTCTCCTGTAACCTGTCTTTGAATTCAGCTAGCTGCTTTGTTAGAAAATCTAATTGATGATTGAATTCAGCAGCTTGTTTTACAGTACTGAATTCAGCAGTTACTGTTTTAACCTCTTCATTCATGGAAGGGTTGCTGCTTAGATATAGATGCTGATTCCTGGCAACTGTATCAATGAGCTCTTGAGCTTCTTCAATTGTCTTTCTCATATGGATAGATCCACTAGCTGAGTAATCTAAAGACATCTGAGCTCCTTCTGCAAGCCCATAGTAGAAGATGTCTAACTGAACCCACTCTGAAAACATTTCAGAGGGGCATTTTCGTAGCATCTCTCTGTATCTCTCCCAGGCATCATAAAGAGATTCATTATCTCCTTGTTTAAAGCCTTGGATGTCCAGCCTTAGCTGTGTCATCCTTTTTGGAGGAAAATATTGATTCAGGAATTTTTCTGTCAGCTGTTTCCATGTTCTTATGCTGGCCTTAGGTTGGTTATTTAACCACCTTTTAGCTTGATCTTTTACAGCAAATGGAAATAGTAATAGTCTGTAGACATCCTGATCTATTTCCTTATCATGTACTGTGTCAGCAATTTGTAAAAATTGTGCCAGAAACTCTGTAGGTTCTTCCTGTGGAAGACCGGAATACTGGCAACTTTGCTGCACCATGATAATGAGCTGAGGATTCAACTCAAAGCTACTAACTCCAATGGAGGGTATGCATATGCTACTCCCATACGAAGCAGTAGAGGGGTTAGAATATGACCCCAAAGTCCTCTTGGACTGTCCATCTCCACTTATGTCCATGATGGATCTATGGATATAACTTGGACTGATTTACCTTTTTATTTATTTTATTTTATAAGAAGTAAATACTTAAATAAAATAAAATAACTAAAAAGAATTTGAATTTTGAAATAAATTTTTTTTTCGTAAAAAAAATTAAAAATAATTAATTAAAAAAACAAAATTTTTTGAAAAAGAGGGAAGATATTTTCGAAAATTAGAGAGAGAGAGTTAGTTAGGTAGTTTTGAGACAGTTAACAAACAAAAAGTTAGTTAGTTAGTTGAAACAAATTTGAAAAGATAAGAAGTTAGGAAGTTAGAAGAGATATTTTGAAAAGATATTTTTGAATTTAGTGAGGAGAGAGAAAAACAATAAGATAGTACAAGATTTAAAATTTTTTTAGATCTAATGCTCCTTGTTTTTGAAAATTTTGGAGGGAAAACACCAAGGAACACCAAACTTAAAAATTTTAAGATCAAGACACAAGGAAACTCAAGAACACTTTGAAGACTCACAAGAACACAAGAACATGAAGGAAGAACACCAAACTTAAAATTTTTAGAAAACCAAACCAAAATTTTCGAAAATCAAAGGGGAATCAACAAGAAAACACCAAACTTAAAGTTTGGCACAAGATTTAATAAAAATAAAAAAAATATTTTTGAAAAAGAAGGTTTTGAAAAGAGTATAAAAGATTCTAACCCAATCAAATTAATATTCTAGCCAAATGAGTTATGGGACCTTCAAAAATTTTAAGAAAGATTATTTTTGAAAACACCAAACTTAAAGTTTGGCACAGTGTATTTAATAGAAAAATTATTTTTGAAAAAGGTTTTTAAAAATATGATAGCCAATTATCATGAACATAAACACCACGTTCTAAATAACTGAGCTATAAGTTTAAAGTATTTTAAAAAGGGGTAATTAATAAAAGACTCTAAACCAAAAAAAAAAGAAAGATTTTTCCTAATCTAAGCAACAAAATAATCCGTCAGTTGTTCAAACACGAACAGTCCCCGGCAACGGCGCCAAAAACTTGATGCACGAAATTGTAATGTTAATGTTCACATTACTCTCTTACAACTTCGCACAACTAACCAGCAAGTGCACTGGGTCGTCCAAGTAATACCTTACGTGAGTAAGGGTCGAATCCCACGGAGATTGTTGGTTTGAAGCAATCTATGGTTATCTTGTAAATCTTAGTCAGGAAGTCAATTATGTTTATCAGTTGAATTGTGAATAACCAGTAGAGCATAAATTAAAAGTTACTTGTTGTGCAGTAATGGATAATATGTTGGAGTTTTGGAGATGCTTTGTCCTCTGAATCTCTGCTTTCCTCTGTCTTCTGATTCACGCACGCACGTCCTCCTATGGCAAGCTGTGTGTTGGTGGATCACCGTTGTCAATGGCTACCTTCCATCCTTCCAGTGAAAACTACGCTCACGCGCTCTGTCACAGCACGGCTAATCACCGGTTGGTTCTCGATCCGGTTGGAATAGGATTTACTATCCTTTTGCGTCTGTCACTAACGCCCAGCCTTCAGGAGTTTGAAGCTCGTCACAGTCATTCAATCATTGAATCCTACTCGGAATACCACAGACAAGGTTTAGACTTTCCGGATTCTCATGAATGCCACCATCACTTCTAGCTTATACCACGGAGATTCTGATTAAGGAATCTAAGAGATACTCATTCAGTCGGATGTAGAACGGAGGTGGTTGTCAGGCACACGTTCATGGTTTGAGGAAGGTGATGAATGTCACGGGTCATCACCTTCATCACAGTTAAGCGCGAATGAACATCTTAGATAGGAACAAGCGTGTTTGAATGGGAAACAGAAATACTTGCATTAATTCATTGAGACACAGCAGAGCTCCTCACCCCCAACAATGGGGTTTAGAGACTCATGCCGTCAGCGAATACAAAGTTTAGATCTGAAATATCATGAGATACAGAATAAATTTCTAAAAGTTGTTTAAATACTAAACTAGTAGCCTAGGGTTACAAAATACGCGTGGACTATGATGGATGATGCAGAGATCCACTTCTGGGGCCCACTTGGTGTGCTGGGGCCCACTTGGTGTGTGCTGGGGCTGAGACTTTAAGCAATTCACGTGCAGAGGCCATTTGTGGAGTTGAACGCCAGTTTTTATGCCAGTTTGGGCGTTCAACTCCAGTTTTTGATCCTTTTCTGGCGCTGGACGCCAGAAATGGGCAGAGAACTGGCGTTGAACGCCAGTTTACGTCGTCTATCCTTGTGCAAAGTATGGACTATTATATATTTCTGGAAAGCCCTGGATGTCTACTTTCCAACGCAATTGGAAGCATGCCATTTCGAGTTCTGTAGCTCCAGAAAATCCACTTTGAGTGCAGGGAGGTCAGAATCCAACAACATCAGCAGTCCTTTTTCAGCCTGAATCAGATTTTTGCTCAGCTTCTTCAATTTCAGCCAGAAAAATACCTGAAATTACAGAAAAACACACAACTCATAGTAAAGTCCAGAAATATAAATTTTTCCTAAAAACTACTAGAAATAGACTAAAAACTAACTAAAACATACTCTAAACTATATGAAATTATCCCCAAAAAGCGTATAAAATATCCGCTCATCAATGACCAAAAGGTATCCTCCTGACATGCTTTCAGAATGGACCATTCTGGATATATTCTATTATGGTCTGTCTGAGTTCTCCAAGATGTCACTAGACCATTCTGCAGGTGGATCCATTCACCTAAAGAAAACGCCTGTAGAAGCTCAAGAACTCATTGACATGGTTGCTAATAACCAGTTCATGTACACTTCTGAGAGGAATCCTGTAAGTAATGGGACGCCTCAGAGGAAGGGAGTTCTTGAAATTGATACTATGAATACCATATTGGCTCAGAATAAAATATTGATTCAGCAAGTCAATATGATCTCTCAGAGTCTGAATGGTTTGAAGGAATCATCCAACAGTACTAAAGAGGCATCTTCTGAAGAAGAAGCTTATGATCCTGAGAACCCTACAATAGCAGAGGCGAATTACATGGGTGAACCTTATGGAAACACATATAACCCCTCATGGAGAAATCATCCAAATTTCTCATGGAAAGATCAACAAAAGCCTCAATAAGGATTTAATAATGATGGAACAAACAGGTTTAACATCCACTCAACAACAGACAGAGAATTCTGAGCAGAATCCATCTAGCTTAGCAAATTTAGTCTCTGATCTATCTAAGGCCACTGTGAGTTTCATGAATGAAACAAGATCTTCCATTAGAAATTTGGAAGCACAAGTGGGCTAGCTGAGTAAAGGAATTACTGAAACCCCTCCTAATATTCTCTCAAGCAATACAGAAGAGAATCCAAAGAGAGAGTGTAAGGCCATTGATATAACAATCATGGCCGAACCTACAAGGGAGGAAGAGGACGTGAATCCCAATGAGGAAGACCTCCTGGGACGTCCAGTGATCAACAAGGAGTTTCTCTTTGAGGAACCAAAGGACTCTAAGGCTCATCTAGAGACCATAGAGATTCCAATGAACCTCCTTATGCCATTCATGAGCTCTGATGAGTATTCTTCTTCTGAAGAGAATGAGGATGTTACTGAAGAGCAAGTTGCCAAGTACCTTGGTGCAATCATGAAGCTAAATACCGAATTATTTGGTAATGAGACTTGGGAAGATGAACCTCCCTTGCTCATCAATGAACTGAGTGATCTGGATCAATTGACATTACCTCAGAAGAAACAAGATCCTGGAAAGTTCTTAATACCTTGTACCATAGGCACCATGACCTTTGAGAAGGCTCTATGTGACCTTGGGTCAGGGATAAACCTCATGCCATTCTCTGTAATGGAGAAACTAGGAATCCTTGAGGTACAGGCAGCCAATTTCTCATTAGAGATGGTAGACAAATCTATGAAAATGGCTTATGGACTAGTAGAGGACGTGTTAGTAAAGGTTAAAGGCCTTTACATCCCTGCTGATTTCATAATCCTAGACACTGGAAAGGATGAGGATGAATTCATCATCCTTGGAAGACCCTTCCTAGCCACAGCAAGAGCTGTGATTGATATAGACAGAGGAGAATTGATCCTTCAACTGAATAAGGACAACCTTGTGTTTAAAACTCAAGAATCTCCTTCTGTAACAATGGAGAGGAAGCATAGAAATCTTCTCTCAGTACAGAGTCAACTAAAGCCCCCACAGTCACACTCTAAGTTTGGTGTTGGGAGGCCTCAGCCAAACTCTAAGTTTGGTGTTGAACTCCCATATCCAAACTCTAAGTTTGGTATTGGGAGTCTATAAAATTGACCTGATCACCTGTGTGGCTCCATGAGAGCCCACTGTCAAGCTATTCACATTAAAGAAGCGCTTGTTGGTAGTTAACCCAATTTTTATTTATCTAATTTTATTTTTATTTTAATTGTTCTTTCATGTTTTATTAGGTTCCTGATCATGTGGAGTCACAAAATAAATACAAAAATTAAAAACAGAATAAAAAACAGCAGAAGAAAAATCACACCCTGGAGGAAGGACTTACTAGCGTTTAAACGCCAGTAAGGAGCATCTGGCTGGCGTTCAACGCCAGAACAGAGCATGGATCTGGCGTTGAACTCCAGAAACAAGCAACATCCTGGCGTTCAAACGCCAGGAATGCACCCTGAGAAGAGCTGGCGCTGAACGCTAGAAACAAGCATAGAACTGGCGTTCAACGCCAGAAACATGCTGCATCTAGGCGTTAAACGCCGAGAACAAGCATCAATTTAGCGTTTAAATGCCAGAATTGCATGCAAAGGCGTTTTACATGCCTAATTGGTGCAGGGATGTAAATCCTTGACACCTCGGGATCTGTGGACCCCACAGGATCATCTCAGCATCTGTGGACCCTACAGGATCCCCACCTACCTCCACTCATATTCTTCCCTCTTCTCAACATTCACCCTCTCTTCCCAATAAACACCCTTCCCCAAAACCCTTCACCACTCACCTCAATCTCTCTTCCCTATTACCACCTACCACCACTCACATCCATCCACTCTTTCCCATAAACCCCACCTACCTTCAAAATTCAAAATCACTTTCCCACCCAAACCCACCCAATATGGCCGAACCTACCCCCTCTCCTCTCACTATATAAACCCCTCCATCCCTCCTTCATTTCCACACAACACAACCCTCTCTTCTATACCTTGGCCGAGTACACCCCCCTCACTCTCCTCTATATTTTCTCTTATTCTACTTCTTTTCTTTCTTCTCTTACTCGAGGGCGAGCAATATTCTAAGTTTGGTGTGGTGAAAGCATAAGATTTTTGTTTTTCCATTACCATTGATGGCACCTAAGACCGGAGAAACCTTTAGAAAAGGGAAAGGGAAGACAAAAGCTTCCACCTCCGAGTCATGGGAGATGGAGAGATTCATCTCCAAAGTCCATCAAGACCACTTCTATGATGTTGTGGCCAAGAAGAAGGTGATCCCCGAGGTCCCTTTCAAACTCAAGAAAAATGAGTATCCGGCGATCCGACATGAGATCCAAAGAAGAGGTTGGGAAATCCTAACCAACCCCAGTCAACAAGTCAGAATCCTAATGGTTTAAGAGTTCTATGCAAACGCATGGATCATTAGGAACCATGATCAAAGTGTGAACCCGAATCCAAAGCCTTGGCTAACCATGGTTCGGGGGAACTACTTAGATTTCAGTCCGGAAAATGTAAGGCTGGCGTTCAACTTGCCAATCATGGAAGAGAACGCACGTCCCTACACAAGAAGAGTCAACTTTGATCAAAGGTTGGTCCAAGTCCTCATGGACATATGTGTGGAAGGAGCTCAATGGAAGATTGACTCAAAAGGTAAACCGGTTCAACTGAGAAGACTGGACCTTAAGCCTGTAGTTAGAGGATGGTTGGAGTTCATTCAACACTCAATCATTCCCACTAGCAACTGGTCTGAAATTACTGTAGACCGGGCCATCATGATCCACAGTATCATGATTGGGGAGGAAGTAGAGGTTCATGAGATTATACCTCAGGAACTCTACAAGGTGGCTGACAAGTCCTCCACTATGGCAAGGTTAGCCTTTCCTCACCTCATTTGCCATCTATGCAATTCGGCTGGGATTGACATAGAGGGAGATATCCTCATTGATGAGGACAAGCCCATCACTAAGAAAAGGATGGAGCCAACAAGAGAGCCTATTCATGGATCTCAAGGGACGCATGAAGAAGCTCATCACCAAGAAATCCCTGAGATGCCTCAAGGGATGCACCTTCCTCCACAGAATTTTTGGGAACAAATCAACACCTCCCTAGGAGAATTAAGTTCCAACATGGGACAACTAAGGGTGGAACATCAAGAGCACTCCATCATCCTTCATGAAATTAGAGAAGATCAAAGAGCAATGAGGGAGGAGCAAAAAAGACAAGGAAGAGACATAGAAGAGCTCAAGGACATCATTGGTTCCTCAAGAAGGAAACGCCACCATCACTAAGGTGGACTCATTCCTTGTTCTTAAATTTTCTATTTTTCGTTTTTTATGTTAAATGTTTATTTATGTTTGTGTCTTATTACATGATCATTAATATCTAAGTGTCTATGCCTTAAAGTAGTGAATATGAATCCATCACCTCTCTTAAACGAAAAATGTTTTAAAAATAAAAGAACAAGAAGTACATGGTTTTGAATTCATCCTTGAAACTAGTTTAATTATTTTGATGTGGTGACAATACTTTTTGTTTTCTGAATGAATGCTTGAACAGTGCATATGTCTTTTGAATTTGATGTTTAAGAATGTTAAATATGTTGGCTCTTGAAAGAATGATGACAAGGAGACATGTTATTTGATAATCTGAAAAATCATAAAAATGATTCTTGAAGCAAGAAAAAGCAGTGAATACAAAGCTTGCGAAAAAAAAAAGTAAGAAAAAGAACAAGCAAGCAGAAAAAGCCAAAAGCTCTTAAAACCAAAAGGCAAGAGAAAAAAGCCAGTAGCCCTTAAAACCAAAAGGCAAGGGTAAATAAAAAGGATCCAAGGCTTTGAGCATCAGTGGATAGGAGGGCGTAAAGGAATAAAATCCTGGCCTAAGCGGCTAAACTAAGCTGTCCCTAACCATGTGCTTGTGGCGTGAAGTTGTCAAGTGAAAACTTAAGACTGAGCGGTTAAAGTCAAGGTCCAAAGCAAAAGCAGAGCGTGCTTAAGAACCCTGGACACCTCTAATTGGGGACTTTAGCAAAGCTGAGTCACAATCTGAAAAGGTTCACCCAGTTATGTGTCTGTGGCATTTATGTATCTGGTAGTAATACTGGAAAACAAAGTACTTAGGGCCACGGCCAAGACTCATAAAGTAGCTGTGTTCAAGAATCAACATACTGAACTAGGAGAATCAATAACACTATCTGAACTCTGAGTTCCTATAGATACCAATCATTCTGAACTTCAATGGATAAAGTGATATGCCAAAACTATTCAAGAGGCAAAAAGCTACAAGTCCCGCTCATCTGATTGGAGCTATGTTTCATTGATATTTTGGAATTTATAGTATATTCTCTTCTTTTTATCCTATTTGATTTTTAGTTGCTTGGGGACAAGCAACAATTTAAGTTTGGTGTTGTGATGAACGAATAATTTATACGCTTTTTGGCATTGTTTTTACATAGTTTTTAGTATAATTTGGTTAGTCTTTAGTATATTTTTATTAGTTTTTAATTAAAAATCACATTTCTGGACTTTACTATGAGTTTTTGTGTTTTTCTGTGATTTCAGGTATTTTCTGGCTGAAATTGATGGACCTGAGCAAAAATCAGATTCAGAGGTTGAAGAAGGACTGCAGATGCTGTTGGATTCTGAACTCCCTGCACTCAAAGTGAAATTTCTGGAGCTACAGAACTCCAAATGGCGCGCTTCTAATTGCGTTGCAAAATAGACATCCAGGGCTTTCCAGAAATATATAATAGTCCATACTTTGTCCGAGTTTAGATGACGCAAACTGGCGTTGAACGCCAGTTCCATGTTGTAGTCTAGCGTTCAGTGCCAGAAACAAGTTGCAAAGTGGAGTTCAACGCAAGAAACACGTTACAAACTGGCGTTCAACTCCAAAATTGACCTCTCCAAGTGAAAGCTTCATGCTCAGCCCAAGCACACACCAAGTGGGCCCCGAAAGTAGATTTCTGCATCAATTACTTACTTCTGTAAACCCTAGTAGCTAGTCTAGTATAAATAGGACTTTTTACTATTGTATTTTACATCTTCGGATCATCTTTGATTAGTTTTATGCTATCTTCGACTTTCATGGGGGCTGGTCATTCGGCCATTCCTGGACCATTATCACTTATGTATTTTCAAACGGTAGAGTTTCTACACTCCATAGATTAAGGTGTGGAGCTCTGCTGTTCCTCATGAATTAATACAAAGTACTACTGTTTTTCTATTCAATTCAAGCTTATTCCTATTCTAAGATATCCATTCGCACCCAAGAACATGATGAATGTGATGATTATGTGACGCTCATCATCATTCTCACCTATGAACGCATGCCTGACAAACACTTCCATTCTACATGCAAACAAGCTAGAATGAGTATCTCTTGGATATCTAATACAGAGGACCGAGTCCGAGATATTGGAATCTTCGTGGTGTAAGTTAGAACCCATGGATGGCCATTCCTGAGATCCGAAAAGTCTAAACCTTGTATGTGGTATTCCGAGTAGGATCCGGGAAGGGATGGCTGTGACGAACTTTAAACTCGCGAGTACCGGGCGTAGTGACAGACGTAAAAGGAGGGTGAATCCTATTCCAGTACGATCGAGAACCTCCAGATGATTAGCCATGCAATGACAGCGCATCGGACCATTTTCACAGAGAGGATGGGAAGTAGCCATTGACAACGGTGATGCCCTACATACAGCTTGCCATGGAAAGGAGTAGGACTGATTGGATGAAGACAGCAAGAAAGCATAGGTTCATAGGACGAAAGCATCTCTATACTCTTATCTGAAATTCTCACCAATGAATTACATAAGTATCTCTATCCTATTTTAATTATCTTTTAGTATACTATAATCTCTTAATACATTTGAATCCGCCTGACTGAGATTTACAAGGTGACCATAGCTTGCTTCAAGCCGACAATCTCCGTGGGATCGACCCTTACTCACGTAAGGTTTATTACTTGGACGACCCAGTGCACTTGCTGGTTAGTTGTACGAAGTTGTGAAACAGAATTAAGAACATGAACGTGCGTATTGAGTTTTTAGCGCCGTTACTAAGGAAGGAACGATCACGATTTCGCATAGCAGAGTTGATCAACCCAAGTTGAAACTTGAAACTATAAAATTCTACAATGGAAATGGAAAATGAAATAAAACCCTAAGAGAGCATTCTAACTACACTACTCCTACTCCTAATTCATGTTGTAAAACTATCTAAGTGAGCTCCCTTCATATGTGGTCAATTCCCCTTTATATAGCCCTTCAATTTGGCTTCAGCACACTCAAAATTGGGCCAAGAGAGTCCCAAAATCGCGAGCCACATGGTTCATTAATGAAGTCATGTGCCGGTACCTGTGCGTAAGCACAGGTGTGTTCGGCCGCACACTTTGCTGAATTTTTACTTGTGCGTACGCACGCATGGTTGTGCGCACGCACACGTATGATTTCTGCGGTTGTGCGCACACATGTATGGTTGTGCGTACGCACACTTCAGTGTGTGCTTCCTCCTTGTTTTCTTCATGTGTTCTCCCCTTGTACATGCTTCCTTTCGTTTTTGCCTTCCCAAACTTGCCTAAATGACCTGAAATCACTCACAAAATATATCACGGCATCGAATGGCATAAAAGTAGAATTAAAATCACTAATTTAAGCACAAAAACGCATGTTTTCACATTTAGGTTAAATTTAGGGATCAAACACAAAAGTATGCTATTTTGGTGAATAAGAGTGAGTTTATATGATGAAATTTGTCCAAATCAAGCCAAAAATTATCATCAAATATGGACTCATTAGAGGCCCCCTCAGTTCGGACCTCCGAAGTCTTTGGATCGAGCATGAGAATTTCTGCCTCATCTTTGGGAGTAGGGATAATCTTCTCATCAACCATGACTATGTCAGGACTAATATAGGAGAGGTGTATCTTGGGAGCTTGATAAACCCCAATTTTGTAGTTTATATTGTGTAGAATTTGGGAATTTGTCAATATCTTCTACACTTATTCATGGAAATTGCATGGTTTTTATGTCCTCTTTCTCATTTAGCTTCATAATGGAGAACATGCTTCTTTTGCCTTAAAAATGTATATTTTGATCCTCTTTTATTACCATTCGATGCCGTGATATGTTTGTTGAGTGATTTCAGAATTTGTAGGGCAAGGATGACCTAGAAGAGAGAAAGAACATGTAGAATTGAGCTTTGGAGAATCAGCTGCGATGTGCAAACGTAGCCCACGCGCACGCGTGGGTGCAAGGAGCTAGGCATGGCGTGCGAGGGTGATGCATTCGCGTGGATTGGTGAATTCCCCATTGACGCGTACGCATGGATCATGAAACTCAAGCAATGCGTACACGTGACCCATGCGTACATGTAACGAGCAGCACGTGACCTCATTAATGAAATCGTGGCTGGCAATTTCTAAGGAGCTCCAGGCCCAAATTCAGCTGGATTCTGCATGGAAAAGACCCAGGAACTCTAGGGGGAAAGGGGGGATCATTCATTGTAGACTTGACACACAATTATGCTAGTTTTTTATCTTATGTTCTAAAAGAGAAGAACTCTCACTCTCCTCTAGATCTAGTTTGATTTGGTCTCCCCTAGTTGAATTCTGAATTAGTTTTTGTTAATTCTAGTTTTAGTTGTTCAAATTGAATTCTCTAGCATATTTTTGTTTAAATCTTGTGTTTGAATTTTAGATGTTCTTGTTAGTTCTCATTTTCTTCTCACTTTATGAATTTTGTAAATCTTGAATTCTCACTAGTACATTGATGTTTTCCCTGATTAATATTGTTTTATGGATTGTTTACCATTGATAATTGTTAGTGGGTACTTGTAGTTTTCAATTAATTTACAATTTAAATATGTCTTTTACTAGTGCATACTATGTATTTAATGATATGTTTCCTTTGATTATGGAGTAGTTTTCATTACTCTTGGTCTAGGCTAAGGGAATTGGGTAAACTTGAGTCATTGGGTCTAGTTGAATTGGTAATTTGAGAACCCTTAGTGGTCAATTTGATAACCATTAACACTATCTTACTACTAAGTCAATTAGTAGCTAGGTTAGGACTTATGGATTGATGTTGACTAAGACATTTGAAATGCTTCAAGTATAGAAGTAAACTTGATGAGCTTGGTTGCTCACAATTGTCAAGATATGGTTATTAGACTAGGATGGTGATCCTAATTTCTATGCCTAGCCAAGAGTTCCTTTTATTATTCATATTTGGAACCCAAAAATTTCAATTGCTTAGTTCTAGTTATTGTTAATTACTTAGCTCTACAGTAGAATTATATTAGATGTTCTCTTGTTAGTTTGAAATTGCTCATACCCTGCTTTAGTTACTTGATTTAGTTTCTTGCACTTAAAGATTTCTTGCATGTTAAAGTTTAGTAGTTTAATTTCTTGATCATGACTCCCAACCCCGGAATTCTAACCAATGTTGATGCACATGTTTGCCCATTCCTTGTGAGATGACCCGAGGTTTGAATACTTCGGTTTACTTTTATTGGGGTTGAACTTTGTGACAACCAATTATTAAAATTTAATTGAGGATTATTTGTCGGTTGAGAGCTATACTTGCAACGTAAATATTTTATGAAATTCATCACCGACGATAGTCTAACTATCAAATTTTTGGCGCCATTGCCGGGGAATGGTTGCAACGTATGCCTTGACATTGGTTATGTGAATATGTGAATAGTGTAGATAGTCTACTTGCTTTCAATACTTTGTTTGTATTTTAGATTTCTTTTATACATGTGCTATGACTCCCAAGTTTGATGGCTCGGTCTCAACCGAGCTCTAGCTTAGCCGAGCTTGACCTTGATATTGAAAGAACTTTGTTACACACTCGGCAATCTAGACGGCGGTTGGACTATACGGCTAGTACTTCAGCCTCTCTTGAGGATCATATCGAATCACTAGACGGAACCAAGAGTAACTTGGAGTCCGCTACTTCTTATTCTTCTGTTGGCACCACTAATACATCTTTGCATCCTACAGGTGAACAATACATGGCGGAGCCACAACGAATCACCTTGCATGAACAAGGGGCTCCGGATATTATACTTCAACCATTGTAAGCGAGATACCCCAATCTTGATCCAAACTTCGAGTTGAAGAATAGTTTGATAAATCTACTCCCCAAGTATCATGGGCTCCCAGGTCAAGACCCCATCTGACATCTAAAAGATTTTCAAGTTGCTTGTTCTACGGCTCGAAGGCATGGGGCCGATGAGGTTGCTATTATGGTTTTTGATTTCCCCTTCTCTCTTGAGGGACAAGCAAAAACGCGGTTCTATTGCCAACCGGATGAGATTGTGACCAATTGGGATTTCTTGAGAAGAGAGTTTTTAGACAAGGTCTTTCCGCCAGAAAAGACCGACTACATCCGGAAAGAGATCTCGGGTATAATGTAGAAGGACTGATGAGTATTTTGGTGAAAAATAAATTTCTCCCAAAACACACAAATCTAACCGGCAAGTGTACCGGGTCGTATCAAGTAATAAAAACTCACGGGAGTGAGGTCGATCCCACAAGGATTGAAGGATTGAGCAATTTTAGCTTAGTGGTTAATTTAGTCAAGCGAATCAAGATTTGGTTGAGTGTTTTGTACTTTGCAGAAATTAAATTGCATGGAAGTAAAGAGAACAGGGAATTAAAGTGCTGAATCTTAAAGAACAAGAAATTAAATAGCAGAAACTTAGAATGCAAGAAATGCAAATTGCGGAATCTTAAAGTGCAAGAAATGTAAACGGATGGAATTGTAAAGGGGATTGGGGATTGAATCGGATCCGAAACAGAAAAGTAAATGAACATATAAAGCAATAAACAGAGAATTGAAATGGGAAATCAGATCTCAGGACCCAGAGACTAGAAAACCAAGTCTAGATCTCAATGCCTTCCTAGATCCAACAAGAACAATTGCAAGGGAATTGTAACTTGTAAGGAAAGTAGATGAGAAGCAAGTAACAGAAACGGAAATTAAATTTCAGTAAACAAAGCAGAGAGATCCAAGGATGAGATTGAAACAGAATTCCTTCAATTCTCCAACCCAAGATCCAAGACAATTGCAATTGAAATAGAAAGCAATAAAATGAAGAGGAAGAGAAGTGAATTCTCCTTCCCCCAGACAAAGAAATTAAAGATCACTCAATATCAAAAGCTCTCCGAAAACTATTATGAAAATTCCAAAAGAAAGCTCCCCGAAGAACTTGAATTCTATCCTATTCATACACTTTCTTCAAATGGTCTTCAAGCCTTGAGTTGGGCCTTTGCTCTTGGTGGAATTGGGTTGAAAGAGGCCTTGGTTGATTGCTCTTGAAGTTTGGAGAAGAACCAAAGTGAACCAATTGAACCGGGTTGGAGTTTTGCAAAAGTTGGACCAAAAGTTTGAGCAAAAGTTAGGGGGCTAACTTTTGGTCTAACTTTTCATATCAGCCCACAAAATTTGCTGCTACTCACGTTGGTGCCAAAGTTAGGGGTCTAACTTTGGCCCCAACATTAACTTCACCTTGTGCACTTGTGGCGCCAACGTTAGCCACCAAGTTAGGGGGCTAACGTTGGCGCAAACTTTTGCTCCTCCCCTTGTGATTTTCATGTGCCAACGTTAGCCACCAAGTTAGGGGGCTAACGTTGGCGCAAACTTTGGGTGCCCAGGGAGGTTTTCTTCATGCCAACGTTAGCCTCAAAGTTAGGGGGCTAACGTTGGCGCAAACTTTTGGTGCCCAGGGGTGAATTTCATGTGCCAACGTTAGCCACCAAGTTAGGGGGCTAATGTTGGCACAAACTTTTGGTACCCGGGGAGTGATTTTCAAGTTCCAACGTTAGCCTCCAAGTTAGGGGGCTAACGTTGGGGCTAACTTTTCACCCAAAAGTTTGTGCAAAAGTTTGAGGCTAACTTTAGGTCCAACTTTTTGCTTCTTGGTTCATTTTCATTTATTCCCTTGTCTTCTCTTTACTCCTAGCTATTCCTTCTTGCTTCAACCTTTCTCCAAGCTTTCTTCACCTATCATTAATCAACCAAACACATCAAAGCTATGCTCATAATCATGAGATATCGATTCTATCATAATATGCAACAATTATAGCATAAAACCTCATGAAATGTCATGAATTCATACATGGTTGATTCAATCAAGGGAAACATGAAAATCTAGCTAATTGGCTTGCTTGTAGCTCAAGAAAGTGCATAATTCTAATGAAAACAAAAGGAAAAGACTAGTTAAAATAGGCAAGGATGACTTGTCATCACAACACCAAACTTAAAGCTTGCTTGTCCCCAAGCAAGAAAAGATTTATTGAGAAGAACGAATGAAATGGAAGAGGATGTTCATGCTAGCAAAGTATTATTGATAGTTCATGGGATTTTGTGTGGATATGCAAATACTCACTTCTTATTGACTCCTAGGCCTAGAAAGTCTACTTCAAGCTTCAAGTGACATACTGCTATGACCTCTCATTATTTCTTTATGCTTGGCTATTACTTTGTTCATAAGCTTTATTTGAGTGTCATGTGTAGCAAGTTCATTTTCTTTTCTTTATACTTGACACATTATTCACCATAGACACTTGGCTCACATTCCTTCTTAAAACATTGATGCCCATCACCTCTTTGGGTTACTAAATGCCTTGTAGTTAGGTTGCTCTTGATAGTGGACTTTCAGCTGATGATCCCGGATTAGTTAACCCAAGTCAGCGAGTGTTGATGCACTCCTAAGAGCTTACTAATCCAAGCAGATCCTAGTACAAAGACATCACAGGCATATATTTTAAAGTTCAAGCTATTGGTGTCCAGCTTTGTTTCTTTTTGTTTCCTTTTGTTCTGCCACTTTTCGGCTATCTCTTTTCTTTCCTTCTTTTTGTTTTTCTTTCTAACCAAGGAATTTTTTTATTTAATTGAGATTCAAAGACAGTAGGCCACTCTTTACTTAGAAAGAGATATCCTAGCTCTTTATTCACTAAAAGAGAGCTATTATACAATCACACATATACCACCACTTACTTTTATTCTACTTCTATCTAACAGAGATCATCTTGCTTCACATTCAAATTGTTCTTTTATTGAACTTAAAGATGCAGGGGACAACACATGCTTCTTGTCAAGTGACAGTAAACACACAAGCACACACATAAACTAGCCTACTTATTTTAAAAGAAACAAACATAATGCAAAGACTTTTAAAGAACTACTTAAAGATGCAAAGACAACTTAGAACAGATGAATAAGGAGCAAGTCCACCTTTCATTTGTCAGGCTTTTTCTTTCTCCTTTCATACACTTGGCTGTTAGTGTTCCTACCATCCGTGTTTGGTGCCTGTTGACCTCGCCAAAAGCCAGCCTTATTCATAGCCTCCTCCACTCTATCTTCAAGTCTCATAGCCCTGCTTACTTCTACCTCACTCCTCTTTTTGAAGAATTCATTAAAAGTTGGGAACGCCGGATCCATGTTGTGAAAATGTTCTCCAATATAGTTCAGTTTGATTTGGCTATTGATGTTGTAATCGGCTTGTACTTCATACCTTGCATCTTGGAGTGTTGTGAACTCTTTGAGAGCCTTCAAATTTTCAGCTTGCATTTGTTCCAACTTCCCAAAAGATTCATGAGATTGAAAAGCATGTTCTTCTTGCATCACAAGGAATCTTGACTCGAATTCACTTTGTTTGTTCATTATTCTTAGCTCCCTTTCTTCTTGTGCTTGTTGGTTCTTCATGTACAGTGAATGGTATTCTTCTTGCCTTTCTTGGATTCTCGTGTACTGTTGTGACAATCTTCCTATTGCTTCTTGCATTTGAGTCATATCCATATTGCCATGTGGGAAAAAGTGTGGCTGTTCCTCCTCCTCTTGTGGCTCTTCTTCTATGTGTGGCTCATCTTCTTCCATTGGTTCTTCTCTTTCCCTTCCTCCATGTGGTCTTCGGCCTTGATGTGCTTCAAGGGGCATCATCATTCGTTCAATGGTTATGGGCATGCCTTGGCTTAACCACATTGGATTCTCCTCTTCCATTGGAACCTTAGCCTTTGCACACAACCTCCAAATGGTACTCGGATAGTACAACCAGGATCCGGCCGAATTCTTTTCAGCCAGCTTTTGAATGTCTTTTGCAAGGATTTCATGAACTCTTATCTCTCCTCCCACAATGATGCAATGCAGCATCACGGCTCTCTCCCTGTTAACTTCTGAGGTGTTCACTGTGCCCAGAATTAATCTTTTCATCAACGCATACCATCCTTTTGCTTCCGGAGTGAGGTTACATCTCTTCAGGAACTTGTATCTGTTCTTGTTATCTCCTTCCCACTCTGAGTTCTCAAAACAAATGTCTCTCGTAATCTCCTCATAATCCTGATCCTCATTCAATCTTTGTTGGTATCCCGGTTCATCAAAGTGGACTGACTTTAGTTTCAAGACTTTCTTGATTGCATCCGGGCTAAAGTCTACTTCCACCCCCCGCACATAGCTCTTGTACGTTGGGGGCTCACGCATGTCAAGCCTTGGGACATTTGCATAGAACTCTCTTATGATATTGGCGTTGATTCGGATGGCTGGTGATGCAAGTTCCTCCCACCTCCTCTTCCGAATTTTGTCCTTCATTTCTTGACATCCATCATCCGGCAACAAGAATGGAATTTCAGGATAGATTCTTTTCTCGTTCATCCATTGAATTTGCATTTGATGAAACCAAGACTTGAATCTCCGTTGGTCATATTCATGTGTGTCTTCCTCCACTATGGGATCTTTTCCTTTTCTTCGTTTGGTTCTTGAGGAGGAGGCCATGGTCACTTGGTTGGTTGAGAAGGAGTGTGAAGAATGTTGGAGAGTTTGATGTGTGTTTGGAGCAAAAAGAAATTGAGACCGAACTTGCTATGACAAGAAATGATGAAGAGAAGTTTAAGTGGTTGGAGTTTAAAGTAAGAAAAATGTTGCACAAAGCCTGTTATGTTGAGGAGTGATGAAGGGAGTAAAGTTTCCAAGGTTGGAGTGATTCGGTCATGTGCATGGCTTGAAGGTGGTATGCTTTTAAATGAGCAATGAAGGGTTGGGATGCAATTAGACTTATGGAGATCAAAGATATGCATGTAAGGATGAATGAAGACAAAGTTTGCTCCTTCCCTTGCCTTTGCCGTGATCATTCTCAAGGAGTGGCAGATTTCTTTTTCGAGGCATGTGATGGGATTTTGTCTTCATGCTATGCTTTCCTTTGTCTTGTCTTTTTCTTTGAAGATTCTTTGACCTCCTAGTCACCACAACAAGACAACATACATTAGTCTTATCCAATCGTAGCAAGAGTGTTCTTTTTATTAATACTATGTGAACCATCAATTCTTATATCATTTGAACCGTAACACTCTCCCTTGAAGACACCAAACTTAATGTTTGGTCATATATAAAGAAAATGAGTATCTTCCTCCAATTAGTGAGATTCAAATGTTAAATGTTCATAGAATTGTTTTCATCATACTTTCTTTTTCTCTTTTTTTTTTCATGAAGGATCAATTGTATCCCTAAATCGGTGCATCAAGGTTTGATGAACACCAAACTTGTTTCTTGTCAAAGGGTACATCACAATTAATGCCTTCATTACCGGAAAAGAATTTTTTCATTTATAAGATTTTGAAAAACAACAATTGTATGATTATTGATGCATGAGTTTCTACTTTTCATGAAGCTATGTGGACACCAAACTTAGTGTTCGGTCATATGCTTTGTCAAGATACTCCAAGCATGCAAAATGGAATTATTTGTAACAATGGTTTAGTGTGCTTGAAGGCACACCAAACTTAGCATATGTTTCAAAATAGTGCATGCAGTCAATGGACATGTTCATGAAAATAGAAAAGAATTCATGCTCAATCGATCATAATTTATTGAATTTAAAATGACATGAATCTTAAAGCATGGGTTGCCTCCCATGGAGCGCTCTTTTATTGTCATTAGCTTGACATTGAGGCTTTCTTTTATGGTGGTTGGTGCTTGTAGGGCCTCAATTTGTCTCCTCTGACCGTGATCCTCTTCTTTGTTCTCTGGTGTTCAATTTCAGCATGCTCTAATGATAGTATGTTGCTGACAGTGTAGTAATCCTTGGTTTGTTGATTTACCCCCAGCTGTTGATATATCAGTTGCACTTTGTCACCTTTGGAAAGCCCCTCTGTTGGAATCTTTCTGTTCTTCCAACCCCTTTTTGCTTTGTTTCTGTGTTTCATCTTTCCTTTTGTTGTTCTTTCTTTTCTGGCCGTAGGTTTTCCTTGGGGACCTCTCTTTTCAGTGGCCAATACTCTAATATCCTCTTGGGCTTTTTCATCAGTCTGCACAATCCTTAGCATTGGGATGTTGCTGTGACTTTCCTGGTCATTTTTCATATAGTCTTTCTTTTCCTTGCTAAATTGTTCCTCTGGTAATACCTTCAGAGTGACACTCTGGTCATGCATCCTGAGAGTTAATTCCCTTTCCTCTACGCCTATGATAGCTCTAGCAGTGGCCAAGAATGGCCTTCCCAGTATAACAGAGTCACCATCATCATCGTTTGATTCTAGAACCATAAAATTAGCAGGGTATATAAAACTGTCCACCTTGACCAAAAGATTTTCAATTACACCCCTGGTGTATACCATTGACTTGTCTACCAGCTCCAGAGACATTTGTACTGGTTTGACCTCCTCTATATGCAGCTTTTTCACCAAGGAGGATGGTATTAAATTAATACTTGCTCCGAGATCGCACATTGCTTTAGTGATGGTCAATTCCCCAATGGTGCAAGGCAACAGGAAGCTCCCTGGGTCCTCAAGCTTGGGAGGAAGCCCCTTTTGAATCAAGGCCCTGCATTCCTCAGTAATCATTATGGTTTCTTTCTCATCCCAGCTTCTTTTCTTGTTGATAAGATCCTTCAGAAACTTGGAATATAGAGGCATTTGCTCAAGTGCTTCAGCCAAGGGAATATTGATTTCCAGCTTCTTAAAAATCTCAAGGAATTTGTTAAAATGCTGGTCTTTAACCTCTTTGTTGAACCTCTGGGGATATGGCAGTGG
The DNA here is from genome assembly GCF_003086295.3 of Arachis hypogaea. Lineage (NCBI taxonomy): Eukaryota > Viridiplantae > Streptophyta > Magnoliopsida > Fabales > Fabaceae > Arachis > Arachis hypogaea. The sequence goes on from NC_092050.1 coordinate 55,161,087, forward strand.
AGGTGTGATGCTCTTTCCTATTTGCTGCTGTGCCTGAGCTACTTCCTTTGAGCTATGTGGCTGGTTGTCCTTCTCTTTAAGTTTCTCAGTGCCTTTGTTTGGCATCACAACTTGCTCCTTAGCCTCATCTGCCTTTGTTTGATTCTCATCCTCCGTTGGTTCTTTGATGTTCTCTGCTTGCTTCTTTGTAGTGTCATTGTTGCTTATCAATGTTCTCCCACTCCTTAATTGTATTGCCTTGCATTCCTCCTTGTGTTTGGAATTGTGTCACTGGGCAGTGAGTTTGAAGGTCTCTCAACAGATACTTACTTGGAGAGTTGCCCCATCTGTCTCTCTAGGCTCTTCAGGGAGGCTTCCTGATTCTTGGTTACCATTTCCTGGTGTTTCAACATTTTGTCTATCATGGCCTCCAAGTGAGTGATTATTTGGGCTTCAGGTGATACTTGAGGTGGGTTATGAGATGTGGGTGGTGGATGGTAGGCATTTTGGTTGGTGGGTTGGTTATTAGATTGGTATTGGTTGAGGTTGGGGTAGTTGTTTTGAGGTTTTCTGTAGGGGTTTTGGTTAGTTTGCTGCTGGTTGTGGTTTTGGTTGCTTCTTGGGTTGTGTTGGTTTGAGTTCTTCTGCCATGGTTGTTGGTTTTGGGTATGGTTATCTCCCCATCTGAGGTTTGGGTGGTTTTTCCAGGATGGATTGTATGTATCACCATACACTTCATTTGGTCCTTGGTTGTGCATATACTGTACTTGCTCTTGTTGTTGTTCTTCTTGAGTTTCTTCACTCTGTCCCCATGTGGTTGATGGTTGGCTGGTGTTAACTGCTGCAACTTGGAGACTATCAATCCTTTTGGCCATTTGCTTAAATTGTTGTTGAATTTGCTGTTGCATCATCTTGTTTTAAGCCAGGATTGAATCCACTCCTTCTAGATCCATTACTCCTCTCCTTTGTGATGGTTGGCGGCCTCTTTGATGAGCAAAGAAATATTGGTTGTTGGACACCATATCAATGAGTTCTTGAGCCTCTTCTGCAGTTTTCATGAGTTGCAAGGAACCTCCAGCTGAATGATCCAAAGCTTCCTGGGATTTCAGTGTTAAGCCTTCATAGAAGTTTTGAAGCTTCTCCCACTCATTAAACATGGCAGGGGGACATTTCCTGATCAGAACCTTGTACCTCTCCCATGCCTCATAGATGGGTTCGGCCTCCATTTGTGTAAATGTTTGTACCTCAGCCTTCAACCTTATAATCCTCTGAGGTGGGTAAAACTTGGCAAGAAACTTGGTTACCAAATCATCCCAGTTGTTGATGCTGTCCCTTGGAAAAGATTCCAACCATTGAGTGGCCTTGTCCCTGAGAGAAAATGGGAATAGCATCAGCTTGTAACTGTCAGGGGGCACTCCATTAGTTTTGACAGTGTTGCATATCCTCAAGAAAGTGGATAAATGTTGGTGTGGGTCCTCAAGTGGTCCTCCACCAAAAGAGCAATTGTTCTGAACCAAGGTGATGAGTTGTGGTTTGAGTTCAAAATTGTTAGCATTGACATTTGGAGCCAAGATGCTGCTCCCACAATGTCTAGGATTTGCAAAGGTATAGGAAGCCAAAACTCTCCTCTGGGGTGGGTTGTCATTGTTGTTGTCTTCTCCACCTGGTGGATTGGTTAAATGTTCCTCCATCTCTTGGAATTCTTCGTCTGATTCCTCTTCTCCAACAATATTTTTCCCTCTTTCAGCTCTTCTTAACCTCCTGAGAGTTCTTTCGTCTTGTTCATGAAAATTGGGTATGGTTCTTCTTGTACCTGACATACAAGCAGAGCATGAGAAATGCACAAAACCAGTGACACTTCAATTTACTGCCAGATTGAAGTGTTAGTTAGATTAAGCAAAAAATCAAACAGTTAGTGGGTTAGTCGAAAATTAAAGAAAAAGTGCTTGATCTAGATCACCACTTCACTTAATCATTGTCAATCTAATCAATCCCCGGCAACGGCGCCAAAAACTTGATGAGTATTTTGGTGAAAAATAAATTTCTCCCAAAACACACAAATCTAACCGGCAAGTGTACCGGGTCGTATCAAGTAATAAAAACTCACGGGAGTGAGGTCGATCCCACAAGGATTGAAGGATTGAGCAATTTTAGCTTAGTGGTTAATTTAGTCAAGCGAATCAAGATTTGGTTGAGTGTTTTGTACTTTACAGAAATTAAATTGCATGGAAGTAAAGAGAACAGGGAATTAAAGTGCTGAATCTTAAAGAACAAGAAATTAAATAGCAGAAACTTAGAATGCAAGAAATGCAAATTGCGGAATCTTAAAGTGCAAGAAATGTAAACGGCTAGAATTGTAAAGGGGATTGGGGATTGAATCGGATCCGAAACAGAAAAGTAAATGAACATATAAAGCAATAAACAGAGAATTGAAATGGGAAATCAGATCTCAGGACCCAGAAACTAGAAAACCAAGTCTAGATCTCAATGCCTTCCTAGATCCAACAAGAACAATTGCAAGGGAATTGTAAATTGTAAGGAAAGTAGATGAGAAGCAAGTAACAGAAACGGAAATTAAATTTCAGTAAACAAAGCAGAGAGATCCAAGGATGAGATTGAAACAGAATTCCTTCAATTCTCCAACCCAAGATCCAAGACAATTGCAATTGAAATAGAAAGCAATAAAATGAAGAGGAAGAGAAGTGAATTCTCCTTCCCCCAGACAAAGAAATTAAAGATCACTCAATATCAAAAGCTCTCCGAAAACTATTATGAAAATTCCAAAAGAAAGCTCCCCGAAGAACTTGAATTCTATCCTATTTATACACTTTCTTCAAATGGTCTTCAAGCCTTGAGTTGGGCCTTTGCTCTTGGTAGAATTGGGTTGAAAGAGGCCTTGGTTGATTGCTCTTGAAGTTTGGAGAAGAACCAAAGTGAACCAATTGAACCGGGTTGGAGTTTTGCAAAAGTTGGACCAAAAGTTTGAGCAAAAGTTAGGGGGCTAACTTTTGGTCTAACTTTTCATATTAGCCCACAAAATTTGCTGCTACTCACGTTGGTGCCAAAGTTAGGGGTCTAACTTTGGCCCCAACGTTAGCTTCACCTTGTGCACTTGTGGCGCCAACGTTAGCCACCAAGTTAGGGGGCTAACGTTGGCGCAAACTTTTGCTCCTCCCCTTGTGATTTTCATGTGCCAACGTTAGCCACCAAGTTAGGGGGCTAACGTTGGCGCAAACTTTTGGTGCCCAGGGAGGTTTTCTTCATGCCAACGTTAGCCTCAAAGTTAGGGGGCTAACGTTGGCGCAAACTTTTGGTGCCCAGGGGTGAATTTCATGTGCCAACGTTAGCCACCAAGTTAGGGGGCTAACGTTGGCGCAAACTTTTGGTACCCGGGGAGTGATTTTCAAGTTCCAACGTTAGCCTCCAAGTTAGGGGGATAACGTTGGGGCTAACTTTTCACCCAAAAGTTTGTGCAAAAGTTTGAGGCTAACTTTAGGTCCAACTTTTTGCTTCTTGGTTCATTTTCATTTATTCCCTTGTCTTCTCTTTACTCCTAGCTATTCCTTCTTGCTTCAACCTTTCTCCAAGCTTTCTTCACCTATCATTAATCAACCAAACACATCAAAGCTATGCTCATAATCATGAGATATCCATTCTATCATAATATGCAACAATTATAGCATAAAACCTCATGAAATGGCATGAATTCATACATGGTTGATTCAATCAAGGGAAACATGAAAATCTAGCTAATTGGCTTGCTTGTAGCTCAAGAAAGTGCATAATTCTAATGAAAACAAAAGGAAAAGACTAGTTATAATAGGCTAGGATGACTTGTCATCAAGGACCAAGAGAGCTTGTATCAGTATTGGACTAGATTCAAGAGGCTATTGGAATCTTGTCCATACCATGGATTGGACACTCATTTGCTTATCAGTTACTTTACCGGAGGCCTTTGTGCGGAAGATAGAAGATTGCTCACCGCCGCTAGTGGTGGTTTTCTCTACAAAAATAAGACGGCAGGAGAAGCTTGGAGCTTGATAAATGATGTCACCGAGGCTACACAACCTGTAAGAGTAAGGAGCAATCCCCTCAAGGGTGTGGTAGAAGCACCTCCTTCCGAATCAAGCTTAACCAAGGTGCCTGGGGATATGGCTACTATCCTTACCGAGATGCACAAGGAACAAAAGGCATTCTATTCCATCCAAGCCGTCCAAGCCCGACCCCAAGTTCCCAAACTTGAAGGGCCTCCTAGAATATGTGGCTTATGCTCTAGCACTGCATATTACACCGATCAATGCCATCAAGTTCAAGATGAGTATACCCTTGCCGTGGCCAATGTGAACTATAACAATCGTCCACCCTTCCCCTCTCAAGGCCAAAACAACTACTCTCATGGCAATAACCACAATCAAGGGTGGAGGGACAATGCACAAGGGAGCAATCAAAATCAAAGGTGGAACAATTCCTCTTCTCACTACCACAACAACCACCAATCTTCATCCCAATACCACCATATTAATAACAACCATCAGAGCTATAACTCGGAACTCAGCCTTCAAGTTCTCAACTAATTTGTCTATCCCTTAAGAAATAGTCTCCTCCAACTCTGTGTATCTTTCCTTTGTCTTGGCGATCTCATTTACTATATCTGACTTCTTCCTAAAAACCTTAGTTTTGGAGAGGTCGAAACACAAGCACCTCCCTTTCACCCTCCCACTCTTTTTTTTACTCCTTCAAAAATGCCACTTCAACTTGAAGGTCAGCCAAAGTGCATTGAGTGGCGCCAAGGAGAGTCTTCTCTAATTTCTTCAGCAAAGTAGAGAAAACCCCCACCGTCCAAATCCCACCTCAGACAAGTACTTGAAGGTGGTTCTTTACGGAAACATTATCAATATTAATAAAGCTATGAGGAAGGATGTGTTTCTCACAAAACTCTATACCCTCAAAACTTGGTTCTTTACATTTTTTTTACCTTCGGCTCAGGAAAAAAGAAGGCAAGAGGGGAATTGTATGGTTGTTGGAGCCAACAGGAGGAGTATAAGGAGGAGGAGGAGGCGGAGTATTAAAAATAACCTTAACAGGGCAAGAGGCACTTGAGTTCGACTTGAAGGGAGAAAGGTCACTGGATTTGCCGAGCTCTTTCAGTTGAATAACCTAGGTAACCGCATTCTTATTCGTTGTTAGGAGAGTTTTCAGGGCAGCCATCTTACTAGTCATATTTTCTGCAAAACATCAAAGTCGGTTTTCATCTGCATCCAAATAACCAAATAAAATATACAAAATATAAAAGAGTACTACCTAGCTCGGATTGGACTTGGCTTGGCTTTCCGAGTAAAAATTTCTTGATGGTGAGATCAGAAGCTCAGCCCCAACACTCCTATAATAATTAAGGAGACTACACACTCCTTCACCTCATCCAAGTCATCGAAGCTATACGTAACAACTATGGGTTTTCTTCCCAATACAAGCTAAAAAGGGGCTTATCTCTCTCATTATGGAAGAAAGGTCGGACACCCTCAACAAATCGGATTTTGAAGAAGTAATTTTTAAAAATATGAAAAGAATCATAAAAAATGGCAAAGAACTTCCTCCCTTGGACAACTCAGAAGGAAACCCAACCCTGTTTCTTAGAGCTAAAGGGTTTAGTAAGTTGGAAAATATAAAAGAAAACTTTAGAAGAAGGAAGGAAGTTGAGTACAAGACAGAGGAGCTGATTAATTTTTAGAAAACCCCAAGAGTTTGGGTGAAGCTGGAAAGGGGCAACTTTAGAGAGCATAAGGATCTCAATTTCATGGTCGAAAAAGGGAAGGCTAACCCCCAACCTTGTGAAAAAGAATTCATACATGTACATAAAATAACGTTTCGACTTATCAAGTCAGGAAAAACAAACCCTCTCTTTGGGATTGGCAACTATGATTTCATATTTACTCTCATTCTCCCGACCTATACATAACCTATGATTCCTATGAAAGGTCTTGGCGAACTCGTTATCGATAACAGGAACAACAGAAAGAACGGATATATCTACCAAGGTTAGGTCGGACGGAACTTTAGATGACATGTTGAAATTTACTGAAAGAGACATAAAAGTCAAAAGGCCAACCAAAACAATGTAAATAAGCAGACAGAGTTGCAAGAGGTCAGGTCATTTTCAACAACTCAAAAGAACATTATAGTTCTTATAACCTTTTATGCACATAAGAAACAAACCACATTACCGAATATGGAAATGGCACCATCTTCAATAGATAAAATGGCACCATTTTGGTGCACCACAAAGCAAAATCAGCAAAACCCCATATTTAAATTAATAGCAAAAGGATAGATTTCTCATAACAAAGAATATAAAATCATCAAATCAAAGAGCGAAGAAGCATCAAAAATAATTTTTGACAAACATCAAAAAGGCAGTACCAGAAGCACACCAAAACATAGATGTAGGGAAAAAAGAAAACACAAAAACAAAGACCAACCTTGGTTAAAAGTGAAACAAAGCACACACAAGCAGCAAAAGTATGAACGTTTCTCTCAAAGAAAGCACGAGCAAAACCGTTAGAGTCTCAAGATAGAGAAATCTTGAAAGCAGGAAAAATTGCAGTAAAGAAGCTGAAAAGATTGAAAAAGGGAGATTGATGAGTGAAAATGTTTCAGAAAGAAATAAAAAAGAAGAAAGAGAAAGGAGTTTGGGTATTTATAAGATACTAGGGGAAATAGAGTATTTTCATAACTACTTCTTTATGGCACAAGGTAACTGTAGAATAACGTGTACAACACTACGAAAAGATGTAACACTTCAAATTTTAAAACACGTCGAGTACCCGACCTTGCTCCAAGAAAGGCAGTGTGCCTGACCCGATGTGCTGTGAAGAATCCACTGAATGAAGTGGATAAGCAAAATCAGCTGCTACCGTCCACTGACACATACATGTTTCCTAACCTCTATTGTGAGCTTCGTTTTCCCACCTATCGAAAGACAAACCTGAACATTGAGAAGAAACTAGCCCTTCCTAATGACCTGAGGTGCTCTATTAACACCCGCATTCAGGAATTGGGTTTAGGGTTTGTTGATAGATATTTGGGACGGATAAATATTTTGTGGGTCAAGGAGTTCTACTGCAACCTCTTCCGTACGACTCTCGAGTCGGTCTACCTATGGAGCGGGCAGGTTCTAGTGACTGAGGCTACTATTGAGGGTGTCTTGCACTGTCTGCCATAGACCGGTGACACATGTGCATACCAGCAGGCAGAGATAGCTATAAATGCTATGACTTTTGATTATGAAGAGCTGAAGTGCCTTATTGCCACACCCGACGTCCCTTGGGTGATGGATTCTAGCAACACAAGGCCCAAGGGGATGTTATTTGCTTATCTGTCTAGAGAGGCTAGGACTTGGCAGCAGATATTCGCACACTATGTCTTGCCCACTACACACTTTTCTGAGATTCCGATGGATATGCTTCTTTTGATCGGCTGTGTCATGGAGGGGAAGCAGGTATATTTCCCCCGGCTGATCAGGAGTGGCATGTGGGGAGCACACATCCGTGGCCTTCTGCCATTTCCCACCATGGTCACTAGGATGGTTGAGTTGGCTGGCGCCCCATGGAGGGAGGATAACGCGATTCCACCACCCCCAGATGAGGACGACAAGGAGGTTACTATTTCGTGGGGTACATGGGTGCACGAGAAGCCCCCATCCAGGCGCCGCTCTCAAGCTAGATTAGTAGTCGAGGCAGCCAGACCTTTATCTTCCACAGCAGCAGCAGGACCATCTTCTTCTTCAGCACCAGCAGCAGTACCTTTACCACCACCAGCACCCGAGCCGACATTCCTGCTAGTACAACGCCTGTTTTGCTTCATGGAGCATAGCAAGCATCGTATCATGTGATGTCTCGACCGCATAGACCAGGTGTTTGTTTCACAGGGCATTGAGCTATCCCCTCTCCCCGACTCTTCCGCTTTCGACGAGGTAGAGCATGAGGCAGAGCATGAGGCCGAGCGCGCAGAGGAGGATGCGGAGGAGCCGGTTTGGCAGGAGGCAGCTCTGCAGACACAGGCTATCCAGGATACTCCACAGCATGTCGAGGAGCCAGTGCCCCAGTCTGAGATCCAACAGGAGACAGATGTGACTATTGACCCTTACTATGAGCCCGATCAGTAGCATCGAGGACGATGCTTCATCTTAAGTGTTGGGAGGTCGCCATCAGCAGATTTGGTGAACATTTTTTTCGGACATTATCACCTAGTTCATCTTATTTTGCTTTATTTTGCACTATTTTGGGATTATTGTATATATTTACTATGGTGGATACTTTTATTTTGGTTGTTGCACACTTTTATTGTATATATTACATTTTAGCCTTGTGGTTGTCATTTGGAAAATATTTTGAATTGTTGAAAAGTTCCTTTGTGCATAAAAGAGGTTGTTTTGACTAAAAAAGAGGGTAGACTAAGGAATTTTTGAATTTCTCAATCACAACATCGCATTTAGGATAGGCTTAGTCAAAATGATAGAATTTCCAAAAGAATTTATCTAGATGGCACCACCCCAATTGATTGGAAAATTTTTTTTGTGAAATTTGCTTGAATTCATACTTTTGTGGATCATGTTTTTGAGCTAAGAACACAAGCTTGTGAGTTTTGAGCCTAATGGTGTGGTTACATCTTATAACCACTTATTTTCCTTCTTGTCTGAAATTGTTCTCTTCCTATGATTGTGATCTTTGATTTATTTAATTATTTATGTCCTATTGTTCCTTGTATACATGCATTTATATGATTGAGGCCATTATTTCATTAGCTCACTTACCCAGATAGCCTACCTTTTACTCTCCATTGTTAACCAATTTTGAGCCTACACTTAACCCAATTGTTCTTTATTCTAGCACATTACAAGCCTAAAGCGGAAAATAATAAAGTCCCTTGTTTGGATCTTTGATTAGCATAGGCTAGTAAGAGTGTTTTATATTCATGTTTGGGGAGATTGGGAACATTGGTTGGGATAAAAGAGTGTTTTGTATTTATATTTAGGAATTGGGTGCATACTCATGTATTGATTAAATATATAAACCTTATGTATTGATGCTCTTGTATGTAGCTTGAAAAAAAATGAAAATGAGAAAAACAAAAGAAAAAAAAGAAAAGAAAAAGACAAAGAAAAATAAAATAACAACAGAAAAAAATAGAAAAAAGAAAGAAATAAAAAGGGGACAAAATGCCCCAAAGTAGAGCTCAATAAAGATCAATGCATATGTGTTATAATTAAAAAAAAAAGAAAGAAAATGCATGAGTATGTAAAAAGTGAAGGATGGGTAGTTAGGTTAGTACTTAATTGTATAGGTCTTATATAGGTTAGATAGGAAAGTCTAGACTAATCAAAGATTCAAATTCTAGTCCACCTAACCATACATGATCCTACCTTGACCCTAGCCCCATTACAACCTTTGATAAAGACCTCATGATATTTGTATGCATGCATTGAATGATTGTTGATTGTTAGATGAAGAACAAATCTTGGAAAGCATGATTAGGAGGGAAATGAGTGAATCAACCCCTAAACACTTGAGTGAATAGAGTGATGGTGTTTTTGCGGAAAACGAATTTTCCAAACACACGAAACTAACCGGCAAGTATACCGGGTCGCATCAAGTAGTAAAACTCACGTGAGTGAGGTCGATCCCACGAGGATTGATGGATCAAGCAACTTTAGTGGGTGATTAGTTTAGTCAAGCTAACATTGAGTGATATTGGGTGAAACTTAAAGCAACAAAATGTAAATGACAAGGAATTTAAAGTTGCAGAAAGTAAATTGGACAGAAACTTAAAGAGCAAGAAATGTAAATTGGCAAAATCTTAAATGACAAGAAATGTAAATTGCATGAAATTAAAGGGGAGTGGGTGCTGGAAATTAAAGAAAACAATAGATCAAGCAACTGGAAATGTAAATTGCAGGAAGAATAAATTGAACTGGGTGCTGGGAGCAATATAAACAGAGAAGCAAATTGGAAGCAATGCAACAGAAAGTAAAATTTCTTAAAGACTTTAAAGACAGAAAGACTATGCTTAATTTGCAGCAATTTAAAAGAAGATTGAAGATCTCAGTAGTGGAAGAGACTAGAAAACAAGTCTAGATCTCAAATCCTTCCTTGATCCAACAAGAACAATTGCAAGAGAAATTAAAGAAAAGTAAATTGCAGAAGCCAAGAGAAGGTGAAGCAGTAAATAGGAATGGAAATTCAATTGTGCAGAGAAAGTAAACAAGAAAATTCTCAAGGTGAGATTGAAACAGAATTTCTTCAATTCTCAACTCAAGATTCAAGACAAGAATAAAAACTAAGAGAGAGCTCTCTAATGGAGCTCCCCTGTACTCTCTGATGGGACTCCCTTTCTAAAATGAAAATGATGCCTTTTTATAGGCTTTTACAAACATGACAAATGAAAATGAAATTGAAAAGCAAATTACAAAGAAAATGAAATTCCTAATCAAATTGTTTCTTGTGCCTTTGAGTGATGATAATGGGCTTTGCGTGCTTTGGATTTGGGTCGAAGATGGCCTCTGTTGATTGCACTTGGAGTTGGAGAGAAACCCATTGTGAATTGGGACATAAAGCACAAAAGCTTGAGTCAAAGTTTGAGGCAAACTTTTGCTCAAGCTTTTTATATCAGCCACCCCCTTTTGCTGATATCCACGTTTGAGCTAAAGTTTGAGGTCAAACTTTTAGCCAAACGTGGATCCCTTTGTGTGCATGTGTGGGGTGCTACTTTGTCCTCTTGTCAACGTTGCCAATTTCATGCCAACTATAGACTATTATATATGGTTGGAAAGCTCTGAATGTCAGCCTTCTAACCCAATTGGAATCACCTCAATTGGACATCTACAACTCAAGTTATGCTCATTTGAAGAGGCCAGGGTCGCTGGCTTTGGTGTGCAGCGTTTGAGAAAAAGTTTGCCTCAAACGTGGTCGAAAACGCCAGTTCTGGAGCCTCAAACGCATTGTCCACCCCATACTATTATATATTGTTGGAAAGCTCTGAATTTCTACTTTCCAATGCCGTTGGAAGCACATCATTTGGAGCTCTACAGCTCGAGTTATACTCCGTCGAAGGTGCAGAGGTCAGTTGGCCTCACTGCAGGTTGCCACCATGTTCGTTTATGCACATTGCGGGGCAGTTTTCTCCCTCAATTTTAGTGTCCACCATGCAGTGCCATATATGCTTGGAAAGTTCTCGATTCCTACTTTCCATTGCTTTTTGAATCACCTCATTTGGAGCTCTGTAGCTCAAGTTATTCTTGTTGGAAGTATACCCCTTCAGGCTGTTGTGGTGTGTGGCGCCAACGTTTGCCAAAAAATTTGAGGCAAACGTTGGCACAAGCTTTTCTCCTCCAGGGTGTTGGTTTTGTGATGCCAACGTTTGCCAAAAAGTTTGAGGCAAACGTTGGCTCAAGCTTTTCTCCCAAAAGTTTGAGGCAAACTTTGGCTCAAACTTTTTTCCTCTGGAATGTTTTCAACTCTTCTAAAAGTTTGAGCTAAAGTTTGAGGCAAACTTTGGCTCAAACTTTTTGTTCTCTCTTGCTCCTAGCCATTCCTTCTTCCTTCAACCTTCTTCAAAACTCTTTTCACCTATCATCAATCAACCAAACATATCAAAGCTATGCTCAAAATCATGAGTTTGTTATTCTTTCTTAATATATGACAATTATAGCATAAAATCTCATGAAATTGCATTAATTCATCCATGGTTGATTGAATCAAAGGAAACATGGAAATCTACCCAATTGGCTTTCTTATGGCTCAAGAAAGTGCATAAAACCTATTGAAAAAGAAATGAAAAAGCATAGAAAAACATGACATGATGGCATGTCATCATAGAGCGGATACACATCCGGTGAGGGTTCGATTGCTCAATTACATGTGTTCACCACTATCATCTATATTCATGCAAGTTTGTAAATCCTTTTGATAATTCAATACAATTATGGGTTGGATTTGATTCCCATTATTTGAGCCTTTGTGCTTGTATGTATTCTCTTGGAATTTGATTTGTTTTAACCAAGCATTAGCATTCATATAGTTAGTTGCATTCATTTAGTTCGTTTGCATTTAGATAATTTAATTGCATTGAATAAATGTCATACCCTTTGCTTCATTCTTGGATTAAGCATGAGGACATGCTTGGTTTAAAGTGTGGGGAGGTTGATAAACCCTCTTTGTAGGGTTTATCTTGTGTTGAATTTAGAGCATTTTGATAACCTTTCCTCACATTTATTCAATGAAATAGCATGATTTTGTGATTGTCTCCGTATTTGTGCTTAGATGTGAAAATATGCTTTTTGGACCTTTAATTTGATAGTTTTAATCTTTCTTTGATTCCACTAGATGCCTTGATGTTTTTGTTAGTGATTTCAGATTGAAAATGGCTAGGAAAGGATCAAAGGAGTGAAAGGAAAGCATACAAAGTGGATAAATCATGAAAAGCCAAAGATTTTGAAAAAGCCCATGGGCGCGCATGCGCACTATGCGCCTACGCGCGGATCTGCGAAATGCTCCAGGGACGCATACGCGCACTGTACACGTACACGCCGAAGGCCGCACGTGATTTTTAAAGAGAAACTCGTGCCTGACGATTTGGGAGGGTTTCTGGCCCCATTTGGAGCTGAGTTTTTGGCGGGAAAAGAATAAATAAACCAAGGAATGTAGGGGAAAGGGGGGATGTAGAGATTCATACAAACATTAGGCTTGTTTAGTTTAGTTTTAGAGAGAGAAGCTCCCACTTCACTATAGGATTAGGATTAGGATTAGGTTTAGCTGTTAGATCTAGGTTTTAATTCATGTTCTCTTCTACTTCTTCTTCTTAATTCTTTGTTGTTACATTCATCATTCTTCTATTGTTTCTTATAATTTCTTCCACTTTGTTTGTAGATCTACTTTTGTTCATTCTATTTTCTTTCAATTCAATTTAAGGTAATTCATGACAATTGTATTTCTTTTGATTGTTATTATTAATTCCTTGCAATAACTATTGTTAGATTTCATTGTTGTTGCCAATTTACTATGCATTCCTTTTATGCCTTCCATGTGTTTGATGAAATGCTTGGTTGGATTTTAGTGTATATTTTGTTCCTCTTGGCCTAGGTGGAGTAATTAGTGACGCTTGAGTTATCTAATTCCTTTGTTGATTGACACTTAGAAGTTGCTAATTGATTTGGATACCACTAAAGCTAGTCTTTCCCTTGGGAGTTGGCTAGGACTTGTGGAATCAAGTTAATTCATCCACTTGACTTTCCTCCATGGTTAGAGGTTAACTAAGTGGTAGCAATGGACAATTGTGGTCACAATTGAGGAGGATAACTAGGATTGGACTTCTAGTTCTCATACCTTGCCAAGAGGCTTTCTAGTTGATAGTTTATTTTCAATGCCATTTACATTTCATGTCTCTTATCCCAAAAACCCCAAAACATACCTCATAACCAATAACAAGACACTTTGTTGCAATTTCTAGGGAGAACAACTCGAGGTTCCAATACTTCAGTTTATAAATTTAGGGGTTTGTTACTTGTGACAAACAATCTTTTGTATGAAAGGATTATTGATTGGTTTAGAAACTATACTTGCAACGAGGATTCATTTGTGAAATTCTAAACCGTCAAGAGTCCGTTCATCACTAACCTACAAGAAACCAGTCTAATCTACAAATTTTTGAGTCTGACCTCATAAAGCTTAAACTCAAGCAGGGGTACTATTTATACCCTAGCCTAAAAACATAGTCAGGCCAAAGTCCATTCAAAGAGATGGCTTCATCTACACCTACTCGAGGTCGAGTGCGACGACAGCAGTTTAGCCCTACTTATCTTAAATAAGTAACTAACCCATAAAATATCTCCCATTTATCTAGAAGAAAGATCTCAACAACTTTCCCAGAAAAAGGGAACGGTTATTGATGAGCGCATAACTTATACGCTTTTTGGCATTGTTTTTAGTATGTTTTTAGTATATTTTAGTTAGTTTTTATTATATTTTTATTAGTTTTTATTTAAAATTCACTTTTTTGGACTTTACTATGAGTTTGTGTGTTTTTCTGTGATTTCAGGTATTTTCTGGCTGAAATTGAGGGACCTGAGCAAAAATCTGATTCAGAGGCTGAAAAAGGACTGCAGATGCTGTTGGATTCTGACCACCCTACACTAAAAGTGGATTTTCTAGAGCTGCAGAAGCCCAATTTGTGCGCTCTCAATTGCGTTGGAAAGTAGACATCCTGGGCTTTCCAGAAATATATAATAGTCCATACTTTGCCCGAAGTTTGATTGCCCAAACAGGCGTTCCAATTCAGCTCAAGAATTCTTGGCGTTTAACGCCAGAACTGGCATAAAAACTGGAGTTAAACGCCCAAACTGGCACAAAAGCTGGCGTTTAACTCCAAGAAAAGTCTCTACACATGAAAGCCTCAATGCTCAGCCCAAGCACACACCAAGTGGGCCCCGAAATTGGATTTTTACACTAAACACCCTAGCTTACTCATTTTCTGTAACACTAGGTCACCAGTTTACTATAAAAACTACTTTTAATGATTCATCTTGTACCTCATGACATTTTACACGTTTCATATTGTATCTTCTACGGCATGAGTCTCTAAACCCCATTGTTGGTGGTGAGGAGCTCTGCTATTCTTCATGAATTAATGCAATTACTACTGTTTTCCATTCTATCACGCTTGCTTCCATTCTAAGATATTCATTCACACTTCAACCTGATGAATGTGATGATCCGTGACAATCATCATCATTCTCACCTATGAACGCGTGCCTGAAAACCACCTCCGTTCTACATGTAATCAAGCTTGAATGTGTATCTCTTGGGTTTCTAATCTAAGATTGGAACCTTCGTGGTATAGGCTGGCATTATTGGCAGCCATTCCTGAGATCCGGAACGTCTAAACCTTGTCTGTAGTATTCTGAGTAGGATCTGGGAAGGGATGACTATGACGAGCTTCAAACTCGCGATTGTTGGGCGTGTGACAGACGCAAAAGGATCAATGGATCCTATTCCGACATGATCGAGAACAGACAGATGATTAGCCGTGCGGTGACAGCGCATTTGGAACATTTTCACTGAGAGGACAGAAAGTAGCCATTGACAATGGTGATGCCCAACATAAAGCTTGCCAAGGAAGGAGCCTTGCGTGCATGAAGAAGAAGATAGTAGGAAATCAGAGATTCAGAAGACAAAGCATCTCCAAAGCCTCAACCTGTTCTTCATTACTACATAACAAGTATTTATTTCATGTTCTTTTACTTTTTACAATTAATTCTGAGAATTATTGATATACTTACTAAGAGTTACAAAATAACCATAGCTTGCTTCAAGCCGACAATCTCCGTGGGATCGACCCTTACTCACGTAAGGTATTACTTGGACGACCCAGTGCACTTGCTGGTTAGTTGCGCGGAGTTGCAAAAGTGTGATTGTAATTTCGTGCACCAAGTTTTTGGCGCCATTGCTGGGGATTGTTCGAGTTTGGACAACTGACGGTTTATCTTGTTGCTTAGATTAGGAATATTTTATTTTTGTGGATTTAGAGTCTTTTAATTGAGTTTAGTTTCATATTTTAAGTTTGGTGTCAATTGCATGCTTTTATTTTCTTTTAATTTTTCGAATTTGCATGTTCCTAGTTCTTTCTTGATCTTTAAAAATTCTAAGTTTGGTGTCTTCTTTGTGTTTTCCCTTAAATTTTCGAAAATTTGTGTTTGATTTTCTAAAAATTTTAAGTTTGGTATTTTTGTGCTTTTATTTACTTAAAAATTTTTCAAAAATTTGTTCTTGGTGTTCATCTTGATCTTAAAAGTGTTCTTGGTGTTCATCTTGACATTCAAAGTTTTCTTGTTTGTTCTCTGTGTTTTGATCTAAAATTTTTAAGTTTAGCGTCATTTTGTTGTTTTTCTCTTTCCGCATTAAAATTCAAAAATAAAAAAAAATATCCTTTCCTTATTTTACTCATAAATTTCGAAATTTTGCATTAATTTAGTCAAAGATTTTCAAAATCATATCTTTTTTTTAGTCACATCAAAATTCTAATTTCAAAAATTGATCTTTTCAAATCTTTTTCAAAAATCAAATCTTTTTAATTTCTTCAATTATATCTTTTCAATCATATCTTTTTTTTTTAAATTGCAATCATATCTTCTCAATTATATCTTTTTCAAAATAATTTTCAACCATATCTTTTTAATTGCTAATTTCAAAATCTTTTTAATTAATTAATTAATTTAGTTTTCAATTTGCTTTTATTTTATTTTCTTTTTGTTTTCGAAATTTTATTTTATTTTCCATTTATTTTACTTATTATTTTCGGTTACTTTTAATCAAATAAAAAAATATATATAAAATTTTTTTTTTCATATCAGTTCCTTTTTCTCCATCATGGACATAAGTGGAAGTGGACAGTCCAAAAGGACTCTGGGGTCATATGCTAACCCCATTACAGCTGCATATGGGAGTAGCATCTGTATACCTCCCATCAAAGCAAGCAGCTTTGAGCTAAATCCTCAGCTCATTATCATGGTGCAGCAGAATTGCCAGTATTCCGGTCTTCCACAGGAAGAACCTACTGAGTTTCTGGCACAGTTCTTACGAATTGCTGACACAGTACGTGATAAAGAAGTGGATCAGGATGTCTACAGATTATTATTGTTTCCATTTGCTGTAAAAGATCAAGCTAAGAGGTGGTTAAATAACCAACCCACAGCAAGCATAAAAACATGGAGACAATTAATAGACAAATTCCTGAATCAATTTTACCCTCCAAAAACGATGACACAGCTAAGGCTGGACATCCAAGGCTTTAAACAAGAGGATCATGAATCTCTTTATAATGCCTGGGAGAGGTATAGAGGGATGCTAAGAAAATGCCCCTCTGAAATGTTTTCAGAGCGGGTACAGTTAGACATCTTCTACTATGGACTTACAGAAAAAGCTTAGATGTCTCTAGACCACTCAGCTGGTGGATCTATACACATGAGAAAAACAATTGAAGAGGCTCAAGAACTCATAGATACAGTTGCTAGAAATCAACATCTGTACTCAAACAGTGAGTCCTCCATAAAAGAAGAGACTGTGGCAGTAACTACTGATCCTAATCCTCAAGAACAGATTGTTGAACTTAATCAGCAATTACTCCTTATGACAAAACAATTAGCAGAATTCAAAGAGATGCTCCAAGATACTAAAAATGCTAACAAGAATATAGAAGCACAATTGAATCAGACAAGACAGCAGCTATCTAAATAGATAACAGAAGAATGCCAAGCTGTCCAACTAAGGAGCGGGAAGACATTGAATAACTCAACTCAAAGCAGCAAAAAGTCAAGAAAGGAACAAATGACAGAGGATGACCAAAAAACTGCCCAAAATCCCTCTGAGGACATCAAGAGCCCAGAGAGGAATAACTCTGGCGTTCAAACGCCAGAAAAGGGGGAAAAGTTGGCGTTAAACGCCCATTCCTTGTCCAGTTCTGGCGTTCAAACGCCAGAAAAGGGTGGGAAGCTGGCGTTAAACGCCCATCCAGTACCCAATCCTGGCGTTCAAACGCCAATGAGGAATCAGACACCTGCAAGTGCTGATAGTAACTCCTCTAAGAAGGCTTCTCCAACCACTTCTGTAGGGAATAAACCTGCAGTAACTAAGGTTGAAGAATATAAAGCCAAGATGCCTTATCCTCAGAAGCTTCGCCAAGCAGAACAGGATAAACAATTTGCCCGCTTTGCAGACTATCTCAGGACTCTTGAAATAAAGATCCCGTTTGCAGAGGCACTTGAGCAAATACCCTCTTATGCTAAGTTCATGAAAGAGATCTTAAGTCATAAGAAGGATTGGAGAGAAACTGAAAGAGTGTTTCTCACTGAAGAATGCAGTGCAGTCATTCTGAAAAGCTTACCAGAAAAGCTTCAAGATCCAGGGAGCTTTATGATACCATGCACAATAGAGGGTGCTTGTACTAAGACAGCTCTATGTGACCTTGGAGCAAGTATCAATCTAATACCTACATCCACCATTAGAAAGCTTGGCTTGACTGAAGAGGTCAAACCAACCCGGATATGTCTTCAACTTGCTGATGGCTCCATTAAATACCCATCAGGTATAATTGAGGACATGATTGTCAAGGTTGGGCCGTTTGCCTTTCCCACTGACTTTGTAGTGCTGGAAATGGAGGAGCACAAGAGTGCAACTCTGATTCTAGGAAGACCTTTCCTAGCAACTGGACGAACTCTCATTGATGTCCAAAAAGGGGAAGTGACCCTGAGAGTCAATGAGGATGAGTTCAAGTTAAATTTTGTCAAAGCTATGCAGCATCCAGACACGTCAAATGACTGCATGAGCATTGATATTATTGACTCCCTGGTGGAAGAGGTCAATATGACTGAAAGTCTTGATTCAGAGCTAGAGAACATCTTTAAAGATGTTCATCTTGATCTGGAGGAATCACAAGAAATAAAAGAACCTTTGAAAATCCCTCAGGAAGAGGAGAAACCCCCTAAACCTGAGCTCAAACCACTACCACCATCCTTGAAATATACATTTCTGGGAGAGGGTGACACTTTTCCAGTGATCATAAGCTCTGCTTTAAATCCACAGGAAGAGAAAGCACTAATTCAAGTGCTAAGGACACACAAGACAGCTCTTGGGTGGTCCATAAGTGACCTTAAGGGTATTAGCCCAGCAAGATGCATGCACAAGATCCCATTGGAGGATGATGCTAAGCAAGTGGTTCAACCACAGAGGCAGCTAAATCCAGCCATGAAGGAAGTGGTGCAGAAAGAGGTCACTAAGTTACTAGAGGCTAGGATTATTTATCCTATTTCTGATAGCCCCTGGGTAAGCCCTGTCCACGTTGTCCCCAAGAAGGGAGGCATAACAGTGGTTCATAATGAAAAGAATGAACTGGTCCCTACAAGAATAATTACAGGGTAGCGTATGTGTATTGACTACAGAAGGCTCAATACACCCACCCGAAAGGATCACTTTCCTTTACTATTCATAGACCAGATGCTAGAGAGACTAGCAGGTCATGAATATTACTGCTTTTTGGATGGCTATTCAGGTTACAACCAAATTGCAGTGGATCCTCAGGACCAAGAGAAAACAGCATTCACATGTCCTTCTGGAGTATTTGCCTACAGAAGGATGCCTTTTGGTCTATGCAATGCACCTGTGACCTTTCAGAGATGCATGCTCTCTATTTTCTCTGATATGGTGGAAAATTTTCTGAAAGTCTTCATGGATGACTTTTCAGTATTTGGAGACTCATTCAGCTCCTGTCTTAACCATTTAGCACTTGTTCTGAAAAGATGCCAAGAGATCAACCTAGTTTTAAACTGGGAAAAATGTCACTTCATGGTGACTGAAGGAATTGTCCTTGGGCATAAAATTTCAAACAAGGGAATAGAGGTGGATCAAGCTAAAGTGGAAGTAATTGAAAAATTACCACCACCTGCCAATGTAAAGGCAATCAGAAGCTTTCTGGGACATGCAGGATTCTATAGGAGGTTCATAAAGGATTTTTCAAAGATTGCAAAACCTCTAAGCAACTTGCTAGCTGCTGACACACCATTTGTGTTTGACACAGAGTGTCTGCAGGTGTTTAAAACCCTGAAAGCTAAGCTGGTCACAGCACCAGTCATCTCTGCACCTGACTAGACATTACCATTCGAACTAATATGTGATACCAGTGACCATGCCATTGGTGCAGTGTTGGGACAGAGGCATAACAAGCTTCTACACGTCATTTACTATGCTAGCCGTGTTTTAAATGATGCACAGAAGAATTACAGAACCACAGAAAAAGAGTTACTTGCAGTGGTTTATGCCATTGACAAGTTTATATCCTATTTAGTAGGTTCAAAAGTGATTGTGTATACTGACCATGCTGCCCTTAAATACCTATTCACAAAGCAGGATTCAAAACCCAGGCTCATAAGATGGGTGTTGCTTCTGCAAGAGTTTGATATAGAAATAAGAGACAGAAAAGGGACAGAGAATCAGGTAGCTGATCACCTGTCCCAGATAGAACCAGTAGCAGGGGCGTCCCACCCTCCTACTAAGATCTCTAAAACCTTTCCGGATGAGCAACTCTTCGCCATTCAGGAAGCACCATGGTTTACAGACAGGAAAAGGAAGAAGCATGAAAGGCTTCTCTCAATACAGAGTCAAATAAAATCCCCACATTCAAACTCTAAGTTTGGTGTTAAGAGGCCATCATCTTGATCTGAGTGTTTGTGAGGCTCCATGAGAGCCCACTGTCAAGCTACTGACATTAAAGAAGGGCTTGTTGGGAGGCAACCCAATTTTACTTATCTATGTTAATTTCTATTTTCCATTGTTATTTTATGTTTTCTGTAGGTTGATGATCATGTGAAGTCACAAAAATAATTGAAAAAGCAAAAACAAACTGAAAAACAGAATGAAAAATAGCATACCCTGGAGGAGAAGCCTACTGGCGTTTAAACGCTAGTAAAAGCAGCAGAATGGGCGTTAAATGCCCAGTCTGGCACCATTCTGGGCGTTTAACGCCAGAAATGGGCACCGGACTGGCGTTTAACGCCAGAAAAGGGCAAGAAGCTGCTGTTAAACGCCAGAAATGGGCAGCAACCTGGCGTTTAACGCCAGGATTGGCAACAAAGGGCGTTTTTGCAAGCCTAATTGGTGTAGGGATGGGAAATCCTTGACACCTCATGATCTGTGGACCCCACAGGATCCCCACCAACCTCAACTCACTCTCACACTTTTTCACACCTTTTCATAATACTCTTCCCCAAATAACCTCTGTAAATCACCTCCATTACTCCTCCAAAACCATCATAAAAACCACTTACACCCACCCACTCAAATTCAAACCATCACTCCTTCCTTTTCCACATCATAACCACCTAAAACCCCCCTTGGCCGAATAATTCACACACCTCCATCTCATCCATCTCTTCTTCCTCTACTCTCTTCCTTCTTCTTTTGCTCAAGGACGAGCAAACCTTCTAAGTTTGGTGTGGTAAAAGCATTGCTTTTTGTTTTTCCATAACCATTTATGGCACCTAAGGCCGGAGAAACCTCTAGAAAGAGGAAAGGGAAGGAAATAGCTTCCACCTCCGAGTCATGGGAGATGGAGAGATTCATCTCAAGGGATGCATTTTCCTCCACAAAATTATTGGGAGCAAATTAACACCTCCCTAGGAGAATTAAGTTCCAATATGGGATAACTAAGGGTGAAACACCAAGAGCATTCTATCCTCCTCCATGAAATTAGAAAAAATCAAAGAATCATGAGCGAGGAGCAACAAAGGCAAAGAAGAGACATTGAGGAGCTCAAGCACTCCATAAGATCTTCAAGAGGAAGAACTAGCCGCCATCACTAAGGTGGACCCATTCTTTAATTTCCTTCTTCTTTATTTTCTGTTTTCGAATTTTTATGCTTTATGTTTATCTATGTTTGTGTCTTTATTACATGATCATTAATGCCTTATTGTCTATGCCTTAAAGCTATGAATGTCCTATGAATCCATCATCTTTCTTAAATAAAAAGTGTTTTAATTGCAAAAAGAAAAAGAAGTACATGAATTTTGAATTTTAAAACAGATTAATTATTTTGATGTGGTGGCAATATTATTTGTTTTCTGAATGAATGCTTGAACAGTGCATATTTTTTGAATTTGTTGTTCATGAATGTTAAAATTTTTGGCTTTTGAAAGAATAATGGAAAA
This sequence comes from Arachis hypogaea, assembly GCF_003086295.3. Classification (NCBI taxonomy): domain Eukaryota; kingdom Viridiplantae; phylum Streptophyta; class Magnoliopsida; order Fabales; family Fabaceae; genus Arachis; species Arachis hypogaea. The sequence goes on from NC_092050.1 coordinate 55,182,808, forward strand.
GGAGAAATGTTGTTGATAATCTGAAAAATTATAAAAATGATTCTTAAAGCAAGAAAAAGCAGTGAATAGCTTGCAGAGAAAAAAATGGCGAAAAAAAAAGCAAGCAGAAAAAGCCAATAGCCCTTTAAACCAAAAGGCAAGGGTAAAATAAAAAAGGATCCAAGGCTTTGAGCATCAGTGGATAGGAGGGCCCATAGGAATAAAATCCTGGCCTAAGCGGCTAAACCAAGCTGTCCCTAACCATGTGCTTGTGGCGTGAAGGTGTCAAGTGAAAACTTGAGACTGAGCGGTTAAAGTCGTGGTTCAAAAGCAAAAAGAGTGTGCTTAAGAGCTCTGGACACCTCTAATTGGGGACTCTAGCAAAGCTGAGTCACAATTTGAAAAGGTTCACCCAGTTATGTGTCTGTGGCATTTATGTATCCGGTGGTAATACTGAAAAACAAAATGCTTAGGGTCACGGCCAAGACTCATAAAGTAGCTGTGTTCAAGAATCAACATACTTAACTAGGAGAATCAATAACACTATCTGGATTCTGAGTTCCTATAGAAGCCAATCATTCTGAACTTCAAAGGATAAAGTGAGATGCCAAAACTATTCAGAGGCAAAAAGCTAAAAGCCTCGCTCATCTAATTAATACTAATCTTCATAGATGTTTTTGGAATTCATTGTATATTCTCTTCTTTTAATCCTATTTGATTTTTAGTTTCTTGGGGACAAGCAACAATTTAAGTTTGGTGTTATGATGAGCGGATAATTTATACACTTTTTGGCATTGTTTTTAGTATGTTTTTAGTATATTTTAGTTAGTTTTTATTATATTTTTATTAGTTTTTATTTAAAATTCACTTTTCTGGATTTTACTATGAGTTTGTATATTTTTCTGTGATTTCAGGTATTTTCTGGCTGAAATTGAGGGATCTAAGGAAAAATCTGATTCAGAGGCTGAAAAAGGACTGCAGATGCTGTTGGATTCTGACCTCCCTGAACTTAAAGTAGATTTTCTGGAGCTACAGAAGCCCAATTGGCACGCTCTCAATTGCGTTGGAAAGTAGACATCCTGGTCTTTCCAGAAATATATAATAGTCCATACATTGCCTGAGATTTGATGGCCCAAACAGGCGTTCCAAGTCAGCTCAAGAATTCTGGCGTTTAACGCCAGAACTGGCATAAAAACTGGAGTTAAATGCCCAAACTGGCACAAAAGCTGGCGTTTAACTCCAAGAAAAGTCTCTACACATGAAAGCTTCAATGCTCAGTCTAAGCACACACCAAGTGGGTCTCGGAAGTGGATTTTTACACTAAACACCCTAGCTTACTCATTTTCTGTAACACTAGGTCACCAGTTTACTATAAAAACTACTTTTAGTGATTCATCTTGTACCTCATGACATTTTACACGTTTCATATTATATCTTCTACGGCATAAGTCTCTAAACCCCATTGTTGGGGGTGAGAAGCTCTGCTGTTCTTCATGAATTAATGCAATTACTACTGTTTTCCATTCTATCACGCTTGCTTCCATTCTAAGATATTCATTCGCACTTCAACCTGATGAATGTGATGATCCGTGACAATCATCATCATTCTCACCTATGAACGTGTACCTGACAACCACCTCCGTTCTATATGTAATCAAGCTTGAATGTGTATCTCTTGGGTTTCTAATATAAGATTGGAACCCTCGTGGTATAGGCTAGAATTATTGGCAGCCATTCCTGAGATCCGGAACGTCTAAACCTTGTCTGTAGTATTCTGAGTAGGATCTGGGAAGGGATGACTGTGACGAGCTTCAAACTCGTGATTGTTGGGCGTGTGACAGACGCAAAAGGATCAATGGATCCTATTCTGACATGATCGTGAACAGACAGATGATTAGCCGTGCAGTGACAGCGCATTTGGAACATTTTCACTGAGAGGACGGGAAGTAGCCATTGACAACGGTGATGCCCAACATAAAGCTTGCCATGGAAGGAGCCTTGCGTGCATGAAGAAGAAGATAGTAGGAAAGCAGAGATTCAGAAGACAAAGCATCTCCAAAGCCTCAACCTGTTCTTCATTACTGCATAACAAGTATTTATTTCATGTGCAGTTACTTTTTACAATTAAATCTGAGAATTATTGATATCGTGACTAAGAGTTACAAGATAACCATAGCTTGCTTCAAGCCGACAATCTCCGTGGGATCGACCCTTACTCACGTAAGGTATTACTTGGACGACCCAGTGCACTTGCTAGTTAGTTGCACGGAGTTGCAAAAGTGTGATTGTAATTTTGTGCACCAGTTATCCACCATTAAAGGTGGAACTACACTAAAAAGTGATTATCTATTCTGCTATAAATACACTGACATTCTCATCTATATTCAGAACCCAATCAACTAAAAACTTGGTTAAACCCTTGCTAACTTAAGCATTGGAGTCCCTTGTAGGTACCACCCCCTACCTCCTCATGAGGAACTCAAACGTCAGCACCTTGATACCCGAAGAAATCGTACGCTGCCTCAAAAGGAGTCTGGACCTTAAGTTCAAGTCCAAAAAAATTGAGTTTCAGATAACCCTCAGAACAACAAGTAATTTGAAAACCATAAACTTTTAAGTCTTTCACGGTGACTCTTCTATAAACAATACATCAAATGTATCTATTTTAATTTCTAGTACATAAAAACTCCAATCCACTTCCTTCTCCATCATATTCGTAAACTAACAAATACAAGTAAATCACAAAACACAAATACGGAAACAATTCATGTATAAATCAAATAGAAAAGAATTAAAAATAATGTAACACAACAATATAAGGCACACCCAAATAGTTTATACAAATACATATAATGCATATCTATCCTAAGCAAGCTATGAGGTCACATGTCAGTTGACTATCCGCAATCCACATTACATGGGTACAAGTCCCATATATGGTTTTTCAAATGCATACTGTTTGAATATGTAATATGGCTTAAGCTACATTTGCCAGACATTTAGCAATCATTTGCAAAGCTTGAGCTGATAATTATGCGAACATTTGGTAAACAGTGTATAACAGTCAGTGGGCATCCCTACCTATAATCAAGCACTGAGTAAGCTGGACAAAACTCTTGACTTTGCCAGGCATACAATCTTTCATTATCTTCAGTCACATTCATCATTCTTAGGATCAAGGTATTTAGTCTATAGATATTCAAACCATTTTAGCATGCAATTAGGGTAAAATCTCCTTTTTCATCATTCATCGCAATAAACCCTAGAATTAAAAGCATTAACTTTACCATTAATCAATCACAATTAATTGTAAATCATCCAAACCAATAATTTCACTTCTTTACAACATGAGAATATTAATAAAATCAATTATTTTTTTGGAAAAAATTATTTAACCCTTCCTTTTAAATTTCTAAAAAAAATCGGATATAACCTCCTCTAAAATTAGGGTTCACCACCCCTTTAAGAATTTCCTCAATCTGAATAATCTTCCAAACATTTCTCAATTGTTTCCAATCCACAAGATGCTGAATATCAATATCAATATGCTTTATCCTCATATTCATAGTCAACTTTATCATTCATCAACCAAATTTATCTTGATATTATATCATCATTTTATTATCTCAAAACCGTCATTATCATTTACAATCATCTTCATCATAATCATCATATTCATCAATATTTTACAATTGTTCTTATTAAAATCAGTTAACACAATGATTCTTACATTATTTCTTCAAAATATCTAGAATTAAGATATCTAGAGTAACATAAAAATATTCTTTCCAGTTCTGTACTTTAGGTTGTACCAAAACATCCCCAACAACCCATTCTTTCCTAAATTTATAACTAATTCCATACTTATTAGAATCTTTTCAAAATTGAACTCAAACAACTAGACTCAATCTAGTTTTCTTAGAATTTAATCCTATACAATTTTGATCGTTGTAGAATTATTTATACACTCACAGATTTATTGTATTAGTTAAGAAATTAGATTAAGAAATCGGTTTGGCAATCAAATTTCAATCGTGCTTATTTAATTCTACTATCATTTAAAAAATCTACCAAATTTGGTGGAGATATAATAGACATCTTTAGCTTCAATACAAAATTGGTCCCATTTAAAAAAAGGTCTAAAGATTGAGCAATTAATGTTAATTCAAATTATGCAATAAACCGTTGTTTCAAAAATGAGCAATTTATATCAATCTAAAATATTGATTACTTCAAAATATTTTTCGGTACCAAATCAACTGTCTTGGTTCAAGTTTAGCAAACTACATTATCCTTAAATAATGTGAAACAACTCAATCCTTCAACAATTCTCAAAGTCCAATCCTAACTTTTCATAACTCAATTTAACAACCAGTGCAATGTCATCAAACATAACCAAAATTTCCAACAAGCATTCATTCCCAAACAAGCAGTATAAACTAACATTCAAAGGTGTATATTATCATCAAACAAAACCTATAATCACATGGATTCAATTAACATCAAAACCAACTACAAGCAAGATTTAATCACACAAAGAAGACAATTAATCAACCAATTTGCAATGATTTACTAAACTTTTTTAGGCATTGATAAAAATGCACTAACAACGTAGCAGTTTCATCTTCCATCATCACCCAGCATTGGTGGCATCAGCAACAACCTCCAAACAGAACCAATAGCTACCTTAGCGGTTTCATGGGAACTTTAACACCAATATTCAAGATAGTTGCACTAGCAGAATAGGAGAAGCAAGGTAGCAGTACTAGCGATTTTGGGAAGCTTCAATAGTAACTGTAGGAGCAATGAGGTTTGGTTATCACGGCAGCAGTAGCAATGACTTTCATACAGCATAGGGCAGAGGCAACGAAATCCACATTAAAAATAAAAGCAGCCTTCTCTTATTTACATATAATGAAATAGTTTCTAAAAATAGAAAGCTCAAACTAATAAAATAAATCATACATAATTCATGATTGAATTTTCAAAAATGAATGATATTGCAAACATTTTATCTCTGCAACTTGAGAAAATATGTCAACAATGAAAAATTGTGTTTCTCACATTGCTGCACAAGACTAAGTGGCAGATTTGTTGACAAAGCCATTGTCCATCAGGCTTTTCAACAAATTTAAAGGTAAACTTAGGATGAGAAATAATTTGATCCGATATTAAGGGTATAAGATAGTTAGAGTGATTAGTTAGTTGTTGATAAGCTTTGTATTGCTGTTAGTACAGGTAGTTCGAATTAGCGCCAATAGTTCTGCTCATGTATATAAGTGAGGCAAAGCTCACTTTCTTAATACACAAAAAAATAGATGAGAAAAATTCTTAAATCTCTCTCTTTTGCAATGTTTAGTTTCTTCGTCATTCTTTGTAGCTCAAATGCTTTCAATATAAGACATGATAAATTCTTATCCAATTTTAGTAAATAGAACTGGTACTTTAAATTTTGTAAGAATAGTGTAGAAATACTTATTATAAATAAAAAAAGTAGAATTTAACTAACAGGTGTCTTTCACGCATTAAAATAATTATTAGCCAAGGTTTTTGGACATTTTATTTAAATACATGACAAAACATTGAAAACTTGAACTTTGTATATTTTCTATAACAACTTTTTCAATTGATAACGTTAATAGATATCCCAAAGAAAAGATGCAATTTATCTGTTTATTATTGGTTATTGCTCATCCCAGTGGACCAAACAAAAAAATTTATAAGAGTTCATGTCACGAACTTTAAGTATAAAGCAAGTGATACTAAACCCTAAATCTTAATCAAATCACTGTGTGTGTGGTAAAGACACCTGCTAAATGGATCATTCCGAAAGAAAAGCGTTATAAACAAAATTGATTTAGAAGTGAGGAAAGAAAAGGACGAGGCTAGGTTTTTCATTGCTTGAATTGATCATTTTATTTAAAATATATAAGGCAATGAAAAGAAAGTTTGAAGGACAAAAAAAAAAATAAAGCGAGTGCAGATCTTCTGTCTTGGTTAGACGTCAAGAGAACACAAAATTCATAACCAATCCACATAATCCAGTCCGAACCTATGGCAAGAAAAGCTAAAATTTGTTCCCTTGCAGAGAACCTTGGATATCTGACTATCCTGGCGTAGGCCATAGAAGAAGACGACCCTTCTCAATGCTGCCAAAAAAAAATGCCATGTTTCAACTACTAAAATTCCTTTTTCATAATGAAATAGAAAATCATGCTAATGTATATAAAATATATAAGTCAAAAGTTATCATACACTTACCTTAGTCTCAGCAGGTTTGGCTTCTTCAGCTTTTACGTTATCCTCGCCTACACAAGAGCATTAACAATATTCACTAGTTCAATTTCCAAACTTCGAAGTACATTATTACTTCCTCCATTCGATATTGACAATCCTATTTTTTTTTTGTTTTGATTCATCCATCAAAATCAAGGTGCATCAAAAAATTCAAAATGAATGGTATCACAATATGGAATGGTGGGGATATTTACCTCAAACATCGTTATTAAACAACAAATGGTATGACAATTAAATAATTTGCAATCAATCAGCATAACCACATTTTAGATTTTAACTGTCATCCCCATACCTCCATCCTCAGGTAAGTCAGAGGTCCAGAGAGTTAGGTTGTCTCTCAACAACTGCATGATCAAAGTGCTATCCTTGTATGATTCTTCACTCAATGTGTCTAATTCTGCAATTGCCTCGTCAAAAGCTTGTTTCGCTAAATGGCAAGCCCTGCAAGTTTAATAATGACATTAAGACAAACATAGAAACACAAATAGTTCAATGATGGATTCATGAAGAATATGAGAGATCCAACAACTTACCTTTCAGGAGAGTTTATTATCTCATAATAAAACACAGAAAAGTTGAGTGCAAGTCCAAGACGGATTGGATGCGTTGGTGGAAGATCTGTGTTTGCAGTTGCTGAAGCAGCCTACAAATTAAAGTATTTGCATACATCGAGACACAGTATAGTATACAGAAATACATGCAAGAACTCAATCATGAGTTCATAGCTAAGCCTGAAATACAACAAATCAAGTACGTACTTCATATCCGTTGAGCGATTGCTCAGCTGCCTCTTTCCTTTCTTGGTCAGTTTTGAACTCCGCAAGATATCGAAAATAATCACCTTTCCTGCATCAAGCGGAGCTAGAAGAACATCAGCACTAAAGATTTGAAAAACAAGTTATTTGATAGTAAGTAGCCAGTGATACCATGATATAAACACAATTGCTGACAAATACAATGACTCATAACCATTTAGGACATTGGACACCCTTGAGAGCATATTAAACTCCCAAAAGAAGGCAATTAAATCATCACTTTCATGTAGATTATATCCTTATAAACTCTACTATAATAATACCTTATCTATTGATTGTAATTCAACAAAGTAATCATATCTGCTCAAAAGAGAAGGAAACATTATATAACAAAAAACAATGGTTGCAATTACCAACATGTCTCACATCTTATAGTAGAAAACATTAGCTTCTGCTGAGGTGGAAGAGGGAATCAGATGTTGGTCTATAATTGTGAGAATGTCATTGCAAATCTTTGAGAGTTCCTCCTCAACCTTTTGACAATAGCTCTTGATCAGCTTAACATTGTGCTCATTACCCTTAGACTCTTCCTTCTGCTCGATTGAGGACATTATGCGCCAAGAGGCTCTCCTTGCACCAATGACATTTTTGTATCCAACTGATAGGAGATTCCTCTCTTCAACAGTTAGCTCAAGATCAAGCTTCGCTACTTTCTTCATGCATTCGACCATTTCTACATGCATAAGAAAGAAAAACAAGTTTCTGAGGAACACCTATGATCATTATATCTTAATAACATTATGTGATTTGTAATAATTTGCAACATTGAATTTTGTTGCACACAATGCAAGATGCACTTTGAGGATCATTAAGCTCACAAGATGTATTAGCACTAATTCTGGCATTCTTTCTCAGCATCCTAAATTAGATATAATTTCACATAGGAAACTTTAAACATGATTAGTTTTCACCTTATCAGATATAAAGTATAAACAAAGGGTATCAGCAATAAACAGGGTTCCTATATTTGAGGTAGAGCGTAGACATGGATAACTCATACGAATATAACTTTCTATTATACTATATGAGTGACTTTTGGGACAAATCCAATGAATGATGACTCAAAAAGATTAGAATGCAATGCTAGCAAAGCCATTTCGGTTTCAAATGTAGAAACTACATGCTAGTTCCTCCCTATCCAAACATCAAAATCAAACAAGCAACAAGGCAATATTGAACACTACACTTAACGAGAAAAACAATAGAAAAGATTAACATAAAGATACACAAAAACTAAAAATTTTTCCTTCAAAAAAAATTGACCAGCCAATCATATGCTTAAAACAACCCCACCCTAAATAACAACATCATCACTACCAATAGCTCAATAACAATAGTAATAGTTGGAGACACTAAAATTTATTGTTATCATATCATATTCTTAATGAAATCAAGAACGGTTTTGGAACAAACAAAGTGGCCTAATCTGATTACACATCTAGGAATAGACAAGTATGTCACATTTGAAACCCTATATCACAAAAAAAAATCAAGTCTTTAGCATTTGAATCCTCATTTCCACCGAAACAAGAGAAACAAATTAAAAATCAAGCAGGTTTGGGGAAAAGGCTCAATAAACAGATTTATGACAATGTCAACCCCGAAAAGAAAAACCCTCATAAAGGAAAAAACAACAGCCCCAATAAAAATAAAATAAAATAATAAAACCGGGACCTTCATATCTCTCTGCCTGTTCAGCAAGCTTAGCCAAGTAAACCTGGGTCTCTCTCTCCTTCTCCATCGACATTGTTAATCAGAGAGAGATCACGAAAGAAGAGAAAAACGAAGAAAAAAAGCAAGGGCCGAAGAAGAAGAAGGATGAGGATGAGGTGGAGGAGAAAAAAGAGGGTGCGAGGAAGAAGGGAAAACAAGGGTGGAGAGGTTATATAGTGCCTAAACATTGAGCATGTTGTCGGGGTCAAAGAAAGACCAAAATCTAGACCGTTGGATCCCTAAGTTTGAAAGGGGACGCGTGCAATAAGTCATCAAAACACAAAGAGGTAACTAACAGTTATACTTATACCCATGTAAGCTGTAGCTAAGCTATATTCTGCTTTTTTTTTCTCTATTTAATTCGTCACTTTTGATCTTTTGGATACTCTTGGGATGAACCAAGATTTTTTTCCTAAAAATATATAAAAACTAGTGTAAAACCCAAACTATGCCTGCGACAAATATTGTTTTATTATAAAAATTTATTGATACTTATCTATTAATATTAATAGTTATTATTTTTAACTTAAAAGGGTTTTTATGTATAAAAATTTATTATGTAGTTTATAAGACTATTTTATTTTCTACTTCTAAAAGCTAAAAAAATTTTGTTATTTTTTAGTTTATATTAGTAAATTCTACTTAAATATAAAAATTTTTATGTTTGTGTGTTTAAATAAATATAATTACACGATTCCTGTTATACTATGCAAAAAAATTAAAATTTTAATCAAAATAGTTTATATTGTAATCACACAAACAACAATATAATAAATTAGGTATCATTTTAAAGAGGTTCCTATTTTAATGAAGAAAAAAAAATAATTATATTAATTAAAATACAAATACATAAAAAAATACTATTAATACACTAATACCTTGTCAAAACACAATGCAACAAAACAAATTTTTTGGTTTGCTATTTTATAAATTTATTAGTTCACTTCATTATATAGTTTTTCTCAATCGTATATTTAAATTAATATTTATTTGATTCAACCATTTGATATTAAAATGAAATGCAAATTTAAGTGTCACAAATATAATTTTTTTTTAATTTAAAGAGTGTTTATTTAATTTCACATAAGATGTTTGAAGATAAAAGTATTGAGAAAAGAAGAATCCTAAAAGATGTTACACATTCTAAGGGCACAATGCTTTGAATTCTCATGAAAAACTAAAAAAAAAAAAGACAGAAAGCCCAATAACAATGTATGAGACCCACTTCAATAACTAGAAACGCAGTAACATTCATATTTTCAAATTCTCCATTGTTGCTTAGCTCTCAATACTCCACCGGAGGTTGCTCAGATCCAATGTAACTAAAAATAACATCACAAAAATAATTGTTTATCCAATCATATGAATATGCTTTTCATTTAAAAATGAGCGGCTATCTGAAACTTTGAAGAAAGATAGCAACTACATTTATGAAAATGGTATGGAGATAGATAGCAAAAATGGATAACAGAACTTGCAATGATCGAGTACTGACAAATCAAAATAGGTAACGCATCTTATAAAGCCAAAACATTCTATCATAAGTGTACAAAAAAAGAACTTCTTGCAAGTTGCGCAATTTACCTTTTTGTAAAGAATAGGAATTAAAAAAATATTAACAGATCTAAATAAAAGAATAAGTAGTAGTTAAATTCCATATGAAGAATAAGATGCTAATCACCTACTTGTTCTTGCATATACCCATATATATCAGAGTGAATTTTGATAGATAAACATGTGTCATTAGTTATACAACAACATCACATTTAGTAAAACAACAACTTGCCTTTATAATTTTTCTATCGAAAATTATTTCAACCACCCATTTGAATATGTCAATTTTTTGTCTACTAGAAACCCAAAACTCAGGATGCTCTTTGATATTTTGTTTCAAACATACCAATATTACAATGCAAACATTCTCAAGAATGGAATCCCAATGAACAAACTAAACGGGTTTGAAACAAATTTCTTTTTCATTTTTTTGGGAAGTATTTGAACAACTGATGCATCAAATTGAATCCATTTAGAGTAACCAAATTTTTGCTAGTAAAAACAACTGTTTCATCATTGTAAAATAAAAAATATATATAAAGTGAAAAGGTTAGTAATCAAACGCATAGCCCCGTATGTTTCCTCTTTAGAACTACTTTTGTGCCATTGTTCTCCTCTTCTTCTTGAGCTTGTGAAACCCAGTCACATAGTCCCTTCACAACCAAACCAAAATTTCCATTTTTATTAATACCATTATACACTTAAACTCTAAATCACAATCACATAAGTTGCAAACTTTTTCTGCACAAACAAAACTTTCAAGAAATCAAAAGAAAAACAAAAATAAAATGGGCGGTCGCCTATTTTTCTCGGCATAAGGAAGAAATAAAAAGGAATCATTAATAATTTTAAGTACCTCATTTCTGGTTGAACTGAAACCACTTGTTGGATCTGTTTGAACAAAATGTGGATGTGCCTCAGGCTCTAAATCTCCAATGTACAACAACGTCATAATGAATTGGTTCGTTGCATGCAGCACCTGTCGCCGTCAGTGAAAGATTTGTTGCATTACACACAAATTCTAGTACTGCTTTCTCAATGTTTTGCATTAGACATCAAGAGATCATCTCCATCTAATAACACAATATTCAAATAAGGTTTCTTTTGAATAACACCTTAATGGTAACAAAAGTGATTAATAAGCTGAATTTTGAGCATAGTAGAACCGTTTTAGTTCTCACAAAGCATAAAGAGTAGTTCAGCCAATTTTTTGTTTTCGGCAATCACACACTTTAGATCCTCTTCAAGTAATCAGTATTGAACTGAAAATAGCAACACAAATTGGATCATTCATTAATTTTGATTTAGAAACCTATACAAACAGCCACAACTTGGCATTACAATGATGTAGTGGTTACCGAAAGGGTATCAAATTCTAAAGTTTACATGTTTACTCACTAAATCAAATTTGAATTGTGCTTTACTATTTAAGTTTACCTAAGTTTATGTCCTTAACATTGTTAGCATTAGCTTGCCATTTGTATTTATATAAGCATTCAAAATTTCACCCAATTTAAGAACATGTATAAAAAATTAGCTTTATTTTTGCCAAGAATCATATTCATTATTGAAGAGTTTCAATTTTTCAAAGAGTATTTGCCTAGCATCAATGTCGTGAGTTTGTTAACATCAATGTCGCAAGCTTTTAAATCGTTATCAAATTCGCCGTATCTAGGAACAAATATCACCCTTTTACCATCTAGGCCAATGCTGAAGTTTGTGTGAAGCCAACAATTAATCATTTTGAAAACCAAAGTTCAATGAAATTGTATGATAGAGTAACATATATACTGAAAATTTTTTTAAAATATCTGTATTTTTCTATCATGTAAATACAAATAAAAGAATAGTCTGATTTGATAAATTATACAGAATTGATATCCAATTCTAAATTACATTTCTATCCAGAAAATTCTAAATCCTAAGCCTTTGCAATGAAGCATTAAGAGCATCAATAATTCCATCAAAACTACCAAACATGGAACCCAGCAGAGATAAAATTACTAAACTAACCTCTTCTTTTAAAGGAATCATGGACAATTCCAATAAAAAATGATTGCTTGCAACTTGTTGTTTCTTAATTCAAACACATAAAAACACAAAGAATTAGTCTTTATCTCAAGGAATTGTTCTTATCAAAGCAGTTCACACACAAATCATCTATACTTACTGAAGATTAACATAACCTCAATCGAGTGATCATCGAGTGGTCAAGTCACTGCCTAAACCAAGTGCCTCCATCTGTGTACTAAGCATTTTTCCTTTTCTTCTCTTTTTTTAGCTTAAAAATCCAAGGGGCTGTTTTTTTTTTTGCAACAACGGCTGGAAAACATCCTAAACCAACTGTATCCGCATTAGTCATCACCAGGACCCAAACATAGCATAATGAATAATTTAGCTCATGTAACCAAAATTGCTAATTAACACAATGCTACCTACCTAACACATGTATGAGACCAAGAAGTAAGTCAATGATGGCTTAAACTCAAAAAATTAAATTGCAAAACACAGCTTCAGTAGTATGAGCATCCCAAAAGTTTTCCATTAATACAGAATAGACTCCCATGAATACACCTGCAGGAGAACACATTTTGACCAAATGAAGAACAAATTTAAAAGATGAAAAACTGATCAGGTATGCACTAATTTAAAATTAGTTGTACAAAACAAACAAAAAACATTAAAAAAATTTTCTTATAGATTTTTTTTTGCATTACTTGATGATCTTCATTACCCCAAACATATCTGTTATAGAATGTCCAAAACCAAATTATTCTTTCTTCTCTATATGTTATAGAATAAGGGCTGCTGATTTCAAGCATCAAACCCAAATAAATAGAATAATCAATAGTACTAAAGAGGATAGTAAAAAGTATAACAAAAGTTAATCAGAACCCAAAAATAAAATTATAGATTAATACCTCTATTTGGGTACAGTACTATGGGGAGCTTTTTATATGATTCATATTCAATTGCATCTGACTGGACTAAGTAAACTGAGTTTCCATCAGTTTCCATCATCGCCACCCTCTTCTCCTTCTTCCATCAAGCTTCCATTGGCCACCATCGTAATTTCTTCTTCTTCACAACCAAGCCAAAATACTCACTGGTACACGAATCCTACACTTTCGTATAGCTGTACCAGCAAGTGCACTGGGTCGTCCAAGTAATACCTGAGTGAGTCAGGGTCAATCCTACGAGAATTGTGGTTTGAAGCAAGCTATGGTTATCTTGTAGTTAACCAAAAAAGCAAAAAGGAGAGTCACTTATTTTTATTTTTCGGCAAAAGGGAAAAAATAAGAACGAAAACATGAAGGATTTTAAGTACCTTGTTCCTGGTTGAATTGAAACCCGTTGTTGGACCTGGATGAACAAATAGTGGCGGTGCCTCTCGTTGATAACAGGGTTTAAATCTCCGACGTACAACAACCTTATAATGAAGTGGTTCTTCACATTCGCAGCACCTGCAGCCGCCGCCGAAGGAGCGGTTGTGACATTGTTCTGTTGCGAACGCCAGTTCTCCGGCACCCTCTTCTGCTTCTTCCGTCATGATTTCTTTCTTCAACATCATGTTTTCTTCTTTTTTGCGATGTCACCAGAGTAAGTCTTACCCTTCCGGCGCCAACTACTCCCCCTACCAAGACTTGCTTGCATCTTTGTCTCTCATCTTGTCTTCTCGTTACAAAATTTGTTGACATCTCAGTTTTTAAAATTTTCGTACGACAAATGGGAACAAACTAAGATATATCAGTGGCTAAGAGCATAGCTAGAACAAAATTGATTTGAATTTGAATTTGATTCAAATTCACGCCGCATTACTTTGCGCTGGGATGCTGTACTCTTGTGTTTTTTGACACTTGTCATGCAATTAGGATAAATACTTGTCGAACATAGGATATACCACTTGTCAATCATTGAACCTATTACTACTATCCTATTATATATTAAAATAGATTTTTAATCCTTACAAAAAAAATAGTTTTAATTTAGTAAAATCTAAAATTATTTTAATTTGTTTATCCTGTAAGTCAATTTGTTTAATTACAGCCAAGCGCCTTTCATATCACATGTTTCTTCTTCTTTTTCTCCTTCTCCTTTATGTTCCTCCTCCTTCTCCTTTACGTTCCTCCTCTTCCTCCAGTGATGTTGCTACTTATTCTTCTTCTTCTCATCTCCTCCTCTTTTTTCTTCATTTTTCTCAATTTGTTATCGTGGTCGTCACCATCACCACACCACTATCTCCATATTCTCTACCTCCATCTCCATATCTTCCTCCTCATCTTTTTTTCACATTTGAATTTTTTCGATATCCTCCTTCCTTTTCCTCATTTTCCATCATCATTATTATCATCATTAATATCGTTATTGTCATCATCGTCTTCTTTTTATATGTATAACATATATAGTTCAAATCTAGAATGCATCAAAATTCTTTAATGACGACGACACACAAACAAACTCATTTCAAAACGAATTCATACCAAAAGTGCACCGTTTTTAAATCCACAATGAACTAAAATTAAATCCAGAATTTACCGAAATCACCTAGTGATGATGGTGTACGAATTTTCACACTTTGTACAACTGAACCAGCAAGTACACTGGGTCGTCCAAGTAATACCTGAGCGAGTCAGGGTCGATCCCACGAGGATTGTGGTTTGAAGCAAGCTATGGTTATCTTGTAGATCTTAGTCAGGTGGATAGAAAAACTGTTGGATTTGTTTAAATGCATAAAAAGAAAATAAAGAGAACTTAACTAGGTTGATATGTTTGTGATCGTAAAAAGATGGTTAAGGCTTGGAGATGCTTTATTCTTCTGGTTTAATCCGGTCCTACTGTCTTATTTAATTGTGAGTGATTTCTTCTATGGCAGGTTGTATGTAATCAACGCCGGATGGGAGGTCGCCAATGCTCCTCCAGATCTGAACCCCATGGTTAGTGTGGATCCATTCTGATTGAGGGTAAAGCTCCTGCAGTTCATTCTCCTTAGTGATTCTACTCAAAATGCCACAGGCAAGGTTGAATCTTCCAGATCAGAGAATGTTGCACCTTTGGATTCTAGCCTCTACCACAAAGACTCTAATCTCCCCATACCTTGGCTGAACTGGTGTCTCGAGAAGTCCCCAATGAAGTCGTGGATTAGGCGTCTAAGAGATGTATAATCAAGTTAGTGGTTCAATGCTTTCCAGTTACATAATCACATGAACCCAAGAAGAACACGGGTGGATGTCAGGCACATGGTCTTAGAATGAAGAACAAAGATACATCATAGAATACAGAATCAAACACGAATTGAGAAAGAAAACTAGTACTTTATTTATCCATAAAACTCAGCAGAGCTCCTCCCCTTAATTTAGGATGTTTATAAACTCATACTAAGAGAGAATACAATATGAAAAACGTGTAAAGTTTCAAAAGGTCCTGAATAGTGTAAAAATTCTCAAATAAATACTAGACTAATGACTAAGGATTACATATGAAGGGTAAAACAGTTTTTTAGTGCTAAAATTACTTCTGGGGCCCACTTTGTGAGTGTTTGGGCTGAGACTTGATGAGATCCACGTGCTAGGTGTAAGAACCAGGTTTAGTTCTATCTTAGTTCTATCTTTTCCAAAGTCGCCGTTAGGATTACCAGAGCTTAGAGTTTTGTTGGGAGTGAACCATGGGAAAGGAGGATTCTAGTGGCGGTAGACGAGGATTTCGGACTTGTGGTGATGAACGATCTGAGTGGACGTGCCGAAATGGTTACCAGGCATGACTAGAAGTCTTGTCTTGTCGGTACCCTGTATGGGTGATGGGTACGGTTCCACACTAGTGGCAACGGAAATACCGACTAACGCCTTTGCGGTTTTTAACTATGATTTTTTTGCAGTTTTAATATTTAGAATGATTTTCAAATCTGGTTTGGAGCTTTGGTTTAAATGATTTGGTTTTGAAACTAGGATGAGAACTTTTGATCAAATGATACGATTCAAAATGCAAAAATGAGTTGTATGATTTTGTTAACTTGTGATCTTGAGTTTGTAATTTCACTTATCAAAAGGGGATTCAAATGGAAAGGTTTTGATTTTCAAATAAATAATTTTTGACTCTTTTAAAATAGTTTTAATAAATGAACTCATTTATATGGAACTTGTTTTAAAGGTTTTGAACAGTAGTACAAATCGGTATTTGGTTTAACGGAAAGAATTTTGGATTCTTAACGATGATAATAAGAGTAACACAGCGGAAGACGAGAAAGGGCATCGGCACGGTGGGGTGATGACGAACGAGATGCTTTGACAACTTGTTGGGTTAGTAACATTGGAAGTAGGATGCTTCATGGAGAATATGTATATATATATATATATACTACATCGTGTGATTCGGATTTTCGAGGGCGAAAATCTTTTTAAGGAGGGGAGGATGTAAGAATCGGGTTTTTCATGAATAAAATTATTTAAATGGCCAAAATTAGATTCCGGAAAGTTAGAATGAGAATTTGGAGATTTAAATATGATTTTTGGACTCATTAGGTCTTTCTGAGTCAGAAAATGTGTTTTCTGCGAAAAATCGTGAAAAACTGCGAACCGGCAGTTAAACCGATTGAACCGGTTCAAGTCTGCCCGGTACTGCACGAGAAAAATTGAAAACCGTCAAAAACCTTAGAAAAATATTAGAAGTTGAAAACCGGGGGTTAATTTTAAAGGTTTGGCCTGAAGTTAGGCCAAACGGGCTAAAAACGCTAACAGGTTGGACCAGGCGCAAGTTGGGCCCAAGCCCAACATATATAAGGGTTCATTTAATGAACCCATGCAGCAACAACACTCATTAAACACAACACACACATCAGAAATAAAAAGAGGGAGAGGAAAAGAGATTGAGTACTATTCACTTCAATCTTCCCAAGCTCATATATTGAGCTAGAGAGCTCCGATCGCCGCACCGTTTACGACTACGCATTTATTGTGAAGAGCTCTACAAAACCCATATAAGAAGCTGGTAAGTAAAGCTCGAATCCCTCTCAGTTCTTCTCCTCAAAGTTTTGAGTTTTAGAGTTTTGGCTAAGTGAGATTTTGTGATTTTTGGGTGTTTGGGTACACTCTAGCATTTGTTTGATGTTGGTTTTGGCTTCCAAAACTGTTGGGCAAGGTAAGAGGCATTGAAACTCTTGTGAGATTTCAATTATAATGAGCCCTAGGTTGATTTATGATGATTTATGTATATATAGCTTGATTATGGTGAGTTTAGAGCTTGTTGATGCTTGTTGGAGATTCTTGGTGGCTTAGTGTGTGATTGAAAGCTTATCTTGGGCTCAATTTGGGATTTTCGAGCATATTGGGGATCGTCCAAGGTATGGTTTCGGTTTTCTCTATATAGTATATAATATTCATGGACACTTAGGCTAGTGACCCATAGGATAGGAATGAATTATAATGGTTGTTGAGGTGTTGAATATTGATGTATGTTGAATAATATTGATATGTTGAGAATGAATGAATGTACGTGGTTGTGAGGTGTGAGGATAGCTTGTATGGAGATGATGACGATATGGAGTTTTGAAATGAGGAATATGTGAATTTGATAATAATTGTTGGTATTTAAGGATTATGCTGTTTGATGTTGGTTATATGATTTATTGTTGCTGATATGGTTGATGATTGATGATGATTAGTGATCTTGTTGGTATATTGAAGGTGAATGTTGAGATTGTAGATAAATGATGTGAATGATGAAGAGTTGATAAATCATGAATGTTGAATTGGTAAAGGTGGTGTGAGAGATTGGAATTGAAAGGATATGGGATTGATTTTGATGTTGGTAATGATTAAATTAGGATTGAAGAAAATGTTGGTGGAGGATTGATTTTGGGTATCACATGATTGAGTTTTGGTGGTTGGAAGTGGTATAATATGATAAAAAGGGTAGGTTATGATAGAAAGTAGAACTTGAAGTGGTTATGGTTTGGTTTGGTGGGAAATGTTGGTAATGTTGAGGTTTTGGAACTCTTGTAAAAAGTGGGTTTTTGGTGAAATTCGTTTGATTATAACTTTTGCCTCAGCTTTCAAAATTGATTGGGATTTGTTTGAAAGTAAAGCTTATTGAAAACCCTTTAATTTGATATGAAGTTTGTAAAATTTGGAATCTTGTAGAGGGAGTTATGATCATTAAAAATTGGAGTTGAAAATCTGAAATTTTGCAAAGTTGCAAAATTTCAGGATTTCTGATATGTGCGCACGCACAGCTTTGTGCGGACGCACACCCTGCAAAAATCTTGATCTGTGTGAACGCACAGACCTGTGTGCACGCACAGGCAGGGAAATGCGTTCTGCTTGTAGCGTTAGCATGGCTTGTGCACGTACACATCAAAGAAGAATTGCAACCTGTGCGGACACACAGCCCTGTGTGCACGCACAAGTCGGGAAGGGTCGTCTATTGGGGGTGCTAGCACACCCTGTGCAAGTGAACAGACGTATGATTTTATTTACTTGTGCGTACGCACACCCCTGGGCGTACGCACACCCCTGTGCATACGCACACTTTTAAAATCTTCCTGGGCGTGCGTGTGGACACCCCTGTGCGGCCGCACACGCCTAGATTCTCAAATTTTAACTTTGTTTTCAACTATCTCCCCTTCCCAACAAGGTTGTAAGCTTCTATAACACCATTTTAAGGCTTGTGGAGTTAATTTTGAGTATGGGCATATGAGAAATAACCTAAGGCTTTTAGTTGATGATTATTATGAAGAATTAGAAGACGGAGGTTTAGGTTTCGGGTGTAATGAGGATGGTTTGATGGCTTGTGAAAGTAGATTGGTATGTAAATTGAGAAACTGAGGGACTAATGAGTCCGGAGTGGAATGGCTTATGATGGACTTTAGAAATATGAGTGTTGAGAGTGTGCCAAGCACTATATCCTTGTAATATTGAGAATTGATAATTGAAAGTGGATTGAGATGAAAAATGGTGACGCCTGGTAATGATTTGAGGTGGATGGACTCGTTGGACGTGAAAAGTGTGCCAGGCACTATATCCTCGGAACGATAGTGTTTGAAAGAGAGTGGGCCAGGCACTATATCCTTGGAATGAATTGTGATGAGTTATGTGTAATTGTAGTTTCTCTTTTTTTGCCGCAAGAGTGGGCCAGGCACTATATCCTCGGATTGAGCATGCGAGTGGGTTAGGCACTATATCCTCGGAACGGTAGTGTGTCAGGCACTATATCCTCAGAACAAGAGCGGGCCAGGCGCTATATCCTCGGAAGTGGCAGAAACGCGACATCCGAAAGGATGTGTCGGGTTGGCATTTATAGACCAATAAGTGATATCAGGAGCCAATAGGATAGACATTCATCATATGCATTCCATATGTGCTTGTTTGCTTTGATTACTTGAGCTTGCCTAATTGTATAATATGCCTACTTGCTTCTTGAATTACTTGTTATATATTTGAATATTACTTGTGTTTTCCTTGCTTGTATTATCTGTGTTTGTCTAGTGCTGAGGAGTGTAAGTAGGTGGTGGCGATGGGATCAAAGGGAGGATCGGTTGGTGAAGGCTGTGGGACAGCGGTGTTAGTTAGAATAGAAATTCCTTAAGATAGATTACCCGGTTTATTTATGTTAAGGTTTATATAACTATGCTTATCTGTTTTAGTATGCTTTAAGATTGAATCTTGTGATGGATATGTAGCTTAGGATTGCCTTTGGCGTCCCAGGGTCTTATATCCTACATCACTGGGCACTGTTACCATACTGAGAACCTCTGATTCTCATACCATATTTTTGTTGTGCTTTTCAGATGCAGGTCACAACCCATCTCGGTGAGTTGCTCTGATGGTGACAGAAGCGGAGGATCATGATACCTTTTGGAGTCTCTCTGGTTTATTTTATTTATATATATATCTCTCACTTTTATATTTTGTTTTGCCTAGAGGTATGTATTGAGAGAATAGAACATGTACAAGCTGTTTTTACTGTCTAGTTTTGTATGTCTGTATACGGCTAGCTGGCTTAAACTCCGCGAGCCGTGGCTAGATCCTTATGATATTATACTATTATATTTTTATATATCTCATCTGTTTTTGTGCTCTAAGTTAGACACTTTGTTAGTATATGTTGAGTATTTGAAATCCTATTTTTGAGCTTTATCCTTCATCGGGCTTCTAGATTATACTATTCTTTCTATATATGTTTATATTATGTACGAGCTTAGAACTATCGTAATCTCTGATAAATCTTTACTTTACGACATGAGGTAAAGCTTAGGCTAATTAGGGTGTTATACTAGGATGCCTCTAGGGCATTGAACACTGCCTAGGGGGTCCTTTATGGGCGTTGGACGCTGGTCTCTTCTCCTTTGGGCGTTGGACGCCTGGAGTAGGGTAGCTGGCTAGCGTTGAACACTAGTTTTGAGCCTTCAATGCTGAAGCAAAGTATGAACTATTATATATTTCTGGAAAGCCCTGAAGGTTAGCTTTCCATAGACGTTGAGAACGCTCCATTTGAACTTCTGTAGCTCTAGAAATGTTCTTTTGAGTGCAAGAAGGTTAGATCCTGACAGCATCTACAATGCTTTCTCTGCCTCTGAATCAGACTTTTGCTCCAGCTTCTCAATTCAGCCAAAAATTACCTGAAATTGCATAAAAACACGAAAACTCAAAGTAGAATCCAAAAATGTGAATTTAACACAAAATCCTATGAAAACTTAATAAAACTTAAACAAAACATACTAAAAACTATATGAATATGATACCAAAAAGCGTATAAAATATCCGCTCATCAGATGACGAACGAGATGCTTTGACAACTTGTTGGGTTAGTAACGTTGGAAGTAGGATGCTTCGTGGAGAATATATATATATATGTATATATATATATATATATATATATATATAAAATACATCGTGTGATTCGGATTTTCGAGGGCGAAAATCTTTTTAAGGAGGGGAGGATGTAAGAACCGGGTTTTTCATGAATAAAATTATTTAAATGGCCAAATTAGATTCCGGAAAGTTAGAATGAGAATTTGGAAATTTAAATATGATTTTTGGACTCATTAGGTCTTTCTGAGTCAGAAAATGTGTTTTCTGCGAAAAACCGTGAAAAATTACGAACCGGCAGTTAAACCAATTGAACCGGTTCAAGTCTGCCCGGTACCGCACGAAAAATTGAAAACCGTCAAAAACCTTAGAAAAATATTAGAAGTTGAAAACCGGGGGTTAATTTTAAAGGTTTGGCCTGAAGTTGGGCCAAACGGGCTAAAAACGCTAACAGGTTGGACCGGGCCCAAGTTGGGCCCAAGCCCAACATATATAAGGGTACATTTAATGAACCCATGTAGCAACAACACTCATTAAACACAACACACACATCAAAAATTGAAAGAGGGAGAGGAAAAGAGATTGAGTACTATTCACTTCAATCTTCCCAAGCTCATATCTTGAGCTAGAGAGCTCCGTTCGCCGCATCGTTTACGGCTACGCATTTATTGTGAAGAGCTCTACAAAACCCATATAAGAAGCTGGTAAGTAAAGCTCGAATCCCTCTCAGTTCTTCTCCTCAAAGTTTTGAGTTTTAGAGTTTTGGCTAAGTGAGATTTTGTGATTTTTGGGTGTTTAGGTACACTCTAGCGTTTGTTTGATGTTGGTTTTGGCTTCCAAAACTGTTGGGCAAGGTAAGAGGCATTGAAACTCTTGTGAGATTTCAATTATAATGAGCCCTAGGTTGATTTATGATGATTTATGTATATATAGCTTGATTATGGTGAGTTTGGAGCTTGTTGATGCTTGTTGGAGATTCTTGGTGGCTTAGTGTGTGATTGAAAGCTTATCTTGGGCTCAATTTAGGGTTTTCGAGCATATTGGGGATCATCCAAGGTATGGTTTCGGTTTTCTCTATATAGTATATAATATTCATGGACACTTAGGCCAGTGACCCATAGGATAGGAATGAATTATAATGGTTGTTGAGGTGTTGAATATTGATGTATGTTGAATAATATTGATATGTTGAGAATGAATGAATGTACGTGGTTGTGAGGTGTGAGGATAGCTTGTATGGAGATGATGACGATATGGAGTTTTGAAATGAGGAATATGTGAATTTGATAATAATTGTTGGTATTTAAGGATTATGCTGTTTGATGTTGGTTATATGATTTATTGTTGCTGATATGGTTGATGATTGATGATGATTAATGATCTTGTTGGTATATTGAAGGTGAATGTTGAGATTGTAGATAAATGATGTGAATGATGAAGAGTTGATAAATCATGAATGTTGAATTGGTAAAGGTGGTGTGAGAGATTGGAATTGAAAGGATATGGGATTGATTTTGATGTTGGTAATGATTAAATTAGGATTGAAGAAAATGTTGGTGGAGGATTAATTTTGGGTATCACATGATTGAGTTTTGGTGGTTAGAAGTGGTATAATATGATAAAAAGGGTAGGTTATGATAGAAAGTAGAACTTGAAGTGGTTATGGTTTGGTTTGGTGGGAAATGTTGGTAATGTTGAGGTTTTGGAACTCTTGTAAAAAGTGGGTTTTTGGTGAAATTCGTTAGATTATAACTTTTGCCTCAGTTTTCAAAATTGATTGGGATTTATTTGAAAGTAAAGCTTATTGAAAACCCTTTAATTTGATATGAAGTTTGTAAAATTTGGAATCTTGTAGAGGGAGTTATGATCATTCAAAATTGGAGTTGAAAATCTGAAATTTTGCAAAGTTGCAGAATTTCAGGATTCCTGATATGTGCGCACGCACAGCTTTGTGCGGACGCACACCCTGCGAAAATTTTGATCTGTGTGGACGTACAGACCTGTGTGCACGCACAGGCAGGGAAATGCGTTCTGCTTGCAGCGTTAGCATGGCTTGTGCACGTACACATCAAAGAAGAATTGCAACCTGTGCGGACGCACAGCCCTGTGCGCACGCACAAGTCGGGAAGGGTCGTCTATTGGGGGTGCTAGCACACCCTATGCAAGTGAACAGACCGTATGATTTTATTTACTTGTGCGTACGCACACCCCTGTGCGTACGCACACTTTTAAAATCTTCCTGGGCGTGCGTGTGGACACCCCTGTGCAGCCGCACACGCCCTAATTCTCAAATTTTATCTTTGTTTCTAACTATCTCCCCTTCCAACAAGGTTGTAAGCTTCTATAACACCATTTTAAGGCTTGTGGAGTTAATTTTGAGTATGGGCATATGAGAAATAACCTAAGGCTTTTAGTTGATGATTATTATGAAGAACTAGAAGACGGAGGTTTAGGTTTCGGGTGTAATGAGGATGGTTTGATGGCTTGTGGAAGTAGATTGGTATGTAAATTGAGAAACTGAGGGACTAATGAGTCCGGAGTGGAATGGCTTATGATGGACTTTAGAAATATGAGTGATGAGAGTGTGCCAAGCACTATATCCTTGTAATATTGAGAATTGATAATTGAAAGTGGATTGAGATGAGAAATGGTGACGCCTGGTAATGATTTGAGGTGGATGGACTCGTTGGACGTGAAAAGTGTGCCAGGCACTATATCCTCGGAACGATAGTGTTTGAAAGAGAGTGGGCCAGGCACTATATCCTTGGAATGAATTGTGATGAGTTATGTGTAATTGTAGTTTCCCTTTTTTTGCCGCAAGAGTGGGCCAGACACTATATCCTCGGATTGAGCATGCGAGTGGGCCAGGCACTATATCCTTGGAACGGTAGTGTGTCAGCTGATGACATGTCACCATGTCATGTTTTTCTATGCTTTTTCATTTGTTTTCAATAGGTTTTATGCACTTTCTTGAGCCATAAGCAAGCCAATTGGGTAGATTTTCATGTTTCCTTTGATTTAATCAACCATAGATGAATTAATGGAATTTCATGAGGTTTTATGCTATAATTGTCATATATTATGAAAGAATAAATATCTCATGATTTTGAGCATAGCTTTGATGTATTTGGTTGATTAATGATAGGTGAAGAAAGCTTAGAGAAAGGTTGAAGCAAGAAGGAATGGCTAGGAGGAAAAGAGAACAAAAAGCTTGAGCAAAAGCTTGCCTCAAACTTTAGCTCAAACTTTTGGAATAAGTGAAAACGAACCAGGGAGCAAAAAGCTTGACCAAAAGTTTGCCTCAAACTTTTGTGCAAACTTTTGGGCAAAAAGCTTGAGCAAAAGTTTGCCTCAAACTTTTTGGCAAACTTTTGGCATCACAAATCAACACCCTGGAGAGCAAAAGTTTGCGCCAACGTTTGCCTCAAACTTTTTGGCAAACGTTGGCGCCACACCAACACACCCAGGGGAGAAAAAGCTTGCGCCAACGTTTGCCTCAAGCTTTTTGGCAAACGTTGGCGCCACAAGGCATACAAGGGGTATACTTCCAACAAGAATAACTTGAGCTACAGAGCTCCAAATGAGGTGATTCAAAAAGCAATGGAAAGTAGGAATCGAGAGCTTTCCAAGCAAATATGGCACTGCATGGTGAACACTAAAATTGAGGGGGAAAACGGCCCCGCAATGAGCATAAACGAACATGGTGGCAACCTGCAGTGAGGCCAACTGACCTCTGCACCTTCGACGGAGTATAACTCGAGCTGTAGAGCTCCAAATGATGTGCTCCCAACGGCATTGGAAAGTAGACATCCAGGGCTTTCCAAAAATATATAATAGTATGGGGTGGACAATACGTTTGAGCCTCCAAAACTGACGCTTTTGACCACATTTGAGGCAAACTTTACCTCAAACGTTGGACACCAAAGCCAGCGACCCTGTCCTCTTCAAAGGCGCATAACTTGAGTTGTAGATGTCCAATTGAGGTGATTCTAAGTGGGTTAGAAAGCTGACATTCAGAGATTTCCAACCATATATAATAGTCTATAGTGGGCATAAAATTGGCAACGTTGACAAGAGGACAAAGTAGCGCCACATATATGTACTAGGGGGCCAACGTTTGAGCAAAAGTTTGACCCCAAACTTTGGCTCAAACGTTGGTAGCAGCAAGAATGGGGCAGCTGGTGTAAAAAGTTTGAGTAAAAGTTTGCCTCAAACTTTTACTCAAACTTTTACTCACGCTTTTAAGATTCACAACCCGGTTCACATTGGTTCTCTCTCCAACTCCAAGAGTAATCAACCAAGGCCTCTATCAACCCAATTCCATCAAGAGTAAGGGCCCAATTGACACCACTCAAAGGCACAAGAGATAGTTAGAATAGAAATTTTATTTTAATTGTAATCTGTTTTGAATTTCATTTTTATTTTTGTAAAAATGCCTATAAATAGGTATCTGTTTCATTTTAAAGGGCGGCGAGCTCTACTAGGGAGCATTAGGAATACAGAACTCTCTCTCTTTAGTTTTTTTCCTTTTTCTTTTGAATCTTGGGTTGAGAATTGAAGAAATTCTGTTTCAATCTCAACTTGAGAATTCTCTCTGTTTTCCTCTTCTGCAAACTTTCAGTGAATTGCAATTTGAATTAAAACTCTCTTTACTGCTTTCGTCTCTATTTCTTCTGCAAATTGTTTACTGTTGGATCAAGGAAGGAATTGAGATCTAGACTTAGTCTCTAGTCTCATCCAACCCCTGAGATCTTCAACTTTCCTTTAGTTATTGCAATTGAGCTGCATTTCATTTTCTGTTCGGTTCCTCAATTCAATTTACGTTAAGCCTGCTGCAAATCTCATTTACTTTCCTGCACGTGTGTTCCTCTGCATTTTACATTTGAGCCACTGTGATCTGAATTTACTTTTCATGCAATTTTAATTTCCTTGCAATTGTTCTAAGCTTTGATTTACTGCTTTCACTTAATTTCCCTGCACCTAGTCCCCTTTACTTTCATGCAATTTATATTTCTTGCAATTCAAGTTTCAGCTATTTTACTTTCTTGCTCTTTAAGTTACTTGCAATTTTACTTTCTGCACTTTATAATTCCTGCAAGTTTACATTCTGTTGGCTTCAATTGTCACTCAAATCATTCAATGTTAGCTTGACTAAACTAATCACCCACTAAAGTTGCTTGATCCATCAATCCCTATGGGATCGACCTCACTCACGTGAGTTTTACTACTTGATGCGACCCGGTATACTTGCCGGTTAGTTTTGGGTGTTTTGGAGAAATTCGTTTTTCCACAAAAATATCCATCAAGTTTTTGGCGCCATTGCCGGGGATTAATTTAGATCAACAATGATTATGTGGGTGAGAAGTCTAGATCAAACATTTTCTTTATTTTTGTTCTCTGTTTTAAATTGAAACCAAGGTGTTTGAGTTATTGCCTCACTAAGAAATTCCTTCTCTATGACATAAATTTCAAATTTCATTGATGTTTACAAAATACAAATGGAGTTCAACTCATCTTATGGTCAAACAAAATTTTATGGGATATCACCCACCATCACCAATCTCTAATGGTGGTTGGGAATATCACCAAGAAACTTCAAATTCTGGGCACTCCAATTCATGGAGCTATGCTTCAGAACCACAATATGAGGAAGAAAATCATATGGGATATTTCCCTCCACCACAAAATGATGCAAGTCATGACTCTAATGGTGGCTGGGAAGGGAATTCTAGTGCTCTATATGATATTCATCCAAAGATATCATCACTTGACCATACTTCAACCGAAAGCCCCTTTCAAAACTCACCACCCACACAAACTTCCATGAACCACTCAAGGCTTTCAGAGCTTGAGTCCATGTTCAAAAAAAATGAGGAGGAGACAATGAAAGCCTTGAAAAGGGAAGAAATCATCCGTCAGAGGACGAATGAGCACCTGGAGAACATAAGGAAACACTTAGAACCATCAAACAGTAAAAATCAATCTGTGGGAGAGGAAGTGGAAAAACAAGAACAAAAGGTCCTTATGTTAAGTTAAAGTGCAATGAAGAAGGAGGAAAAACAAGAGGAAGAAGCTACTGAGTCAAGTGGATTTTTAATGAGGAATGAGGTGGTTGAAAATGAAACTACACTTGAGGTGACAAAAGAACCTGAACACTCACAACCTCCACAAACCTCCCTGGACCAAAACGCCTCAACACTTGAATCCATGATTGAAAGGTATGAAGAGGAGATGAAGAAAGCTTGGGAAGATCAACAAACCTCCTCCATAAAAGAGCTATTAAAACAAATGTTGAGTGTAAAAGAGGAAGTGGAGGAGCAATAAAGTGAATAAGTCATTCCAAACTCAAGTGAGGCAAAGAAGTACATAAAGGAGGAGTTCATGGAACCACCAATACAAGAGACTCTTGATGAAAAGAAGACTCCAACAATCACACAACCACCAAGACTTGGATTCAAAGAAGTGAAGGCAATTAACAAAAGCACCAAGAAGAGGATTGTGACCAAACTACCAAGGACAACATTCAAGAGGAGGTCAACCACAAGCAATCCAACCCCTGGACCAATAGCAAGCAAGCTCAATCAAGCCATGTACAACAGAAAGCTTGCTAAGAGGAAACCAAGACAGGGGGCAATAGCTGAATCTTCTCCTCTCTTGAAGTCATTCCTCTTAACAAACTGGAAGAAGAGGAAGAAAGTGAACAACATGTCAACCGTAGGTATAATTTCTCTTCTCTGCTTTGTTTTCGTTCTTTGTTTTATTTAAATTCAATAAATTGGCATATGGTTACATTCTAAGTTTGGTGTTACCTTGCAACAAATTGTTTTCAATCTTTTTGGATGATTGCATCAAATCAAAAATGAAAGTGACACACCAAGATTCTAAGTTTGGTGTGCCACCTATTTTTCTATGTAAATCATTCAGCAACACCACTTGTCTGCATAACCATAATGTCTTTGCAGTGTTAATTTTCTTTTGGTTTGATATTTTGTTATTCTGTTTACTTTAGTTAATTCTTTGTTTTTAATGCTTTCATTTTAGTTTGCTTATTTGCTGTGTTTATTAATACATCACCAAGAGAGCTTTATTAATGACAGATTCTTGGCTTAGTGATTGTATTTAATAAAGAACAGTTTCATTTGCTTGGTTTTAATTCAAATAAATAGACATGGATTGCATTCTAAGTTTGGTGTTGCTATGCAACACAATTTGCTTCAAATCTTTATTGGATACTTGCATTGATTCCAAGTGAAAGTGTCACACTAAGTTTGGTGTGCCACTTATTCTTTATGCAAAGTATTATGCTCACCTTCTTAAGCTTGCAATCACAATGTCTCTGTCTCTTGTGCCTTGATTATTATCTTTAATTTTGCTTGCTTGAAACACATGTACTGCTTACATTTCTTGTGTAAGACATTCATGATCCATCTTAGCCCCATAGTCACGGTTCTAATAGTTGCTTGAGGATGAGCAAATATTCTGAGTTTGGTATGAGAAGGAGGAGAATGAGAGGAAAATGACAACAATAGAGAAGATGAACTACAAGATTGTAAAGTTCCTTTTCCTCTCATTTGTTTCAAGCACTATAAACTGCATGATTGTCTTTACCTTCTCTGTATGCATGTGTGTATGAAAAGGCATAGTTTGATTTCTAAATTGCAACATGGTGCTGTGCCATTGTGATTACCAACTTGAGTTTTGTGAATTCAAAAGCAGTAAAGCATCATGATCATAAACAAACAAGGAACTAAAGAAGAGTTTAGCATGTGCATACAAGTATTGGAAAGCTAGTATGATTAATTGTTGCTCAATTGCATTGGATTTTATTTAATTGAAGTTTTCATCTAGAACATTTTGTGAAATCTTTTAAAATCATGAAAACCTTGAAGAAGCAAATGCAAAATAAAGCAAGAAAAGAAAAAGGGAAAGAATGAGAAAGCTGAAGGCTCTGAGTACCAATGGCAATTCATTTGTTAAGTACTTGTGGTGTTTATGTATCAAGCCAAATGCTTGAAAACAAAACACTTAGAAGTCAAGGTTAGGCTCAAAGTGCAAAAGCACTCCCTCAAAGCTCAAGGCTCTGAGCATCAATGATTAGAGAGTCAAGAAAAGAAAAGAAAAATGAGCTTAATGAAGTCCTCTAATCAAATGCTTGTGGTGCTTATGTATCAAGTGGTAATACTTGAAAACAAAGCATTTAGAAGTCGTAGCTTTGTTATCAACTCATGGGGCAAAGCACCCAAAAGGAGAAGCTAATAAGAAAATCAAAAGCTTGTTTCAAGGAAGAAATATAAGAAAAAGATTTCATAAATTGAGCTAGATCGAAGCATCAATCATTTACATTTCTTTTGTGATTGTAGCATGCTTAGAAAACTAGCTTACCATGAACATTGAGTTGCTATTCTTCTTGCCTTGGATTGTCAATCTTTATTGCATGATTCTTTTCTTGCTTGGGGACAAGCAAGGTTTAAGTTTGGTGTTGTGATGACATGTCACCATGTCATGTTTTTCTATGCTTTTTCATTTGTTTTCAATAGGTTTTATGCACTTTCTTGAGCCATAAGCAAGCCAATTGGGTAGATTTTCATGTTTCCTTTGATTTAATCAACCATAGATGAATTAATGGAATTTCATGAGGTTTTATGCTATAATTGTCAAATATTATGAAAGAATAAATATCTCATGATTTTGAGCATAGCTTTGATGTATTTGGTTGATTAATGATAGGTGAAGAAAGCTTGGAGAAAGGTTGAAGCAAGAAGGAATGGCTAGGAGGAAAAGAGAACCAAAAGCTTGAGCAAAAGTTTGCCTCAAACTTTAGCTCAAACTTTTGGAATAAGTGAAAACGAACCACGGAGCAAAAAGCTTGACCAAAAGTTTGCCTCAAACTTTTGTGCAAACCTTTGGGCAAAAAGCTTGAGCAAAAGTTTGCCTCAAACTTTTTGGCAAACTTTTGGCATCACAAATCAACACCCTGGAGAGCAAAAGTTTGCGCCAACGTTTGCCTCAAAATTTTTGGCAAACGTTGGCGCCACACCAACACACCCAGGGGAGAAAAAGCTTGCGCCAACGTTTGCCTCAAGCTTTTTGGCGAACGTTGGCGCCACAAGGCATACGAGGGGTATACTTCCAACAAGAATAACACGAGCTACAGAGCTCCAAATGAGGTGATTCAAAAAGTAATGGAAAGTAGGAATCGAGAGATTTCCAAGCATATATGGCACTGTATGGTGGACACTAAAATTGAGGGAGAAAACTGCCCCGCAATGAGCATAAACGAACATGGTGGCAACCTGCAGTGAGGCC
This sequence comes from Arachis hypogaea, assembly GCF_003086295.3. Lineage (NCBI taxonomy): Eukaryota > Viridiplantae > Streptophyta > Magnoliopsida > Fabales > Fabaceae > Arachis > Arachis hypogaea. The sequence goes on from NC_092050.1 coordinate 55,213,271, forward strand.
AACTGACCTCTGCACCTTCGACGGAGTATAACTCGAGCTGTAGAGCTCCAAATGATGTGCTCCCAACGGCATTGGAAAGTAGAAATCCAGGGCTTTCCAAAAATATATAATAGTATGGGGTGGACAATACGTTTGAGCCTCCAAAACTGACGTTTTCGACCACATTTGAGGCAAACTTTACCTCAAACGTTGGGCACCAAAGCCAGCGACCCTGTCCTCTTCAAAGGCGCATAACTTGAGTTGTAGATGTCCAATTGAGGTGATTCTAAGTGGGTTAGAAAGCTGACATTCAGAGCTTTCCAACCATATATAATAGTCTATAGTGGGCATAAAATTGGCAACGTTGACAAGAGGACAAAGTAGCGCCACATATATGTACTAGGGGGCCAACGTTTGAGCAAAAGTTTGACCCCAAACTTTGGCTCAAACGTTGGTAGCAGCAAGAATGGGGCAGCTGGTGTAAAAAGTTTGAGTAAAAGTTTGCCTCAAACTTTTACTCAAACTTTTACTCAAGCTTTTAAGATTCACAACCCGGTTCACATTGGTTCTCTCTCCAACTCCAAGAGCAATCAACCAAGGCCTCTATCAACCCAATTCCATCAAGAGCAAGGGCCCAATTGACACCACTCAAAGGCACAAGAGATAGTTAGAATAGAAATTTCATTTTAATTGTAATCTGTTTTGAATTTCATTTTTATTTTTGTAAAAATGCCTATAAATAGGTATCTGTTTCATTTTAAAGGGGGGCGAGCTCCACTAGGGAGCATTAGGAATACATAACTCTCTCTCTTTAGTTTTTTTTCCTTTTTGTTTTGAATCTTGGGTTGAGAATTGAAGAAATTCTGTTTCAATCTCAACTTGAGAATTCTCTCTGTTTTCCTCTTCTGCAAACTTTCAGTGAATTGCAATTTGAATTAAAACTCTCTTTACTGCTTTCATCTCTATTTCTTCTGCAAATTGTTTACTGTTGGATCAAGGAAGGAATTGAGATCTAGACTTGGTCTCTAGTCTCATCCAACCCCTGAGATCTTCAACTTTCCTTTAGTTATTGCAATTGAGCTGCATTTCATTTTCTGTTCGGTTCCTCAATTCAATTTACATTAAGCCTGCTGCAAATCTCATTTACTTTCCTGCACGTGTGTTCCTCTGCATTTTACATTTGAGCCACTGTGATCTGAATTTACTTTTCATGCAATTTTAATTTCCTTGCAATTGTTCTAAGCTTTGATTTACTGCTTTCACTTAATTTCCCTGCACCTAGTCCCCTTTACTTTCATGCAATTTATATTTCTTGCAATTCAAGTTTCAGCTATTTTACTTTCTTGCTCTTTAAGTTACTTGCAATTTTACTTTCTGCACTTTATAATTCCTGCAAGTTTACATTCTGTTGGCTTCAATTGTCACTCAAATCATTCAATGTTAGCTTGACTAAACTAATCACCCACTAAAGTTGCTTGATCCATCAATCCCTATGGGATCGACCTCACTCACGTGAGTTTTACTACTTGATGCGACCCGGTATACTTGCCGGTTAGTTTTGGGTGTTTTGGAGAAATTCATTTTTCCACAAAAATATCCATCAAGTTTTTGGCGCCATTGCCGGGGATTAATTTAGATCAACAATGATTATGTGGGTGAGAAGTCTAGATCAAACATTTTCTTTTTTTTTGTTCTCTGTTTTAAATTGAAACCAAGGTGTTTGAGTTATTGCCTCACTAAGAAATTCTTTCTCTATGACATAAATTTCAAATTTCATTGATGTTTACAAAATACAAATGGAGTTCAACTCATCTTATGGTCAAACAAAATTTTATGGGATATCACCCACCATCACCAATCTCTAATGGTGGTTGGGAATATCACCAAGAAACTTCAAATTCTGGGCACTCCAATTCATGGAGCTATGCTTCAGAACCACAATATGAGGAAGAAAATCATATGGGATATTTCCCTCCACCACAAAATGATGCAAGTCATGACTCTAATGGTGGCTGGGAAGGGAATTCTAGTGCTCCATATGATATTCATCCAAAGATATCATCACTTGACCATACTTCAACCGAAAGCCCCTTTCAAAACTCACCACCCACACAAACTTCCATGAACCACTCAAGGCTTTCAGAGCTTGAGTCCATGTTCAAAAAAAATGAGGAGGAGACAATGAAAGCCTTGAAAAGGGAAGAAATCATCCGTCAGAGGACGAATGAGCACCTGGAGAACATAAGGAAACACTTAGAACCATCAAACAGTAAAAATCAATCTGTGGGAGAGGAAGTGGAAAAACAAGAACAAAAGGTCCTTATGTTAAGTGAAAGTGCAATGAAGAATGAGGAAAAACAAGAGGAAGAAGCTACTGAGTCAAGTGGATTTTTAATGAGGAATGAGGTGGTTGAAAATGAAACTACACTTGAGGTGACAAAAGAACCTGAACACTCACAACCTCCACAAACCTCCCTGGACCAAAACGCCTCAACACTTGAATCCATGATTGAAAGGTATGAAGAGGAGATGAAGAAAGCTTGGGAAGATCAACAAACCTCCTCCATAAAAGAGCTATTAAAACAAATGTTGAGTGTAAAAGAGGAAGTGGAGGAGCAATAAAGTGAAGAAGTCATTCCAAACTCAAGTGAGGCAAAGAAGTACATAAAGGAGGAGTTCATGGAACCACCAATACAAGAGACTCTTGATGAAAAGAAGACTCCAACAATCACACAACCACCAAGACTTGGATTCAAAGAAGTGAAGGCAATTAACAAAAGCACCAAGAAGAGGATTGTGACCAAACTACCAAGGACAACATTCAAGAGGAGGTCAACCACAAGCAATCCAACCCCTGGACCAATAGCAAGCAAGCTCAATCAAGCCATGTACAACAGAAAGCTTGCTAAGAGGAAACCAAGACAGGGGGCAATAGCTGAATCTTCTCCTCTCTTGAAGTCATTCCTCTTAACAAACTGGAAGAAGAGGAAGAAAGTGAACAACATGTCAACCGTAGGTATAATTTCTCTTCTCTGCTTTGTTTTCGTTCTTTGTTTTATTTAAATTCAATAAATTGGCATATGGTTACATTCTAAGTTTGGTGTTACCTTGCAACAAATTGTTTTCAATCTTTTTGGATGATTGCATCAAATCAAAAATGAAAGTGACACACCAAGATTCTAAGTTTGGTGTGCCACCTATTTTTCTATGTAAATCATTCAGCAACACCACTTGTCTGCATAACCATAATGTCTTTGCAGTGTTAATTTTCTTTTGGTTTGATATTTTGTTATTCTGTTTACTTTAGTTAATTCTTTGTTTTTAATGCTTTCATTTTAGTTTGCTTATTTGCTGTGTTTATTAATACATCACCAAGAGAGCTTTATTAATGACAGATTCTTGGCTTAGTGATTGTATTTAATAAAGAACAGTTTCATTTGCTTGGTTTTAATTCAAATAAATAGACATGGATTGCATTCTAAGTTTGGTGTTGCTATGCAACACAATTTGCTTCAAATCTTTATTGGATACTTGCATTGATTCCAAGTGAAAGTGTCACACTAAGTTTGGTGTGCCACTTATTCTTTATGCAAAGTATTATGCTCACCTTCTTAAGCTTGCAATCACAATGTCTCTGTCTCTTGTGCCTTGATTATTATCTTTAATTTTGCTTGCTTGAAACACATGTACTGCTTACATTTCTTGTGTAAGACATTCATGATCCATCTTAGCCCCATAGTCACGGTTCTAATAGTTGCTTGAGGATGAGCAAATATTCTGAGTTCGGTATGAGAAGGAGGAGAATGAGAGGAAAATGACAACAATAGAGAAGATGAACTACAAGATTGTAAAGTTCCTTTTCCTCTCATTTGTTTCAAGCACTATAAACTGCATGATTGTCTTTACCTTCTCTGTATGCATGTGTGTATGAAAAGGCATAGTTTGATTTCTAAATTGCAACATGGTGCTGTGCCATTGTGATTACCAACTTGAGTTTTGTGAATTCAAAAGCAGTAAAGCATCATGATCATAAACAAACAAGGAACTAAAGAAGAGTTTAGCATGTGCATACAAGTATTGGAAAGCTAGTATGATTAATTGTTGCTCAATTGCATTGGATTTTATTTAATTGAAGTTTTCATCTAGAACATTTTGTGAAATCTTTTAAAATCATGAAAACCTTGAAGAAGCAAATGCAAAATAAAGCAAGAAAAGAAAAAGGGAAAGAATGAGAAAGCTGAAGGCTCTGAGTACCAATGGCAATTCATTTGTTAAGTACTTGTGGTGTTTATGTATCAAGCCAAATGCTTGAAAACAAAACACTTAGAAGTCAAGGTTAGGCTCAAAGTGCAAAAGCACTCCCTCAAAGCTCAAGGCTCTGAGCATCAATGATTAGAGAGTCAAGAAAAGAAAAGAAAAATGAGCTTAATGAAGTCCTCTAATCAAATGCTTGTGGTGCTTATGTATCAAGTGGTAATACTTGAAAACAAAGCATTTAGAAGTCGTAGCTTTGTTATCAACTCATGGGGCAAAGCACCCAAAAGGAGAAGCTAATAAGAAAATCAAAAGCTTGTTTCAAGGAAGAAATATAAGAAAAAGATTTCATAAATTGAGCTAGATCGAAGCATCAATCATTTACATTTCTTTTGTGATTGTAGCATGCTTAGAAAACTAGCTTACCATGAACATTGAGTTGCTATTCTTCTTGCCTTGGATTGTCAATCTTTATTGCATGATTCTTTTCTTGCTTGGGGACAAGCAAGGTTTAAGTTTGGTGTTGTGATGACATGTCACCATGTCATGTTTTTCTATGCTTTTTCATTTGTTTTCAATAGGTTTTATGCACTTTCTTGAGCCATAAGCAAGCCAATTGGGTAGATTTTCATGTTTCCTTTGATTTAATCAACCATAGATGAATTAATGGAATTTCATGAGGTTTTATGCTATAATTGTCAAATATTATGAAAGAATAAATATCTCATGATTTTGAGCATAGCTTTGATGTATTTGGTTGATTAATGATAGGTGAAGAAAGCTTGGAGAAAGGTTGAAGCAAGAAGGAATGGCTAGGAGGAAAAGAGAACCAAAAGCTTGAGCAAAAGTTTGCCTCAAACTTTAGCTCAAACTTTTGGAATAAGTGAAAACGAACCACGGAGCAAAAAGCTTGACCAAAAGTTTGCCTCAAACTTTTTGGCAAACTTTTGGCATCACAAATCAACACCCTGGAGAGCAAAAGTTTGCGCCAACGTTTGCCTCAAAATTTTTGGCAAACGTTGGCGCCACACCAACACACCCAGGGGAGAAAAAGCTTGCGCCAACGTTTGCCTCAAGCTTTTTGGCGAACGTTGGCGCCACAAGGCATACGAGGGGTATACTTCCAACAAGAATAACACGAGCTACAGAGCTCCAAATGAGGTGATTCAAAAAGTAATGGAAAGTAGGAATCGAGAGATTTCCAAGCATATATGGCACTGTATGGTGGACACTAAAATTGAGGGAGAAAACTGCCCCGCAATGAGCATAAACGAACATGGTGGCAACCTGCAGTGAGGCCAACTGACCTCTGCACCTTCGACAGAGTATAACTCGAGCTGTAGAGCTCCAAATGATGTGCTCCCAACGGCATTGGAAAGTAGACATCCAGGGCTTTCCAAAAATATATAATAGTATGGGGTGGACAATACGTTTGAGCCTCCAAAACTGACGTTTTCGACCACATTTGAGGCAAACTTTACCTCAAATGTTGGGCACCAAAGCCAGCGACCCTGTCCTCTTCAAAGGCGCATAACTTGAGTTGTAGATGTCCAATTGAGGTGATTCTAAGTGGGTTAGAAAGCTGACATTCAGAGCTTTCCAACCATATATAATAGTCTATAGTGGGCATAAAATTGGCAACGTTGACAAGAGGACAAAGTAGCGCCACATATATGTACTAGGGGGCCAACGTTTGAGCAAAAGTTTGACCCCAAACTTTGGCTCAAACGTTGGTAGCAGCAAGAATGGGGCAGCTGGTGTAAAAAGTTTGAGTAAAAGTTTGCCTCAAACTTTTACTCAAACTTTTACTGAAGCTTTTAAGATTCACAACCCGGTTCACATTGGTTCTCTCTCCAACTCCAAGAGCAATCAACCAAGGCCTCTATCAACCCAATTCCATCAAGAGCAAGGGCCCAATTGACACCACTCAAAGGCACAAGAGATAGTTAGAATAGAAATTTCATTTTAATTGTAATCTGTTTTGAATTTCATTTTTATTTTTGTAAAAATGCCTATAAATAGGTATCTGTTTCATTTTAAAGGGGGGCGAGCTCCACTAGGGAGCATTAGGAATACAGAACTCTCTCTCTTTAGTTTTTTTTCCTTTTTGTTTTGAATCTTGGGTTGAGAATTGAAGAAATTCTGTTTCAATCTCAACTTGAGAATTCTCTCTGTTTTCCTCTTCTGCAAACTTTCAGTGAATTGCAATTTGAATTAAAACTCTCTTTACTGCTTTCATCTCTATTTCTTCTGCAAATTGTTTACTGTTGGATCAAGGAAGGAATTGAGATCTAGACTTGGTCTCTAGTCTCATCCAACCCCTGAGATCTTCAACTTTCCTTTAGTTATTGCAATTGAGCTACATTTCATTTTCTGTTCGGTTCCTCAATTCAATTTACATTAAGCCTGCTGCAAATCTCATTTACTTTCCTGCACGTGTGTTCCTCTGCATTTTACATTTGAGCCACTGTGATCTGAATTTACTTTTCATGCAATTTTAATTTCCTTACAATTGTTCTAATCTTTGATTTACTGCTTTCATTTAATTTCCCTGCACCCGGTCCCCTTTACTTTCACGCAATTTATATTTCTTGCAATTCAAGTTTCAGCTATTTTACTTTCTTGCTCTTTAAGTTACTTGCAATTTTACTTTCTGCACTTTATAATTCTTGCAAGTTTACATTCTGTTGGCTTCAATTGTCACTCAAATCATTCAATGTTAGCTTGACTAAACTAATCACCCATTAAAGTTGCTTGATCCATCAATCCCTGTGGGATCGACCTCACTCACGTGAGTTTTACTACTTGATGCGACCCGGTATACTTGCCGGTTAGTTTAGGGTGTTTTGGAGAAATTCGTTTTTCCACAAAAATATCCATCATCAGGCATTATATCCTCGGAACAAGAGCGGGCCAGGCGCTATATCCTCGGAAGTGGCAGAAAGGCGACATCCGAAAGGATGTGTCAGGTTGGCATTTATAGACCAATAAGTGATATCAGGAGCCAATAGGATAGACATTCATCAAATGCATTCCATATGTGCTTGTTTGCTTTGATTACTTGAGCCTACCTAATTGTATAATATGCCTACTTGCTTCTTGAATTACTTGTTATATATTTGAATATTACTTGTGTTTTCCTTGCTTGTATTATCTGTGTTTGTCTAGTGCTGAGGAGTGTAAGTAGGCGGTGGCGATGGGATCAAAGGGAGGATCGGTTGGTGAAGGCTGTGGGACAGCGGTGTTAGTTAGAATAGAAATTCCTTAAGATAGATTACCCGGTTTATTTATGTTAAGGTTTATATAACTATGCTTATCTGTTTTAGTATGCTTTAAGATTGAATCTTGTGATGGATATGTAGCTTAGGATTGCCTTTGGCGTCCCAGGGTCTTATATCCTACATCACTGGGCACTGTTACCATACTGAGAACCTCTGATTCTCATACCATATTTCTGTTGTGCTTTTCAGATGCAGGTCACAACCCATCTCGGTGAGTTGCTCTGATGGTGACAGAAGCGGAGGATCATGATACCTTTTGGAGTCTCTCTGGTTTATTTTATTTATATATATATCTCTCACTTTTGTATTTTGTTTTGCCTAGAGGCACGTATTGAGAGAACAGAACATGTACAAGCTGTTTTCACTGTCTGGTTCTATATGTCTGTATACGGCTAGCTGGCTTAAACTCCGCGAGCCGTGGCTAGATCCTTATGATATTATACTATTATATTTTTATATATCTCATCTGTTTTTGTGCTCTAAGTTAGAAGCTTTGTTAGTATATGTTGAGTATTTGAAATCCTATTTTTGAGCTTTATCCTTCATCGGGCTTCTAGATTATACTATTCTTTCTATATATGTATATATTATCTACGAGCTTAGAACTATCGTAATCTCTGATAAATCTTTACTTTACGACATGAGGTAAAGCTTAGGCTAATTAGGGTGTTACACTAGGAGGCCTCTAGGGCATTGAACACTGCCTAGGGGGTCCTTTATGGGCGTTGGACGCTGGTCTCTTCTCCTTTGGGCGTTGGACGCCTGGAGTAGGGTAGCTGGCTAGCATTGAACACCAGTTTTGGGCCTTCAATGCTGAAGCAAAGTATGAACTATTATATATTTCTGGAAAGCCCTGAATGTTAGCTTTCCATAGACGTTGAGAACGCTCCATTTGAACTTCTGTAGCTCTAGAAATGTTCTTTTGAGTGCAAGAAGGGACAGCATCCACAATGCTTTCTCTGCCTCTGAATCAGACTTTTGCTCCAGCTCCTCAATTCAGCCAGAAATTACCTGAAATTGCATAAAAACACGAAAACTCAAAGTAGAATCCAAAAATGTGAATTTAACACAAAATCCTATGAAAACTTAATAAAACTTAAACAAAACATATTAAAAACTATATGAATATGATACCAAAAAGCGTATAAAATATTCGCTCATCAGATGACGAACGAGATGCTTTGACAACTTGTTGGGTTAGTAACGTTGGAAGTAGGATGCTTCGTGGAGAATATGTATATATATATATATATATATATATAATACATCGTGTGATTTGGATTTTCGAGGGCGAAAATCTTTTTAAGGAGGGGAGGATGTAAGAACTGGGTTTTTCATGAATAAAATTATTTAAATGGCCAAATTAGATTCCGGAAAGTTAGAATGAGAATTTGGAGATTTAAATATGATTTTTGGACTCATTAGGTCTTTTTGAGTCAGAAAATGTGTTTCCTGCGAAAAACCGTGAAAAATTACGAACCGGCAGTTAAACCGATTGAACCGGTTCAAGTCTGCCCGGTACCGCACGAGAAAAATTGAAAACCGTCAAAAACCTTAGAAAAATATTAGAAGTTGAAAACCAGGGGTTAATTTTAAAGGTTTGGCCTGAAGTTGGGCCAAACGGACTAAAAACGCTAACAGGTTGGACCGGGCCCAAGTTGGGCCCAAGCCCAACATATATAAGGGTTCATTTAATGAACCCATGCAGCAACAACACTCATTAAACACAACACACACATCAGAAATTGAAAGAGGGAGAAGAAAAGAGATTGAGTACTATTCACTTTAATCTTCCCAACCTCATATCTTGAGCTAGAGAGCTCTGATCGCCGCATCGTTTACGACTACGCATTTATTGTGAAGAGCTCTACAAAACCCATATAAGAAGCTGGTAAGTAAAGCTCGAATCCCTCTCAGTTCTTCTCCTCAAAGTTTTGAGTTTTAGAGTTTTGGCTAAGTGAGATTTTGTGATTTTTGGGTGTTTGGGTACACTCTAGCGTTTGTTTGATGTTAGTTTTGGCTTCCAAAACTGTTGGGCAAGGTAAGAGGGATTGAAACTCTTGTGAGATTTCAATTATAATGAGCCCTAGGTTTGTTTATGATGATTTATGTATATATAGCTTGATTATGGTGAGTTTGGAGCTTGTTGATGCTTGTTGGAGATTCTTGGTGGCTTAGTGTGTGATTGAAAGCTTATCTTGTGCTCAATTTAGGGTTTTCGAGCATATTGGGGACCGTCCAAGGTATGGTTTCGGTTTCTTCTATATAGTATATAATATTCATGGACACTTAGGCTAGTGACCCATAGGATAGGAATGAATTATAATGGTTGTTGAGGTGTTGAATATTGATGTATGTTGAATAATATTGATATGTTGAGAATGAATGAATGTACATGGTTGTGAGGTGTGAGGATAGCTTGTATGGAGATGATGACGATATGGAGTTTTGAAATGAGGAATATGTGAATTTGATAATAATTGTTGGTATTTAAGGATTATGCTGTTTGATGTTGGTTATATGATTTATTGTTGCTGATATGGTTGATGATTGATGATGATTAGTGATCTTGCTGGTATATTGAAGGTGAATGTTGAGATTGTAGATAAATGATTTGAATGAAGAAGAGTTGATAAATCATGAATGTTGAATTGGTAAAGGTGGTGTGAGAGATTGGAATTGAAAGGATATGGGATTGATTTTGATGTTGGTAATGATTAAATTAGGATTGAAGAAAATGTTGGTGGGGGATTGATTTTGGGTATCACATGATTGAGTTTTGGTGGTTGGAAGTGGTATAATATGATAAAAAGGGTAGGTTATGATAGAAAGTAGAACTTGAAGTGGTTATGGTTTGGTTTGGTGGGAAATGTTGGTAATGTTGAGGTTTTGGAACTCTTGTAAAAAATGGGTTTTTGGTGAAATTCGTTTGATTATAACTTTTGCTTCAGCTTTCAAAATTGATTGGGATTTGTTTGAAAGTAAAGCTTATTGAAAACCCTTTAATTTGATATGAAGTTTGTAAAATTTGAAATATTGTAGAGGGAGTTATGATCATTCAAAATTGGAGTTGAAAATCTGAAATTTTGCAAAGTTGCAGAATTTCAGGATTTCTGATATGTGCGCACGCACAGCTTTGTGCAGACGCACACCCTGCAAAAATCTTGATCTGTGTGGACGCACAGACCTGTGCGCACGCACAGGCAGGGAATTGCGTTCTGCTTGCAGCGTTAGCATGGCTTGTGCACGTACACATCAAAGAAGAATTGCAACCTGTGCGGACGCACAGCCCTGTGCGCACGCACAAGTCGGGAAGGGTCGTCTATTGGGGGTGCTAGCACACCCTGTGCAAGTGAACAGACCATATGATTTTATTTACTTGTGCGTACGCACACCCCTGTGTGTACGCACACTTTTAAAATCTTCCTGGGCGTGCGTGTGGACACCCCTGTGCGGCCGCACACGCCCTGATTCTCAAATTTTAACTTTGTTTTCAACTATCTCCCCTTCCCAACAAGGTTGTAAGCTTCTATAACACCATTTTAAGGCTTGTGGAGTTAATTTTGAGTATGGGCATATGAGAAATAACCTAAGGCTTTTAGTTGATGATTATTATGAAGAATTAGAAGACGGAGGTTTAGGTTTCGGGTGTAATGAAGATGGTTTGATGGCTTGTGGAAGTAGATTGGTATGTAAATTGAGAAACTGAGGGACTAATGAGTCCGGAGTGGAATGGCTTATGACGGACTTTAGAAATATGAGTGTTGAGAGTGTGCCAAGCACTATATCCTTATAATATTGAGAATTGATAATTGAAAGTGGATTGAGATGAGAAATGGTGACGCCTAGTAATGATTTGAGGTGGATGGACTCGTTGGACGTGAAAAGTGTGCCAGGCACTATATCCTCAGAACGATAGTGTTTGAAAGAGAGTGGGACAGGCACTATATCCTTGGAATGAATTGTGATGAGTTATGTGTAATTGTAGTTTCCCTTTTTTTGCCGCAAGAGTGGGCCAGGCACTATATCCTCGGAACGGTAGTGTGTCAGGCACTATATCCTCGGAACAAGAGCGGGCCAGGCGCTATATCCTCGGAAGTGGCAGAAAGGCGACATCCGAAAGGATGTGTCGGGTTGGCATTTATAGACCAATAAGTGATATTAGGAGCCAATAGGATAGACATTCATCAAATGCATTCCATATGTGCTTGTTTGCTTTGATTACTTGAGCCTGCCTAATTGTATAATATGCCTACTTGCTTCTTGAATTACTTGTTATATATTTGAATATTACTTGTTTTTTCCTTGCTTGTATTATCTATGTTTGTCTAGTGCTGAGGAGTGTAAGTAGGCGGTGGCGATGGGATCAAAGGGAGGATCGGTTGGTGAAGGCTGTGGGACAGCGGTGTTAGTTAGAATAGAAATTCCTTAAGATAGATTACCCGGTTTATTTATGTTAAGGTTTATATAACTATGCTTATCTGTTTTAGTATGCTTTAAGATTGAATCTTGTGATGGATATGTAGCTTAGGATTGCCTTTGGCATCCCAGGGTCTTATATCCTACATCACTGGGCACTGTTACCATACTGAGAACTTCTGATTCTTATACCATATTTCTATTGTGCTTTTCAGATGCAGGTCACAACCCATCTCGGTGAGTTGCTCTGATGGTGACAGAAGCGAAGGATCATGATACCGTTTGGAATCTCTCTGGTTTATTTTATTTATATATATATATCTCTCTCACTTTTGTATTTTGTTTTGCCTAGAGGCATGTATTGAGAGAACAGAACATGTACAAGCTGTTTTCACTGTCTGGTTCTGTATGTCTGTATACGGCTAGCTGGCTTAAACTCTGCGAGCCGTGGCTAGATCCTTATGATATTATACTATTATATTTTTATATATCTCATCTGTTTTTGTGCTCTAAGTTAGAAGCTTCGTTAGTATATGTTGAGTATTTGAAATCCTATTTTTGAGCTTTATCCTTCATCGGGCTTCTAGATTATACTATTCTTTCTATATATGTATATATTATCTACGAGCTTAGAACTATCGTAATCTCTGATAAATCTTTACTTTACGACATGAGGTAAAGCTTAGGCTAATTAGGGTGTTACACTAGGAGGCCTCTAGGGCATTGAACACTGCCTAGGGGGTCCTTTATGGGCGTTGGACGCTGGTCTCTTCTCCTTTGGGCGTTGGACGCTTGGAGTAGGGTAGCTGGCTAGCGTTGAACATCAGTTTTGGGCCTTCAATGCTGAAGCAAAGTATGAACTATTATATATTTCTGGAAAGCCCTGAATGTTAGCTTTCCATAGACGTCTAGAACACTCCATTTGAATTTTTGTAGCTCTAGAAATGTTCTTTTGAGTGCAAGAAGGTTAGATCCGGACAGCATCTACAATGCTTTCTCTGCCTCTGAATCAGACTTTTGCTCCAGCTGCTCAATTCAGCCAGAAATTACCTGAAATTGCATAAAAACACGAAAACTCAAAGTAGAATACAAAAATGTGAATTTAACACAAAATCCTATGAAAACTTAATAAAACTTAAACAAAACATACTAAAAACTATATGAATATGATACCAAAAAGCGTATAAAATATCCGCTCATCAGATGATGAACATAAATAAACTCAGTTCAACACAAGTACAGACCAAATGCACCTTATTTAAATCCAAAATACACCGAAATTACATAAGTCAAAATAAGCACAAACCAAAAGTTTACCTTATTTAAATCCAGAATACAACGAAATTACATAATGATAACTCAAAATTCCTCTTCCTTCTTCTTCTTTATTATTATTATCATCATCATCATCTTCTTCTTTTTTTGTTCATCTTCTCCTTCTTGTTTTACCTTCTCATGATTCTTCTTATTTTACTCTTATAACTAAAATGATAACAAGAAAAAATCAAACAAAGAAGAAAAAAATACGTAATGCTAAAAAATCACTAGGAAGAGGAAGAATCTACATTTATTCAACTAAATAAGAAATAAGAGCAACAGAAAGAAGAAAAAAAAAGAAAAAGATACACCATTAAAGAAGATATTTTTGTGCATTTGTAGCAAACTTTCGGTGTCGAAACTAAGAAATTTATGTGTTATTATTACGAATTTTTGATGTTATTTTTTCTGATAAATTCTGTATAATTCAAAGCTTTTCCTCTTTTTCCTTCTCATCATTTGCTACTTCTTTTTCTTATTTTTCATCTTTCTCTTCTTTCTCTTCTTCTTCTTATTTTATTTTCTCATAATTTTTCTTATTTTACACTTTTAAGAGGATTAAAAAAAAGAGAAAAAAAATCAAACAAAAAATAAATAACTGCAATATCACATGAGGAGAAGGAGAAGAAGAATAAACAAAAATAAAATGCAGCAACAAAAGCACCAATTGAAGAAGGAGGAAGAGGTGCATGAAGAAATACAAAGAAGAAGAAAGACGTGATTAAGTGGGTTTTGTTAATTAGACTTAATTACCAAAAAGACTTAGATGTGTAGAAACTCAAAATGTAACTCTAAAACTATTTAGTTTCAATTTAATCCTAAAATCTAGAATAGTTTTAAATAGCCCATAATTTGAATATGTAACGACCCAATTTTCAATATGTCTAGATCATACCAAAAACTGAGCGCTACCAACTTGTCTTCCTAGTTATTATCTATTATTTATTATATGAGCCTGATTCGTTGTTAAAAGCGTAGTTATTTTGTGAAGTACTCTTTTTGAAAATGTTTGGATTAATAAACAGAATCATGCATAATCAATCCGCAAGTAATAACAGATAAAACAGTTATGAACAAGAACACTTAAATACATCCTAAGCAGTTAACAACATTTAGTCATCCAGCCTTTATTAGAGTATAGATCTTAGTTAGAATACTCCTAGATATAGCTAGATAATAATTATATACATACATATATATATATATATGTATATATATATATGTATACATATAACATCCCAGGCCCTGACCTGTTCAAGAAGTCACTAAACTAGCACCTAGGCTAGCCTACACTCTATACTCACCTAGTCCCTCTAATCCACTAAAGCAAGGGAAACTATGTTTTAGGTCTTCAAAACTCAAGTCAAGTGGAACGTCATCAAAAGGTGGAAGAATATCTACTACTCCTCTACACGATCATACATTTTTGTATGACATCTCACTAGTACTTCATCAAGTAGCCATATAACAGGAGTCTCATACGCAGAATTTAGGTTAAAGTTCACATACAAACGGAGTGTAGAAGTTGGCTGGTTTCACAGTATATACATATAAACAGAGAATGAGATTCACCCTAGACTCAAAAGACCACCTAGAGCGGAATCCTCTTACAAACGGTCGTTAGCAAACTATGGAAGGGTATTCACGCTTCCATCTGAAGGGGGAAGGAAGAGAGAAGGGCTAAGAACTGGGGAGTTCTTAGTAGATTCGGGGTTATTAGTTAAGTTCATTAATCCTGTTTTGCATAGCAGAATATAAAAAAGCAGTAAACAGAAGATACAGATAAATAGAAAAAATAGAGGAAATAAAAAACAGAACGCAAATAGAAGAATACCAGAAAACAAACACAGACACAGAGAATAGAATACAAACAAAGAAGGCATACATTCATACAACAAGTATAATAGAGGAAATGCACAACTAAGTATGATGCATGTCTGTCCTAAGCAGGCCATGACCTCACGTGTCAGTTTACACGTTGTAGCCCGACATTACCTAGGAACTAGTCCTAGATATGGTATTATCTCTGTAGATGAACTTTGGCCTACAGAAATAGCGTTCTTGTAAGTGAAATTCGGCTTACAGAAATAGTCTAAACACAATACCACAACTTTCTGTAGGTGAACTTTGGCCTATAGAAATGTCACCCCTGAAAGTGAACTTTGGCTTACAGAAATGGCACCCCTGTAAGTGAACTTCGGCTTACAGGAATAGCAACTCTTTGTAGGTGAACTTCGGCCTACAGGAGCAACAGCCTGAGATACACAATTGATATTTACTGTAGGTGAATTTTGGCCTACAGGAATAACAACTCACTATACATGAACTTTGGCCTACAGAAAGTCTAGGGCTAATGGAAAAACAGCAGATGAACATACAATAGAATATCGTGCCACAAGGCTTAACTCTTTATTTTTTATACTCTTTTCGTTTATTCTCTTTGTTATATTACTCTTTTCTCTTTGTCTCTTTACTATGCTTTGATTACTCTTTTCTCTTTGTCTCTTTGCCTTACTCTGGTTTCTCTGTTTAACGTATGTATTTATAGCTTATGTAAATTTCAGTATGAATAGTTAGCCTATCCCAAGTATAGGTTCATTAAGTCTATACTGAAACAGTTTAACTTTTCATATTATACCTAACCTTATGCGTAACTCAAATACTAACTATGTTGTTCCTAGTTTGTTCACTAATCTCTATTTGTTTCTATCATTAAAACTTTGCCGACTTTTTTCTTCGATTTTTATCTTTTCTTCAACTTTATATCTTTTCTTTATCTTTGCCTCACTAATAGGTTATTACCACTCCTTAAGTATTTTATGAAGGTAATTATGAGATTCTGAGCTTAAAGTTGTCTTTCTAAAGCTTTTACGAAAAATTGCCTTTTCCATATTATTTTATTATTTTTATTTAAATATTATTTTAATTTAATATTTATTATTTCATTATTAAATTTTCGAAATTTACCCTTTCTTACTTTAAAATTCACTTTTTACTACCCATAACTTTTAATATTTTTACTTTAACCACCCTAACTTTTGAAAATTACAAAGTAACCCCCAAACACCAAAATAATTACTTCCTTTGCCTTTTTAAGATCAAAAGTCTGTTCTTCATTGTTCTTCACTACACTCAAAGTGTTCTTCATTCGTAAATTCTTCAGATTCTTTCTTTGTTCTTACCTGTTTTTTAATCATTTCGGTAACTGATTTTTTCCAAAATTCATAATAAATTGGCAGCCACTATAGTCCAACATTTTTCACTTGATTTTAACACAAAATCAACCCCAATTTAAGGGTTAAGGTTTGAAATTCCAGCAGCCACAAGAACATGCATTCAAAGCTTGCACATCATCAAATTGCATCCAATTTTCAACAAAATTTTAACAAGAATCACTCATATAAACAATTAATTTCAAGTATAATCAAACCATATCATAATCACACAACTCAAATACAATTAATCAATTTTAATTTCACCAAATCCTACCTTGATTTGCTGCCTCAAATTCGGTTGCTCCTTAGGGTGTTCTTTAAACACTTTTTCCTCCTAAATCACATCAAGAACAACTTTAAATCCCTAAAATCTCAACTGATCGAACCTTAACCAACATGATAGTAAGGGATTCCTCACCTTAAACATGCAGAAAATTGAGGTTTCTTGGCCCTCAAGTCAAGCTAAGCATGATTCGTAAGGAAGAACATCAAAAAAACACATGTTCATGCATGTTTCCTTGATATGTTACATCAAGAAAACCGAATTCAAAGCGGAAGGGAGCAGCAATCTCACCTTATTTCCATCCTTGATATGTTACATGATTATGTAGAAAAAGAAGAGATGATCATTTTGGTTGGATTGGAATTTTGATTTGAGTTTTAGTTCACAATAAATCAAGTTTTGAAGATTTATGAACCAAGAACTTTCTCTCTTTTCTCTCTTGGAGATTTTTGGCTATAATGAAGAAATGAGGCAACCTTGGGAGTCTTGGGAGTGAGGGGAGATTTGTGATTCGTTGGCTTGGGAGGTGGTTAAAATAATAATAAAATATCTCAGGTGTATAACTACTAAAACTAGATGTATCGGAACACATGTAAAAACATCTCTAAAAATTCTTTCCTGAGCTACTAGTATAAATGACACTAGTAAAATATTTAATATGAGAATAGAACATGTATGAGGCCTTAGCATTGCTAAAGTCATCCGAGAGTGCTGGTGCTAATCTGCACTAGTAAACTGTGAACCTAGTCAAACCGATCTGTTTTTAACTAAAACAGACCAGGTAATATTATAATATCATTCAAGCAGTTTTGGTACTAATATAATGATAATATTATGTTATTATCTTTCTTCTCTCATAAATGGAGTCCGGTTCATCAAACTGAGACTATTTACGGAAACCAAAATCAAAAGCTCCTAATCAATACGGTTTAAAAACTAGGTTCTTCGCGACCGCGTTGTCGAGCTTGCTTCGAAAGAGGTTCTAGCTTAGTGATAATATGATGATGATGTAGATTGAGGTGTTTGATGATATAGCAAAGATATTTCTTTCACTGATCTTTTGAAAAACTCCGTATCTTTAAAAAAGATCTTGGGTATCCAAAAACTAAATTGTTATAGAATATGCTAAAATTCATCACTAAACTTGCCATTATACACTATTTTTATATTGTTTCTCACTATTAAACAGTGATTCCTTGCATTATTGTTAGAATCAAACAAGATCAATTAGTTCGATCGAAAATTCGATGAATCGATGATTAAGTTGACTTGATTTGATATTTAGACCATATTTACAAGCAACTCGGTCAATAATAGTCAAATTTATTAAAAAACGGATGGGTCGCGAGCACGATTCACACGCCTCCACAATACACTAGATTACAGTAGAAGATATTTGTGAAATAATTCACAAAAATTATCCCAATGAGTCTTAAATCGTGAACCTTTGAATTGTTTGTGGTTGTGCATCACTTTACTACAATTTATTAAATTTTTAAAAAATTTAAACTCTTATTTTATGAAAATATAACTCTAAAACCATTTAGTTTCAATTTAATAGTAAATTCTAGCATCGTTTTAAATTGCCCATAATTTAAATATGTTAAATTTTATCCCTAAGTTTGGGATATCGAATTCGTTAAAAACCTGGTGGGTTGGGGTCTGATCTGCACACCTCCACAGAGTACATTAGATTGCAATAGGAGATACTTGTGAAATAATTCACAAAAATTATTCCATTAAGTCTCGAAACTTTGAATCGTTTGTGGCTGCGTGTCAATTTGTCATTTAACTAACAATGATCTTACTATACCATATACTAATAATATATAGGAAAACTTTTAAGTTGATCAATATATTTGTATTTTAATAATTTTAACTACTGATTTTAATTACATATATATATATATATATATATATATATATATATATATATATATATATATATATAGAAGATCAATGATTAAAATTTATTAAAATATTAATATATTGATATATTTAAAAGTTTTTTAATAATATATAATATATAAAATTGTATTTATTTTTGAGAATAGGATAAGATAAAATACGGAAAATAAAGAATAGAGACATAAAATTTTATATTTTTATATTTTGTTTGGTGATAAATTAAAATAAGTTATAAAAATTTAATTTATTCTGTTTTTTTATTTAAAAAATTTGAGAAAAAATATAATAATAAAAAATATAATTATAAGATATTAACAAGAGTAATAAAAAAATAAAAAATAAGTTATGTTCTTTGTTAGTATTTTTGTGTCTATCTTATTAAGATGGACACAAAATACACTAATTCAGTATCTCTAGATACAATATTTTATCCATATCTTATCTATTAAATACGATTTTATGTTTTTGTATTCCTATCTCAATGTCTCATCCCTAAAAACAAAAACTAACGCTTCTAAGAGTCAAACTGCCAAAGGTGCAACGTTGTACTGTGTCTAAAACTATTAATGAGTAAGAAAAACAAGGCTATTGGTGAAAACTATATAAACAATATATCACATTAAAGCAATGAAATTATATATAAATTTATTTAAATTTAAATTATGTGAAATATTAGACATAAAAAATAATGGAAATATAATTTTTATTCTTCAGTAATAATATTGTATTATAATTTTATATTATTTATTTAATTATTGTCAAGTTAGTAGTTCAATCAATAATTTAGTGATTAAACTATTGATCAAATAATTTAATAACTTAATCGGATTAATTACTGGTTCTGCTTTGATTATAATTATCAAAATCAGTCTGATTTAGTATAAATGACCCAACTTTTAATACATTATAATAATACTAAAATCAAAGCTTTACCAATTTATATTCCTTTAAAGAACAACTTTTACTTAACATAGATATGAACCTGAATGGCCGTTAGAAACGTGATTACTTTTTCGGAGTAGTTTTTTTTTTTTTTTTGTTTAAACGTGTACAAGATGTCTCTGGTACGGGTTGAAGGATGGATTGGAAACCTGCGGGTCAAGGCGAAGATCGGGTCGCGTGACTAGACACTTAACACTAAGGCCCAACAACACTCAATATATTTTTAGTCACTCCTCTGTACTCTTCTGTGGCAGATGTCCCTTTACTTAATAAACCGAATTCAAGTCATTTTTATTTAAAACCAACACCTCTCTTTATAACCTTTCCAAACCTCCGAAACCACTTTACTTACAACAAGTTCTTCTTTCATACAAAAACCAGTTCTTTCTTAACCATAATTTTCCCAACCCAACTTCAAAACCGTTTCAGATTTAAACCTCTTTAAAAGAATCATTTATTAAGTAAATCTCACGGCAGGGTCTCGAGACTTTAGGAAGGACGACAATCAAACTCAAAACATAAATCAAAAGCCAAATAATACAATTTCCCAAGTCCAACCTTTTTCTAAATATTTGAAACAAAGTCTTAGGTTTTGATGGACTGGATTTTAAGTTCACTATAATGAATATCATGAATCTGTCTTTGGCAAGTATACCAAATTGTCGTCAAGTAATAACTCATAGTAGAGTGAGGTCGAATCCTATAGAGATTGATTGATTGAGCAACTTTAGTTAATGGGTGATTTAGTCAAGCTAATCAAGAAGAATTGTTGGGTGCATAATTCTAAATGACAGAATTGTAAATGACTTAAAGATAAAGGGAAGCAATAAAGAGCAGAATTATAAAGAGCATGAAAGTAAATTACTGAAACATAAATGACTTAATTATAAATCGGGAATGGGTTGATAGCAGAAATTAAAGAAAGCTATAAAGAATGGGAAAGATAAGAATAGAGAAATTCATTGGGATTAGGAGATGTTGCTCTCTTTGGATCAATTCTAGATCATCACATCTTCAATCATGCAACTCATTGACCTCTTGGCAATCATGATTGATTGAAAACCAATTCCCAAGTGATTCAATCTCTCAAATCTTGATAATCAGCCAATTTCTTGGTCTAATTGCTCATGAAGAGAGATAAGCTTGGTCCTTGATTATACCATACATCCTCAATGATCCAAATAGTAGGTGGATTTCATGTCACCATATCCAATCCCAAAACCCAGATCTACTCAAGTGTGAGAAGGGATTTCAAGCATGGTTCGATGTTTCATTTTCCAAGGTTCCCATGAAACCCAATTTGCATTCAACCTCTTTTCCAAGATGATTGAACACTAGACTTGAGAAACGAAATTCCTTCTAGCAAATCAAAGAAAAGATGAAGAGAAGAAAAAATTCACTATCATTAATCCATCAAGTACAACAGAGCTCCCTCTCCCAATGAGAGGGATTTTAGCTACTCATAGCTTAGAGAAAGGTACAAGAGATGGAAGAAGATGAAGTGAAGTAAAACTAAACTCATTCCTTCTACTAGCCAACCCCTCCAACCAACTAACCAACCAACCCCTTTTTCTGTACTCTCAAGGGGTATTTATACTACTCCTATAAAAATTAAAAAAAGGAGAAAAAATTACAATTGAAATTTAAAGGAAAAGCTAATTAAATCGAGATATGTGCTTGGCGTGTGACCAGCGTGTGATCGGCGTGCCACACCCAGCTCCTTAAGTTGAGTGATATCTTCTTGCATGTTGTTGATGTTTTTTTGTATTTGGTGAATGTTTCCTTGTATCTCTTCCCAATTAAAGCCTTCTGAAAATTGTGCTTGGAACTGCGAAAATGGTGCTTGAACATAAGCTTCTTCTTATTGTGGTGGCTCTTGTGGCTCTTGCACATGAGCCCTATGTTCCCTGGCTCTTTGTAATGGGTTGATGGCCACAACTTTCTCCATCTTCTTTGCCGTAATTGGTTTGTCTTGCTCAACCAATGTTTTATCAATGACCTTCTCCACTCCAGCCTCATCACATAATCGCTGAATGATGCTTGGAAAAGCCAATCTTGTGCTATCTTTGGTGTTTTTCAGCACCCTGTGAATGTTGTTTGCTTTTATCTCCCCCACATTGATGTTCTCCCCCTTTATTATGCTGTAGATTAGTACAGCCCTTTCCAAAGTAACCTCCGAAGTGTTAGAGGTGGGGTTGAGGGATCTCCTTACAAAATCTAACCACCCTCTAGCTTGAGTGCATAAGTCTCTTCTTCTCAGTTGGTTTGGCCTTTCATCCTTGTTGTTGATCCACTGAACATTAAGGACACAAATCTTATTCAAGATCTCTTCAAAACCCGGATCAAGTTGCTTCATCCTTTCTTCATAACTCCAGGTGGAACTTGTGCGCCTCACCTCTAGCATCCTCTCCAAATTTGCAGGGCTATAGTCAATGCTCTTCCCCCTCACATAACTTTGGTAGTCATACTTTTGTCTTAGTTAAGGCATGGCATTAGCATAGAATTCTCTTACTAGACTTTCCACCACCTTCTTTAGTGGGTTACAAAGGATAGCCTAGCCCCTCTTGTTGATCTCAATGGTGATCCCCCTATGCTCATCCCTCCCTAGTTAGAAACCAACTTCAGGAATTATTTACCTCTCACTCACCCACCCATAAAACTAGTTTTAGTGGAAGAATGAGAGGAATTTGAATTCATTGTAGCTTGATGAACCAGAGGAAGTCACCTTGGTTTTTCTCTTCTTTGAACCGGTGGCTTTTGGTGGTGCCATTTGGTTATGATGAGAGGGTTTAAAGAGTGATGAAAAGGGTAAAGAAAGAAACTTAAGACTTGATTGTCCCAATCAAGAAGGCAAGAAAGAAAGAAAGAAAGGAAGAAAGTAGAGTGGGGAAGAGTGATGGTTACGGGTGAGAGGAGGGAAGGTTGTAGTGTGGAAAAGATGGGTGGCTGAGTGCCTTATATAGAGGAGGTAGGGAAAAATCTGGAAGGTGTGAATTGGCAAAAATTTAAAGCTTTCACACTTGGGAGTGGCGCTCAGCATGAGAAGAAGCGCCAACCCCAATCTCTTCAGCTTTCCTCAGACTTTTGAGTTCCAAAGTGTGAAGTACACTTTGACTCCTTGACTTGATGAGTGATCAATGTCATGTGGGCCTGAAGAGAGAACTTTTGCATGGTCTAGAATTCAGAATAAATCTTTGTTGCAAGTATAGCTTCTAAACCAACAAAAGTCCTTTCTTACAAACGTTTTGGTTGTCACAAGTAACAAACCCCTTTAAAATTGATAACTGAAGTATTTAAACTCTGGGTCGTCTTCTCAAGGAACTGCAGGGAGGTGTTCTTATTACTAGTTATGAGTTTTGTAAATTGGGGATTTTGAAAGTAAGGAACGAATAATTTAAATGACAAGTAAAATAAATAAATAACTGTAAAATAAACTTTTGGCAAGGTATGAGAATTTGGAAGTCCTATCCTAGTTATCCTTATCAATGGTGATGAGAATTGAGTCTTAATCCCACTTAGTTAGCCTTTACTAAAGTAAAGGAAGGTCAAGTGGACCAATTAGTTTGATCCTCAGGTCCTAGTCAATTCCTAAGAAAGGACTAGAGTTATTGGAGTTTAATTCAATTGGCATAAATAACAATTATCAATCACGATGAGTTTGACAACTCAAGAGTTACCAATTAATCAACTAAAGCCAAAAGGAAGAAAATATAAATTATTAATAGAAATAAATGAAAGCAATCATAATTCTGAAATACCTCAAATTATATTAAATAGAAAACCAAATCTAAACATAAGTGGTTCATAAGCCAAATTGGCAAAAAGGAATATAAAGCAAAAGGAATATTGAACCTGATAAAGAGTCGGAATACTAAATTGAAATAACAAGAAATCCTAATCCTAAAACCTAAGAGAGAGGAGAGAACCTCTCTCTTTAAAAACTACATCTAAACTATGAAAAGTGAATAATTTGAGAGCTCTCCATGAATGGATGCATTCCCTCACTTTATAACCTCTAATCTGTGCCGTCTGGACTTGGATCTGGGCCAAAAAGGGATTCAGAAATGGCTGGGAGCGTTTTCTGTAATTTCTGGTGCGTGGCATCTGTCACGCGTCCGCATGGGTCACTCGGTCACGTCATCTGGAGTTTTCCTTGTCACGCGTTCGCTTCGGTCATGCGTCCGCGTCATCTGTATTCTGCTCATGGTGCGTGTCCGCGTCAGTCACGCGTTCGCGTCACTGTCTTTTTGCACTGGGCATGCTGCCGCGTCGTCCATGCGTTCACGTCGCTGCCAGTTTCTTCAAAAACTCCATTTTGTACTTTCTTTCCATTTTTGTATGTTTTCTTTCCATCCTTTAAGTCATTCCTGCCTTAGAAGATCTGAAACTTCTCAACACACAAATCACGGCATCGAATGGTAATAAAGGGTGATTAAAAATAAATAATTTCAAAGCATAGGAAGCATGTATTTCACATATATCACATAATAAGGAAGGAAAAGTAAAACCATTGATAAACCCATATTTCATGAGTTATTTTGTGCTTAGTTTGAATGATTTATTCAATCCTTCACCCACTTATTCATATTAATTGCATGGTTTTACTTTCCCATCCTTATTATGTGATGTACGTGAAAAATATGTTTCCTAAGCTTTAAAACTAATTATTTTAATTACCTTTATTTCCATTCGATGCCGTGATTAGTGTGTTGAGTAGTTTCAGATTTTCTAAGATAGAATGACTTCAAGGATAGAAAAGGAAACGTACAAAAATGGAAGGAAAGTGCGAAACGGAGTTTTGAAGAAGCTGGCATCCACGCGATCGCATGGACGACGCGATCGCGTGCCAGGAGCGAAGAAGCAGCGACGCGGCCGTATGACTGACGCGGCCGCGTGACTTGATCATAGCGCATTCGATGCAGACGCGTGACTGACGCGACCGCGCCACAAGAAAAACTCCAGATGACGCGACCGCGTGACCCACACGGACGCGTGATAGAGGCCACGTATCAGAATTTACAGAATACGCCTCCAGTGATTTCTGAAGCCCTTTTGGCCCAAATCCACGTACAGAACATACAGACTAGAGGCTATAAAGTGGGGGAATGCATCCATTCAAAAGAGAGCTCGCATTTTTATTACTTTCCATGATTTAGATTTAGTTTTTAGAGGGAGATTCTATCCACTCTCTCTTAGGATTAGGATTTAGGACTTCTCTTAGTTTTTAAGAGTGACTCTCGATCCAGGTTTAATATTTACTTTAATTTATGTTTCTATGCTACTTTTACTTTAATGCTTTTATTCGTATCTACAGATGTTGCCCAATTGGCTTATGAATTATTCCATGTTACAGATTATTATTTGAATTAATGATTATTTGACGTATTTCAGTTTATTATTGTTCTCTTTAATTTAAGTTATTATTGCTTCCCGTCTAAGGACATTTTTATTCCAATAATTTTATTTTTTTCCTTTTTGGTCTTGGTTAAGAAATCAGTAACTCAACATTATTAAACTCAGCATAATTGATAATCGTTATCTTGCTAATTGAACTGAACTTCAATAATCCCAACTTTTTCTTAGGAAATAAATAGGATTCGAAGGTCAAACTAATTAGTCCCTTGACTTTCCTTTACTTTAGTAAAGGTTAACTAAGTGGAATTAAGATTCAACATTCACTATTGTTGAGAGGAATAACTAAGTTGGACTTCCAATTTCTCTTACCTTGCCAAAAGTTTGCTTTACAGTATTTATTTATTTTAATTGCCATTTAAATTATTTGTCATATCTACTCTTCACTCTCAACCCCGATTTTACAACCTCCCTAACAAATAATAAGAACATACTTCCCTGTAGTTCCTTGAGAAGACGACCCGAGGTTTAAACACTCGGTTATCAATTTTAAAAGGGGTTTGTTACTTGTGACAACCAAAACGTTTGCACGAAGGGATTTTTGTTGGTTTAGAGACTATATCTACAACGCGACTGTTTTTATGAACTTCTTTAATGGCAAAAATCTTAACGTCAAAATGGCGCCGTTGCCGGGGAACTGCTAACGTGTGCCTTATTATTGGTTATTGTAAATATTTTTCTTTTGCTTGTTTCTTTATTTTTGTTTTTCCTTTTTATCTTTATTTGCTACCATGAACTCTCACCCCTCTTGCTTTGAGTTTGGTTCTAACTTTGTTGAAGGAAATAGAAGTTACAGCATGAATATGCATCAAGGTCAGACCAGTCAATGATGGACGGAGCCAAGAGGATCTAGTCAACCCTTTAGGCAGCAACACCCTCCGAGATATCCTGGACAAAGACCATTCTACCATGCATACCCAGCTGAAAGATATGGTGGACAACCTTGTAACTACCAACAAGCCCCACCCCGTGCATATAAACCATCCTTTCAACATAACCTCGAACCACCACACTCACAAGCTTCTCTTCACCATTCGCCACCATATGATCCTTCCTTACCCTAGTACCAATCCAATCACTCCCAATCACCGCCACTTTCCTATGTATCATGTCCAAATCCGGCAACACGAGAAGCAGAGGTTCGCCTAAAGGAAACAGTAAATAAACTTCAAACAACCATTCGACAACTGGAGCAAGCAGTAATTCAATGGGTTTCTAGGCGCTCAAATACACAAAGATCAGCCATAGCCCCATGTGAACAGTCTAACGAAGAGCGTAGCATGAAGGAGATACCAGAAACTCCAGTGGACAAGACAGAGAATTAATTTGTACTAGAACAAGTAGAAGAAGCTGTCATTGTTTAAGAAGAAGAGTTGGTTGAAGATCTAGGAGATGCTGAACCTCCATAGGAATCCAGAACTGAGGAGAACTCCGTCAAGGACGCTACAGTTGATGCTAAGGAGGATATTGTACAATCTCCAAGGCAAGTTGTTTATGAAGAATCAGACGGAATAACCCAGGACACAAATTCCCTTGATGATGATAGTCACAAGTCAAATTCTCTTAGTAATGAACTGGCATCCGCAAGTGAATTCTCTGAGGTCGAAGAATCTTCCCCAAGTGAATATGAAGACGATGCGGAGGTAGATTTCTCTCAACCTCCAATCTATGACTCAAGTGATGAGGAAGACATAGAAGACTTTGACCAGGACACAGATACAATTGTAGAACCTTGCAAGGAAGTGGAGGAATTCACAGAGGAGCACAAGGGAGTAGAACTTACAGAACCATCGGAAACACCTATCCCAAGGCCATTACCACCTAATACAAGCTTCAAGTGGGTACAATCCTTAACCTATAACTTTACTTATTCACTTGAATATGGTTTGCTTGAAACAGATGGCCAGCTTAGAGCTCTTTGTGGCTTTAAGAGTAAGAGGGAAATGGCTCGTACTCAGAGTTGGTGCAGAAGGTTCAATAAGGTTCCACGCTTCACCTCGAAGTACACGGATTGGTATCATGCTCAATTGCATGGATCACAGAGAACGTTTGGTCACCATGGTGAGATTCTACTCTTTAAACTGCCCGGATAGAGACATGTAGATCAAGACAGAGGCGGATTTAAAAGCAAGGCTTGGGATCCTTGAGTTTATTCTAACGTTTGTCACCCCGGGAGCCTAACAATCTGTTTGAAGCTGTTAAGAAGCTTTGCATGCCTAGTTTGGGATCCCGGAGGCTATTGGCATTCCAAGCACTAGTGGAGATTTTTGGACGAATTTAAACATAAGCCGCCATAGCAGGAAGCTCCTCCAATGTCCAACTTAAGGACTTTAACTAAAAGTGCTAGGTGGGAGACAATCCACCATGGTATGGTCGCTTCTTTTTCAATTTAATTCCTGTTAATTGCTTTCATTTTTATTTTCTTTTCATTTTACTTTATTGAACCTGGAATCATGCATAGCATTCATATTAATCATTGCATTCTGCATTATTTTACATATAAAAAAAAAGGGGATGCACGACGCGACCGCATGCCCCATGCGATCGCGTCATATTGCGAAAGCACTATCCACGCGACCGCGTCACCCACGCGGCCGCGTGCCCTGGAGATCGGCGTTAAGATCCAACGTCCAGAAAGTTAGGCTGGAATCGTGTGGCCCTTGTGCGTTTTGCACAAATTGGCCCACGCGATCGCTTGCCCCATGCGATCGCGTCACTTGCACAAAAACAATCCCACGTGACCACGTGAGCGACGCCTTCGCGCGCATGGATTGCACAACACACTAGAAGGAGACAGGGAGTTGCACCGAAACGACGCTGGAGTCGTGTGTCTAGCACAAATTCTAGCGACGCGATCGCGCGACCCACGCTATTGCGTCACCCCCTCTTCTACCCCCTCCATGCGATCACGCGACCCACGCGATCGCGTCACCTCCGTTTTCACCCCTACCACGCGACTGCGTGCACCACGCGGCCGCGTGGATTCCAATTTAAAATCCCTCAGATCACGCGAACCCTATTATCACGCCGCCCCCCCTGAACCCCCTTCCTTCCCCCCTTTCCTCCTCCAAGCCACAACCACCACCAAGCCACTTCCGCGCCACCACCCGAACGCCGCCGACAACCCACCGCCGCCGTCCGCCCCCAGCCGCAACCAACCCCCTCTTCTTTCTTCCTATTTCTTCTTCCTCCCTCCTCCCCGCCACTGCCCCCCCTCCGCGCCACCACACGCCGCCGCCACCGTGCCCACCACCGCCAGCCACCACCAACCACCGAACGCCACCATCACCACCACCCATCCACCTTCCTGCCTACTCTCCTTATTCCGCCTTCCAGGTTCCGCAACACGTAATCCCTTTTATCCGTTCATAGTTCTTCTTATTTTTTTCCGTTTCTGTTCATAATTAGGATAGATAGTCTTACATGTTGTAGTGGATTTTAGGTTGTTAGGTAGCCTAGGCTGTGGTTAGTGGCTCTAGGTCTGTTTATTTGCACTGTTCTTGCTTCTGTTTTATCATATTTACAAATCTGCTATTGCTGTAATCTTGTTCATATGCTGTATTTCTTGTATATTGCTGTTCTTTACATTGAGTTTTCATGTTTATATTATATATATGTACCTGCAGCTTGACTTTTTAATTCATATGAACTGCTTTGATTGCTGTTTATTTTCCGGGATAATCCAATTTTAGCCGGAATGCTGCCCAAATTTCTATAAAAATGTTTTCATTCATATCTCGGTTTGGCAATTTGAACTCTGTTTTCCACTGCTTTAACCAAACCATTTCATAATTGCCTGGGCATGCTTTCTTATCCTTTTTGATTTCCTAGTTTATAAACTGCATTTGTGATGTTTTGATTCCAATTTTTGCTTTCTTTATATCTATTTGAATCAGCATCTACTTGTTTTTCTTGTTTGGTTATGAGTCACTATAGTTCCTACCTGTGAATCCTTGTTACATGGAATATTTTCTTTATGCCACTTACCTTAACCCACTTTTTACTGACTCACTAATTTTAATTTACTGACTTCTTTTTCAAATTCTCACCATACTAACCTTTTAAAATATCTTTTCTGATTTTTCACTTTCCTCTAACTTTCTAACCATGGCATAATGACAATTTTTCTATTTAACTTGAATTCTGATACATTTTGGATTGTAACTTCTTCCTTTCAAACTTTTAAACTACTATACAATCCTTAATGCACATTTACTTAACTCATTTACCTCATTCAAATTCTCCCATGCCACTTTGTGTTTTCTTTGCCTATATGCCTACTTGCTTTCCTATTTTTTATATATCCTGGTTTTCCATGTTTCAGGATGTCTGCCTCACAGAGGAAAAGAAAGGGCAAAGCTACTGGCAAGCGCAAAAGAGGAGATTCATCCCAGTCCATCATTGACCTAATGCATGATACCTCATGGCGGGAGAAGAACTTTACACAGCAGGAAAAAGCTGACCAGCTGCTCCCTGCACATGATTCAATAAAATTTGCGAACCGATACTGTGAGCTGAAGTATCCAGCATTTGCAAACTCCAGGAATCTATACCTGGAGAGAACTCTGAGGATTCCAGAAGCACTCCAGTAGTACACCACTGAGCAAATCAAGCAAAGAGGTTGGTTCTTTCTGGAGAGAGCACTGACAGAGGTCAATGCATCTTGGGTCAGGGAATTCTACTGCAATTACTGAGGAGGCCATAGAGGACATTCTCTGGCTCCCAGCCAAGTCCGATCAGCCTGTTGGTTATAAAAAGGCTGAGGAGGACATGCGCCTAATGCGGTTTGATTGGGATGCTGTGAAGGCACGGATAGCTCTCGACCTGACGGTTCCTTGGGAGATGAGTCAGGACACCACCATGCCTAGAGGGATCAAGAGGGCATACTTAAATGATGAGGCTCGGATATGGCACCAGATCTTGAGCAACTATGTGATGCCGAGTACTCATGAGACGAAGATCCCAGCTGCTATGATCACCCTCCTATGGTGTGTGATGGAGGGTAAGAACCTTTATCTGCCACGCTTTATCCGGCATTATATGGCCAGGGTCCATGTCCAAGGCACCCTCCCTTTTTCATATCTGGTTACATAGCTAGGCCGTCGAGCTGACGTGCCATGGGAGGATGCCGATGAGAGACCACCAGCGGCAGACTCCAGGAAGATCATTCCTCATAGTAGGAACTTCCTAGCTTTGGGCTACAGACCACCTCCCTTCACTGCTACTGATGAGAAAGCCCCACCGTCTGCTGGACCCTCTTCATCCACGGCTGCCCCTACTGCCCCTGCTGCCACCAGTGCACCTCTACCTGCCTCTGAGCCTGTATACCGCCTCGTGCACCGCCTATTCCGACAGCTTGATCAGATGGAGTGCCGTAACCGACACTGGTATGAGAGATTGGAGCGTCGCAGCCAGCGACATTATTCGGATCTGAAGCTGATGATCCGACAGGGTGATGACATCCCCTCCGAGCCCGACACACCATCAGAGCCATCAGAGGAGGAGGAGGATGAGCCCCAGGAGGAGACTGATAAACCCATATTTCATGAGTTCTTTTGTGCTTAATTAGAGTGATTTATTCAACTTTTCACCTACTTATTCACATTAATTGCATAGTTTTACTTTCCCTTCCTTATTATGTCATATAATGAAAAACATGTTTTCTAAGCATTAAAAATTAATCATTTTAATTACCTTTATTTCCATTCGATGTCGTGATTAGTGTGTTGAGTAGTTTCAGATTTTCTAAAGGCAGAATGACTTAAAAGGATGGAAAAAAGGAAACATACTAGAATGGAAGGAGGAAGCAAAACGGAGCTTTAAAGAAACTGGTATCCACGCGATCGCATGGATGACGCGATCGCGTGCCAAGCACGAATCAGCAGCGACGCGGCCGCATGCCTGACGCGACCGCGTGCCTCAAGCAGAATATACATGACGCGGTCGCATAACTGACGCGACCGCGTGGCAAGGAAAAGCTCCGAATGACGCGACCGCGTGACCCACGCGGACGCGTGACAGAGGCCACGCACTAGAAATTACAGAATACGCCCCCAGCAAATTCTGAAGCCCTTTTTGGCCGAGATCCAAGTACAGACAGCATAGACCAGAGGTTATAAAGTGTGGGAATGCTTCCATTCAAAAGGAGAGCTCGCATATTTTTCACCTTTCAATGATTTAGATTTAGTTGAGAGGGAGATCTTCTCTCTCTCTCTTTTAGGATTTAGGATTTCTTCTTGCTTTAAGAGTAACTCTGGATCCAGGTTTAATGTTCTTTTAGTTTTTACTTCTATTTATTTATTCCAATATTTGAATTGATTATTATAATTTGATCGAAGAATTCTTCCGTGTTACAGACAGTTATTTGAATTAATGATATTTGAGGTATTTTCAGTTCATGATTGTTCTCTTTGACTTAAGTTATCATTGCTTTCCATCTAAGGATATTTTTATTATTATTCCAGCAATTTTACTTTTTCTTTCCTTTTAGTTCTGGTTAAGAATTTAGTAACTCAACAGTTATTAAACTCGACATAATTGATAATCGTTGTCTTGCTAATTGAGTTGAACTTAAATAATCCCAACCTTCTCTTAGGAAATAATTAGGATTCAAAGGTCAACTTAATTAGTCCCTTGACTTTCCTTTGCTCTGGTAAAGGTTGACCAAGTGGAGTTTAGATTCAACTTTCATTATTGTTGAGAGAGATAACTATGTTGGACCTCTAATTTCTCTACCTTGCTAAAAGTTGCTTTACATTTATTATTTATCTTTAATCGCCATTTAATTCACTCGCCATTTAAATTGCTTGCTTCTCACCTTCTAACCCCGATTACAACCCTTATAACCAATAATAAGAACATACTTCCTCGCAGTTCCTTGAGAAGACGACCCGAGGTTTGAATACTCGGTTAACAATTTTTAAGGGGTTTGTTACTTGTGACACCCAAAACGTTTGTACGAAGGGATTTTTGTCCATTTAGAGACTATATCTACAACGCGACCATTTTTATGACATTCTTTACTGGCAAAAATCTTAACGTCAAAGTGGCACCGTTGCCGGGGAACTGCTAACATGTGCCTTATTATTGGTTATTGTAAATATTTTTCTTTTGCTTGTTTATTTATTTTTCTTTTCCCTTTTTATCCTTATTTGCTACTATGAACTCTCACCCCTCTCGCTTTGAGTTTGGTTCTAATATTGTTAAAGGAAATAGAAGTAATAGCAGGAATGTGCATCAAGGTCAGACCAATCAAGGATGGATGGAACCAAGAGGATCTAATCAACCCTTTTGGCAGCAACACCCTCCGAGATATCCTGGACAAAGACCATTCTACCGTGCATACCCAGCTGAAAGACATGGTGGACAACCTTGTAACTACCAACAAGCCCTACCCCGTGCATATGAACCATCCTTTCAACATAACCTCGAACCACCACACTCACAAGCTTCTCTTCACCATTCGCCATCATATGATCCTTCCTTACCCCAATACCAATCCAATCGTTCCCAATCATCACCACTTTCCTTTGTATCATGTCCAAGTCTGGCAAACCGCGAAGCAAAGGATCGCCTGAAAGAAACAATGATTAAATTTCAAACAACCATTCAACAGCTGGAGCAAGCACTAATTCAATGGGCCACTAGGCGCTCAAATATACAAAGATCAACCACAGCTCCATGTGGACAGCCCGATGAAGAGCGTAGCATGAAAGAATTACTAGAGACTCCAGTGGACAAGACAGAGAATGAATTCGTACTAGAACAAGTGGAAGAAGCTGTCATTGTTCAAGAAGAAGAGTTGGTTGAAGATCTAGGCGATGCTGAACTTCCTTGGGAATACAGAATTGAGGAAATCTCTGTCCAAGACACTACAGTTGATGCTAAGGAGGATACCGTACTATCTCCAAGGCAAGTCGTTTATGAAGAATCAGACGGAATAATCCAAGAAGCAAATTTCCTTGATGATGATAGTCACAAGTCTAGTGCTCCTAGTGATGAACTTGCGTCCGCAAGTGAATTCTCTGAGATTGAAGAATCTTCCCCAAGTGAATATGAAGATGATGCGGAGGTAGATTTCTCTCAACCTCCAATCTATGACTCAAGTGATGAGGAAGACGAAGAAGACTTTGAGCAGAATACAGATACAATCGAAGATCTTTGCAAGGAAGTGGAAGAATTCACAGAAGAGCACATGGAAACGGAACTTGCAGAACCACCAAAAACACCTATCCCAAGGCCATTGCCACCCAATACAAGCTTCAAGTGGGTACAATCCTTAACTTATAATTTTACTTATTCACTTGAATATGGTTTGCTTGAAACAGATGGCCAGCTTAGAGCTCTCTGCGGCTTTAAGAGTAAGAGGGAAATGGCTCGTATTCAGAGCTGGTGCACCAGGTTCAATAAGGTTCCATGCTTCACCTCGAAGTACACAGATTGGTATCGTGCTCAATTGCATGGATCACGGAGGACGTTTGGTCGCTACGGTGAGATTCTACTCTTTAACCCGCCCGAATGGAAACTTACAAATCAAAACGGAGGCGGATCTAAAAACACAGCTTGGAATCATGCATTATGTTCTGACATTCGTCATCCCGGGAGGTTGGATATCTGTTTAAAGCGGCGCAGAAGCTTTACATGCCTACTTTGGGACCCCGGAGGCTATTGGCATTCCAAGCACTGGTGGAGATTTTTGGACAAATTTAAACACAAGCCACCATAACAGGATACTCTTCCAATGTCCAACTTAAGGACTTTAACTAAAAGTGCTAGGTGGGAGATAACCCACCATGGTATGGTCGCTTCTTTTTCAATTTATTTCTTGTTAATTTCTTTCATTTTTCCTTTTTCTTTTTAATTTATTAAACCTGGAATCATGCATAAGCATCCATGATAGTCATTGCATTATGCACTTTTCATGCATAAAAAAAAAGGGTTGCATGACGCGACCGCATGCCCCATGCGATCGCGTCATATCGCGAAAAACACCACCCATGTGACCGTGTGACCCACGCGGCCGCGTGATATATATATCGGCGTAAGGATCCAACGAACAGAAAGTTGGGCTGGAATCGTGCGGCCGTTGTGCGTTTCGCATAAATTGGCCCACGCGATCGCATGCCCCATGCGATCGCGTCACTTGCACAATATCAATCCCACGCGATCGCGTGAGCGACGCAATCGCGTCGCATGGATTGCACATCACCCGAAAAGGAGAGAGAGAGTTGCACTGAAACGGCGCTAGAGTCGTGCAATTAGCACGAATTCCAGCGACGCGATCGCGTGACCCATGCGATCGCGTCACCCCTTTTCCCCCCTCTAATGCGATCGCGCGACCCACGTGATCGCATCACCCCCATTTTCATCCCAACCACGCGACCGCGTGCCCCACGCGGCCGCGTGGATTCGAAAATATAACCCCCCCAGCCCGCGAACCCTATCAGTCGCGCAGCCCTCACCCCCAACCCTCTTCCCCTTCTCTGCCTCCTCTCCCTCCAACCACCACCCACCACCTTCTAGCCGCCACCGCACCATCACCCAGACGCCGCCGCCGACCCGCCACTGCCGCCGTACCACCCCCTCCCCTTCTCTCTCCTTCCTTCTTCCTCTCTCCTCCCCTTTCCACCGCTGCTCGCCGCCACCACCGCCCACCACCGCCGGCCATCCACCGCGTCCCACCCCTTCAGCCAGCAACCCCAACCCCCACCTCCCACCCCTATCCTCTTCCTCCAACACTTAACCTAAATTAAGTTATTATTGCTTCCCATCTAAGGACATTTTTATTCCATCAATTTTACTTTTTCCCTTTTTGGTCTTGGTTAAGAAATCAGTAACTCAACATTATTAAACTCATCATAATTGATAATTGTTATCTTGCTAATTGAACTGAACTTCAATAATCCCAACTTTTTCTTAGGAAATAAATAGGATTCGAAGGTCAAACTAATTAGTCCCTTGACTTTCCTTTACTTTAGTAAAGGTTAACTAAGTGGAATTAAGATTCAACTTTCACTATTGTTGAGAGGAATAACTAAGTTGGACTTCCAATTTCTCTTACCTTGCCAAAAGTTTGCTTTACAGTATTTATTTATTTTAATTCCCATTTAAATTATTTGTCATATCTACTCTTCACTCTCAACCCCGATTTTACAACCTCCATAACCAATAATAAGAACATACTTCCCTGCAGTTCCTTGAGAAGACGACCCAAAGTTTAAAAACTCTGTTATCAATTTTAAAAGGGATTTGTTACTTGTGACAACCAAAACGTTTGCACGAAGGGATTTTTGTTGGTTTAGAGACTATATCTACAACGCGACTGTTTTTATGAACTTCTTTACTGGCAAAAATCTTAACGTCAACCATGCAATTTACATGAATAAGTGGGTGAAGGATTGAATAAATCTCTTGAATTGAGCACAATATATATCATAAAATATGGGTTTATCAACCTCCCCACACTTAAACAATAGCATGTCCTCATGCTAAATCCAAGATAAAGAATAAGGTATGGTTAAAGTGGTGGAATCTCATGCAATGCAATCCATCCTAAATGCAACTACCTAAATGAATCATGCAATTCTAATTGTTATTCACTTGTATATAAAACTTACATGTAGTTAAATTAATTCACATTCTCAAGGAATCATATATGCATAGCTGGTGCACGAAATTGTGATGTCCAGGCTCAAACTATTCCTAGCACCTGAGCAACTTGGTACGCGTAATCGTGATTACACATTCATAATTTGTCACAACTTCGATACTACTAACCAGCAAGTGCACTGGGTCGTCCAAGTAATACCTTACGTGAGTAAGGGTCGAATCCCACGGAGATTGTTGGTATGAAGCAAGCTATGGTCACCTTGCAAATCTCAGTCAGGCGGATATAAAGTGATAATGGTGTTTTCGAATATTATATAATAAAATAGGGATAGAGATACTTATGTAATTCATTGGTAGGAATTTCAGATAAGCGAATGGAGATGCTTTCGTTCCTCTGAACCTCTGCTTTCCTGCTATCTTCATCCAGTCAGTCTTACTCCTTTCCATGGCTGGCTTTATGTGATACATCATCACTGTCAATGGCTACTTTCGGTCATCTCTCGGGAAAATGATCCAATGCGCTGTCACGGCACGGCTAATCGTCTGGAGGCATCACCCTTGCCAATGGCTTCATCTTATCGTCTCAGTGAATAATATGCTCACGCACCCTGTTATGGCATGGCTATTCATCTGTCGGTTCTCGATCATGCTGGAATAGGATTTACTATCCTTTTGCGTCTGTCACTAACGCCCTGCAATCGCGAGTTTGGAGCTCGTCACAGTCATTCATTCATCGAATCCTACTCGGAATACCACAGACAAGGTTTAGACTTTCCGGATTCTCTTGAATGCCGCCATCATTCTAGCTTACGCCACGAAGATTCTAGTTAAGGGATCTAAGAGATATTCATTCTAGCTTATTTCATATAGAACGGAAGTGTTTGTCAGGCACGTGTTCATAGGGGAGATGGTGATGAGCGTCACACATAATCATCACCTTCATCACGTTCTTAGGTGCGAATGGATATCTTAGAAGCAAAATAAGATGAATTGAATAGAAAACAGTAGTACTTGCATTAATCTTTGAGGAACAGCAGAGCTCCACACCTTAATCTATGGAGTGTAGAAACTCTACCGTTGAAAACACATAAGTGAAAGTCCAGGCATGGCTGAGATGGCCAGCCCCCAAAGTCTAAGAACAATGCGTTCAAAGATGATCCTAAGATCCTAAGATGATCAAAAGATGCCTAATACAATAGTAAAAGGTCCTATTTATAATAAACTAGCTACTAGGGTTTACATGAGTAAGTAACTGATGTATAAATCCACTTCCTGGGCCCACTTGGTGTGTGTTTGGGCTGAGCCTGAGTGTTGCATGTGTAGAGGTCCTTCCTGGAGTTGAACGCCAGCTTTTGTGCCAGTTTGGGCGTTCAACTCTGGTTTTGGCTCCTTTTCTGGCGCTGGATGCTAGATTTGGATAGAAAGCTGGCGTTGAATGCCAGTTTACGTCATCTATTCTTGGCCAAAGTATGGACTATTATATATTGCTGGAAAGCCCTGGATGTCTAATTTCTAACGCAATTGGAAGCACGCTATTTCGAGTTCTGTAGCTCCAGAAAATCCACTTTGAGTGCAGGGAGGTCAGAATCCAACAGCATCAGCAGTCCTTCTTCAACCTCTGAATCAGATTTTTGCTGAAGTCCCTCAATTTCAGCCAGAAAATACCTGAAATCACAGAAAAACACACAAATTCATAGTAAAGTCCAGAAATGTGAATTTAACATAAAAACTAATGAAAACATCCCTAAAAATAACTAGATCCTACTAAAAACATACTAAAAACAATGCCAAAAAGCGTATAATTTATCCGCTCATCACAACACCAAACTTAAATTGTTGCTTGTCCCCAAGCAACTGAAAATCAAATAGGATAAAAAGAAGAGAATATACTACAAATTCCAAACTATCAATGAAACAGAGCTTCAATCATATGAGCGGGACTTATAGCTTTTTGCCTCTTGAATAGTTTTGGCATCTCACTTTATCCATTGAGGTTCGGAATGATTGGCATCTATAGGAACTTTAGATTTCGAATAGTGTTATTGACTCTCCTAGTTCAGTATGATGATTCTTGAACACAGCTTTTTTTATGAGTCTTGGCCGTGGCCCTAAACACTTTGTTTTCCAGTATTACCACCGGATACATAAATGCCACAGATACATAATTGGGTGAACCCTTTCAGATTGTGACTCAGCTTTGCTAAAGTCCCCAATTAGAGGTGTCCAGGGTTCTTAAGCACACTCTTTTTTTTTTTTTTTGCTTTGGACCTTGACTTTAACCGCTCAGTCTCAAGTTTTCACTTGACACCTACACACCACAAGCACATGGTTAGGGACAGCTTGGTTTAGCCGCTTAGACCAGGATTTTATTCCTTTAGGCCCTCCTATCCACTGATGCTCAAAGCCTTGGGATCCATTTTATTTGCCCTTGCCTTTTGGTTTTAAGAGCTTTTGGCTTTTTCTGCTTGCTTTTTCTTTTTCTTTCTATTTTTTTCGCCTATTTTTTTATATTTATTTATTTATTTTTTTTTCTGCAAGCTTTGTTCTTTACTGCTTTTTCTTGCTTCAAGAATCATTTTTATGATTTTTCAGTTTATCAAATAACATGTCTCCTAGTCATCATTCTTTCAAGAGCCAACATATTTAATATTCTTAAACAACAACTTCAAAAGACATATGCACTGTTCAAGCATACATTCAGAAAACAAGAAGCATTGTCACCACATCAATATAATTAAGCTAAGTTCAAGGATAAATTCGAAACTCATGTACTTCTTGTTCTTTTGAATTAAAACATTTTTCATTTGAGAGAGGTGATGGAGTCATAGGACATTTATAACTTTAAGACATAGTTACTACTACTAATGATCATGTAATGAAGACACAAACATAGATAGGCACATAACATAGAAAACGAAAAACAGAAGAAAAAAGAACAAGGAATGAATCCACCTTAGTGATGGTGGCGTTTCCTTCTTGAGGAACCAATGATGTCCTTGAGCTTTTCTATGTCTCTTCCTTGTCTTTGTTGCTCCTCCCTCATTGCTTTTTGATCTTCTCTTATTTCATGAAGCATGATGGAGTGCTCTTGATGTTCCACCCTTAGTTGTCCCATATTGGAACTTAATTCTTCTAGGGAGGTGTTGATGTGCTCCCAATAGTTTTGTGGGGGAAAGTGCATTTGAGGCATTTCCAGGATCTCATGGTGATGAGCTTCATACGCCTCTTGAACTCCATGAATGGGCTCTCTTGCTTGCTCCATCTTTTTCTTAGTGATGGGCTTGTCCTCTTTAATGAGGATATCTCCCTCTATGTCAATCCCAGCTGAATTGTATAGGTGGCAAATGAGGTGAGGAAAGGCTAACCTTGCCATAGTGGAAGACTTGTCAGCCACCTTGTAGAGTTCTTAAGGTATAATCTCATGAACTTCCTAATGGTATTTTTGTGGAAAACTGAATTTTCCAAAACACCAAAAACTCACCGGCAAGTGTACCGGGTCGTATCAAGTAGTAAAACTCACTTAGAGTGAGGTCGATCCCACAGGGATTGATGGATCAAGCAACTTTAGTGGGTGATTAGTTTAGTCAAGCTAACATTTAAGTGAAATTGGGTGAAACTTGCAGCAACAGAATATAAATGACAAGGAATTATAAATTACAGAAAGTAAATGAGCTAAAAAAACTTAAAGAGCAAGAAATGTAAATTGCAAGAATCTTAAATGACAAGAAATGTAAATTGCATGAAATAATAAGGGGAGTGGGTGCTGGGAAATTAAAGGAAGTAGTAAGCAGAACTTAGAACAATTGCAGAAAAATTAACTTGCATGAAAAGTAAAATAGAAGCAATAATTCAAGCAACTGGAAATCTAAATTGCAAGAAGATTAAAAGGGACTGGGTGCTGGGAGCAATATAAACAGCGAGACAAAATTTTAGTGAATAAGAACTTAGAGCAAATGTAGGAACTGTAAATTGGAAGCAATGCAACAGAAAGTAAAAATGCTTGAAGAATGAAAACAGGAAAGTAATGCTTAATTTGCAGCAAATTAAAAGGATGTTGAAGATCTCAGGAGTGGAAGAGACTAGAAAACAAGTCTAGATCTCAAGTCCTTCCTTGGTCCAACAAGAGAATAATTGCAGAAAAGTAAAAGAACAGATTGCAGAAGAAGATTTAAAACAGCAGATGAAATTTGAATTATGCAGTAAAAGAACAAGAGAGAATTCAAGGTGAGATTGAAACAGAATTTCTTCAATTCTCCACCCAAAATTCAAAACAACAATGAAAACTAAAGAGAGAGTTCTCAAATGGAGCCAGCCCCTATACCCTCCAATGGAGCTCTCATAGGGTCTCCTCTACAAAGATGAAAATGATGCCTTTATATAGGCTTTACAAAATGAAAATGAAAAAAAATGAAATGAAAAACAAATTCCTAATCTATCTAATCCTTGTGCCATTGAGTGATGATGTGGGCTTTGCTTGCTTTGGAGTTTAGGAGAAATGGGTTTGGTTGGCCTTGATTCAATTTGGAGAAGAATTGAATTTAAATGAAATTTTGGTTGAATTTTGGCCCATGTGAAATTTTGCTTCCAGGGGGATGCTCAGCTCACTTTGTGAGCCGAGCATTGGTGTCTTGGTGCAAGATTGTTGCATGCCTTGTGCCCCTGGACCGTGTCAAGATGCGCGCTCCACTTCCCTGACCGTGTCAAAATTGCTTGTGTGATGCCCATGGGTAGCGCTCAGCTCACTTTGTGAGCTGAGCCCAATATGAGGCCAAGAAACAAGGAAAGGAAGACCAAGCTCAGCTCACAAAGTGAGCATTATCGAGAGCACAGCACTCTCTAAGTGAGCGCTACTTTGCCTTGGAGTGAGGTTCCAGCTTCGAGCCTTGGTGGAAGCATTGGCTGATTTTTTTGCTTGTTTTTAGCCCTTAAAGATGCATTTCGTTCGTGCCTCTATTTTATGCCAAATATAGGTTGCTATACATCGTTGGAAAGCTCTGAATGTCAGCTTTCCAATGCAACTGGAAGCACATCAATCGGACATCTGTAGCTCAAGTTATAGCCCTTGGAAGGAGGCATGGTCATGCTGTGAACGCCCAGATTTTAACTTAGCGAAATTTCTTGACTCCAAGCACATTTTTCACTCTTGTAGCGCTCAGCTCACTAAGTGAGCGCAGCATTGTATGCTGATTCCCTATTTTCCCTTAATTTGGTCATGGGCCACGCTTTTAAAAGCGTGGCCTAAGGCTCCAAAGTGTGCTCCAACTTTAAAGTGTTCCCCAAAGCTCTTTTTTTCTCCTTTTTAGCTTATTTTGTGCTTCTTTGCTTCTTTTTCTTCTTATTTCCTACATGATTTATAAAATTAAAATATCAAAGAAATATACCAATTAAGTACAAAAGCATTCAATATTTAAGCACAAATTATTAATTTCTTGTATGAAAAAGCATAGAAAAACATGACATGGTGACATGTCATCACAACACCAAACTTAAACCTTGCTTGTCCCCAAGCAAGAAAAGAATCATGCAATAAAGATTGACAATCCAAGGTAAGAAGAATAGCAACTCAATGTCCATGGTAAGCTAGTTTTCTAAGCATGCTACAATCACAAAAGAAATGTAAATGATTGTTGCTTCCATCTAGCTCAATTTATGAAATCTTTCTCTTATAAGTCTTCCTTGAAACAAGCTT
Source organism: Arachis hypogaea (assembly GCF_003086295.3). Lineage (NCBI taxonomy): Eukaryota > Viridiplantae > Streptophyta > Magnoliopsida > Fabales > Fabaceae > Arachis > Arachis hypogaea. The sequence continues at coordinate 55,254,578 of NC_092050.1, forward strand.
TTGATTTTCTTTTTTAGCTTCTCCTTTTGGGTGCTTTGCCCCATGAGTTGATAACAAAGCTACGACTTCTAAATGCTTTGTTTTCAAGTATTACCACTTGATACATAAGCACCACAAGCATTTGATTAGAGGACTTCATTAAGCTCATTTTTCTTTTCTTTTCTTGACTCTCTAATCATTGATGCTCAGAACCTTGAGCTTTGAGGGAGTGCTTTTGCACTTGAGACTAGCCTTGACTTCTAAGTATTTTGTTTTCAAGCATTTGGCTTGATACATAAACACCACAAGTACTTAACAAATAAATTGCCATTGGTACTCAGAGCCTTCAGCTTTCTCATTCTTTCCCTTTTTCTTTTCTTGCTTTAATTGTATTTGCTTCTTCAAGGTTTTCATGATTTTCAAAAGATTTCACAAAATGTACTAGATGAAAACTTCAATTAAATAAAATCCAATGCAATTGAGCAACAATTAATCATACTAGCTTTCCAATACTTGTATGCACATGCTAAACTCTTCTTTAATGCCCTGTTTGTTTATGATCATGATACTTTACTGCTTTAAGCTTTACAAGACTCAGGTTGGTAGTCATAATGGTATGGCAACATATTGCAATTTAGAAATCAAACTATGCCTTTTCATACACACATGCATACAGAGAAGGTAAAGACAATCATGCAGTTTATAGTGCTTGAAACAAATGAGAGGAAAAGGAACTTTACAACCTTGCAGTTCATCTTCTCTATTGTTGTCATTTTCCTCTCATTCTCCTCCTTCCCTTGCCAAACTCAGACTGCTTGCTCGTCCTCAAGCAACAATTAGAACAATGACTAGGGGCTAAGATGGATCATGAATGTCTTACACAATGAAAAGTTAGTAGTACATGTGTTCTAAGCAAGCAAAATTAAAGATAATAATCAAGGCATAAGAGACAGAGACATTGTGATTGCAAACTTAAGAAGGTGAGCATAATACTTTGCATAAAGAATAAGTGGCACACCAAACTTAGTGTGACACTTTTACTTGGAATTGATGCAAGTATCTTGTAAGGATTGGAAGCAAATTTTGTTGCATAGCAACACCAAACTTAGAATGCAATCCTATGTCAATTTATTTGAACTAAAACTAAACAAAAGAAGCTATTATATGTTAAATACAATCACCAAATGAAGAGTCTGTTATGAATAAGGATGTCTTGGTGATGTATTAACAAAAACAGTTAATGAAGGAAAGCATTAAAAACAAGTAAATAAATGAAACAAAGAGAAAACAAAAATTATCCAACTAAGAAGAAAAATAACACTGTAAAAGGCAATATGATTATGCAGACAAGTGATGTTACTGGATTGATTTGCATAGAAAAATAGGTGGCATACCAAACTTAGAATCTTGGTGTGTCACTTTCATGTAAAATTGATGCAATCATCCATGAAGATGGAAAACAGTTTGTTGCAGGGCAACACCAAACTTAGAATGTAACCATATGCCAATTTATTGAAATTTAGACAAAGCAAAGGAAAGAAATGTACCTACTGTCTACCTGTTCTTTACTTTCTTCCTCTTCTTCCAATTTGTTAAGAGGAATGACTTCAAGAGAGGAGAAGATTCAGCTATTGCTCCCTGTCTTGGTTTCCTCTTAGCAAGCTTTCTGTTGTACATGGCTTGATTGAGCTTGCTTGCTATTGGTCCAGGGGTTGGATTGCTTGTGGTTGACCTCCTCTTGAATGTTGTCCTTGGTAGCTTGGTCACAATCCTCTTCTTGGTGCTTTTGTTAATTGCCTTCACTTCTTTGAATCCAAGTCTTGGTGGTTGTGTGATTGTTGGAGTCATCTTTTCATCAAGAGTCTCTTGTATTGGTGGTTCCATGAACTCTTCCTTTATGTACTTCTCTGCCTCACTTGAGTTTGGAATGACTTCTTCACTTTCTTGCTCCTCCAATTCCTCTTTTACACTCAACATTTGTTTTAATAGCTCTTTTATGGAGGACGTTTGTTGATCTTCCCAAGCTTTCTTCATCTCCTCTTCATACCTTTCAATCATGGATTCAAGTGTTGAGGCGTTGTGGTCCAGGGAGGTTTGTGAGAGTTGTGAGTCTTCATGTTCTCTTGTCATCTCAAGTGGCCTTTGTGAATATGCAAGTTCAGGTTCAAATATTTCCACCACCTCTTTTTTTTTTACTAAAAATCCACTTGACTCGGTAGCCTCTTCATCTTGTTTTTCCTTCTTCTTCATTGCACTCACCAATTGGCCTAGCTGCACTTTCATGTTTTTGAGGGAGTTTTCTTGTTCTTTCCAGACTTTCATTGTCTCCTCCTCATATTTTTTGAACATGGACTCAAGCTTTGAGAGCCTTGAGTGGTTCATGGAAGTTTGTGTGGGTGGTGAGTTTTGAAAGGGGCTTTCTGTTGAAGTATGGTCAAGTGATGATATCTTTGGATGAATATCATATGGAGCACTAGAATTCCTTTCCCAGCCACCATTAGAATCATGACTTGCATCATTTTGTGGTGGAGGGAAATATCCCATATGATTTTCTTTCTCATCTTGTGGTTCTGAAGCATAGCTCCATGAATTGGAGTGCCCAGAATTTGAAGTTTCTTGGTGATATTCCCAACCACCATTAGAGATTGGTGATGGTGGGTGATATCCCGTAAAATTTTGTTTGACCAAAAGATGAGTTGAACTCCATTTGTATTTTATAAACATCAATGAAAATTGAAATTACTCATAACAGAGATGAGAATTTCTTAGTGAGGCAAAAACTCAAACACCTTGGTTTCAATCTAAAACAGAAAAGAAAAATAAAGAAAATGCTTGATCTAGACTTCTCACCCACTTAATCATTGTTGATCTAAATCAATCCCCGGCAACGGCGCCAAAAACTTGATGGTATTTTTGTGGAAAACTAAATTTTCCAAAACACCTAAAACTCACCGGCAAGTGTACCGGGTCGTATCAAGTAGTAAAACTCACTTAGAGTGAGGTCGATCCCACAGGGATTGATGGATCAAGCAACTTTAGTGGGTGATTAGTTTAGTCAAGCTAACATTTAAGTGGAATTGGGTGAAACTTGCAGCAACAGAATATAAATGACAAGGAATTATAAATTACAGAAAGTAAATGAGCAAAAAAACTTAAAGAGCAAGAAATGTAAATTGCAAGAATCTTAAATGACAAGAAATGTAAATTGCATGAAATAATAAGGGGAGTGGGTGCTGGGAAATTAAAGGAAGTAGTAAGCAGAACTTAGAACAATTGCAAAAAAATTAACTTGCATGAAAAGTAAAATAGAAGCAATAATTCAAGCAACTGGAAATCTAAATTGCAAGAAGATTAAAAGGGACTGGGTAATGGGAGCAATATAAACAGCGAGACAAAATTTTAGTGAATAAGAACATAGAGGAAATGTAGGAACTGTAAATTGGAAGCAATGCAACAGAAAGTAAAAATGCTTGAAGAATGAAAACAGGAAAGCAATGCTTAATTTGCAGCAAATTAAAAGGATGTTGAAGATTCAGGAGTGGAAGAGACTAGAAAACAAGTCTAGATCTCAAGTCCTTCCTTGATCCAACAAGAGAATAATTGTAGAAAAGTAAAAGAACAGATTGCAGAAGAAGATTTAAAACAGCAGATGAAATTTGAATTATGCAGTAAAAGAACAAGAGAGAATTCAAGGTGAGATTGAAACAGAATTTCTTTAATTCTCCACCCAAAATTCAAAACAACAATGAAAACTAAAGAGAGAGTTCTCAAATGGAGCCAGCCCCTATACCCTCCAATGGAGCTCTCATGGCGTCTCCTCTACAAAGATGAAAATGATGCCTTTATATAGGCTTTACAAAATGAAAATGAAAAAAATGAAATGAAAAACAAATTCCTAATCTATCTAATCCTTGTGCCATTGAGTGATGATGTGGGCTTTGCTTGCTTTGGAGTTTAGGAGAAATGGGTTTGGTTGGCCTTGATTCAATTTGGAGAAGAATTGAATTTAAATGAAATTTTGGTTGAATTTTGGCCCATGTGAAATTTTGCTTCCAGGGGGATGCTCAGCTCACTTTGTGAGCCGAGCATTGGTGTCTTGGTGCAAGATTGTTGCATGCCTTGTGCCCCTAGACCGTGTCAAGATGCGCGCTCCACTTCCCTGACCGTGTCAAAATTGCTTGTGTGATGCCCATGGGTAGCGCTCAGCTCACTTTGTGAGCTGAGCCCAATATGAGGCCAAGAAACAAGGAAAGGAAGACCAAGCTCAGATCACAAAGTGAGCATTATCGAGAGCACAACACTCTCTAAGTTAGCGCTACTTTGCCTTGGAGTGAGGTTCCAGCTTCGAGCCTTGGTGGAAGCATTGGCTGATTTTTTTGCTTGTTTTTAGCCCTTAAAGATGCATTTCGTTCGTGCCTCTATTTTATGCCAAATATAGGTTGCTATACCTCGTTGGAAAGCTCTGAATGTCAGCTTTCCAACGCAACTGGAAGCACATCAATCGAACATCTGTAGCTCAAGTTATAGCCCTTGGAAGGAGGCATGGTCATGCTGTGAACGCCCAGATTTTAACTTAGCGAAATTTCTTGACTCCAAGCACATTTTTCACTCTTGTAGCGCTCAGCTCACTAAGTGAGCGCAGCATTGTATGCTGATTCCCTATTTTCCCTTAATTTGGTCATGGGCCACGCTTTTAAAAGCGTGGCCTAAGGCTCCAAAGTGTGCTCCAACTTTAAAGTGTTCTCCAAAGCTCTTTTTTTCTCCTTTTTAGCTTATTTTGTGCTTCTTTGCTTCTTTTTCTTCTTATTTCCTACATGATTTATAAAATTAAAAGATCAAAGAAATATACCAATTAAGTACAAAAGCATTCAATATTTAAGCACAAATTATTAATTTCTTGTATGAAAAAGTATAGAAAAACATGACATGGTGACATGTCATCACTTCCATCTCTTCTCCAATCATGATGCTATGGATCATGATGGCCCGGTCTATAGTAACTTCAGACCGGTTGCTAGTGGGAATGATTGAGCATTGAATGAACTCCAACCATCCTCTAGCTACAGGCTTGAGGTCCAATCTTCTTAGTTGAACCGGCTTGCCTTTGGAGTCAACCTTCCATTGAGCTCCTTCTACACATATGTCCATAAGGACTTGGTCCAACCTTTGATTAAAGTTGACCCTTCTAGTGTGGGGGCGTTCATCTCCTTGCATCATGGGCAAGTTAAACGCCAACCTCACATTCTCCGGACTAAAATCTAAGTATTTCCCCCGAACCATTGTAACATAGTTTTTTGGATCCGGGTTCTTACTTTGATCATGGTTCTTGGTGATCCATGCATTGGCATAGAACTCTTGAACCATTAGGATGCCGACTTGTTGGATGGGATTTGTTAGAACTTCCCAACCTCTTCTTTGAATTTCATGTCGGATCTCCGGATACTCATTTCTTTTGAGTTTAAAAGGGACCTCAGGGATCACCTTCTTCTTGGCCACAACATCATAGAAGTGGTCTTGATGGGCTTTGGAGATGAACCTTTCCATCTCCCATGACTCGGATGTGGAAGCTTTTGTCTTCCCTTTCCCCTTTTTAGAGGATTCTCTGGTCTTAGGTGCCATCAATGGTAATGGAAAAACAAAAAAGCTATGCTTTTACCACACCAAACTTAGAATATTGCTCGCCCTCGAGCAATAAACAAAACACTAGAAGAAGAAGAAGAAGAAATATGGAGAGGGAGAGAGAGATGTGGTTTCGGCCAAGAAGAGTGTAGAGGGGTGTGTTGTGTGAATTTGATGAAGAATGGGGGTCTTTATATAGGGAAGGGAGGGGGGGTTAAGGTTCGGCCATATGGGTGGGTTTGGGTGGGAAATTGGTTTTGAATTTTGAAGGTAGGTGGAGTTTATGAGGTAGGTTTATGGGGAAGAGTGGATGGATGTGAGTGGTGAAGAGGTGATAGGGAAGAGAGATTGAGGTGATTGGTGAAGGGTTTTTGGGGAAGAGTGTTTATGGGGTTGTGTGAAAGAGAGTGGTGAGAAGAAGTGAGTGGAGGTAGGTGGGGATCCTGTGGGGTCCACAGATCTTGAGGTGTTCAAGGATTTACATCCCTGCACCCATTAGGCATGTAAAAATGCCTTTGTACCCAACTCTGGGCATTCAGCGCCAGGTTGGTGGCCATTTTGGGCGTTCAATGCCCATTTGTGTGCCATTTCTGGCGTTGAACGCCAGAACCATGCCTGTTCTGGCGTTCAGCGCCCAGAAGCTGCCCATTTTGGGCGTTCAGCGCCAGAACCATGCTCTGTTCTGGCATTGAACGCCAGACAGATGCTCTTCCAGGGTGTGATTTTTCTTCTGCTGTTTTTGATTCTGTTTTCAATTTTTATATTTATTTTGTGACTCCACATGATCATGAACCTACAAAGACATATAACTAAGGAAAATATAGTTAGATAAATAAAAATTGGGTTGCCTCCCAACAAGCGCTTCTTTAGTGTCAATAGCTTGACAGTGGGCTCCCATGGAGCCTCACAGATGTGCAGAGCTTTGTTGAGACTCTCCAACACCAAACTTAGAGTTTGGATATGGGAGTTCAACACCAAACTTAGAGTTTGGTTGTGGCCTCCCAACACCAAACTTAGAGTTTGACTGTGGGGGCTCTAGTTGACTCTGCTTTGAGAGAAGCTTTTTCTGCTTCCTCTCCATGGTTGCAGAGGGAGATTCTTGAGTTTTAAACACAAGGGAGTCCTCATTCCATTGAAGGACTATTTCACCTCTGTCAACATCAATCACAGCTCTTGCTGTGGCCAGGAAAGGTCTTCCTAGGATGATGGATTCATCCTCTTCCTTTCCAGTATCCAGGACTATGAAATCAGTAGGGATGTAAAGGCCTTCAACCTTTACTAACACGTCCTCTACTTGTCCATAAGCCTGTTTTCTTGAACTGTCTGCCATCTCTAATGAGATTTTAGCAGCTTGCACCCCATAGATTCCCAGTTTCTCTATTACAGAGAGGGGCATGAGGTTTATTCCTGAACCAAGGTCACACAGAGCCTTAAATATAATGGTGCCTATGGTGCAGGGTATTATGATCTTTCCAGGATCCAGTCTCTTCTGAGGCAATGTCAGTTGATCCAGATCACTTAGTTCATTGATGAACAAGGGAGGTTCAACTTCCCAAGTATCAATGTCAAATAATTTGGCATTCAGCTTCATGATTTCACCAAGAAACTTGGCAGTTTGCTCTTCAGTAACATCCTCATTCTCTTCAGAAGAGGAATACTCATCAGAGCTCATGAAGGGCATAAGGAAGTTCAATGGAATCTCTATGGTCTCTAGATGAGCCTCAGATTCCTTTGGTTCCTCAGAGGGAAGCTCCTTATTGGTCACTGGACGTCCCAGGAGGTCTTCCTCCTTGGGATTCACGTCCTCCTCTCCCTCATTGGGTTCGGCCATTTTGCTTATGTCAATGGCCTTGCACTCTCCTTTTAGATTCTCTTCTGTATTGCTTGGGAGAGTACTGGGAGGGATTTCAGTGATCCTTTTACTCAGCTGGCCCACTTGTGCTTCCAAATTTCTAATGGAAGACCTTGTTTCATTCATGAAACTTACAGTGGCCTTAGATAGATCAGAGACTAAGTTTGCTAAATTAGAAGTATTTTGTTCAGAGTTCTCTGTCTGTTGCTGAGTGGATGATGGAAAAGGCTTGCTATTGCTAAACCTGTTTCTTCCACCATTATTAAAGCCTTGTTGGGGCTTTTGATCCTTCCATGAGAAATTTGGATGATTTCTCCATGTTGAGTTATAGGTGTTTCCATAAGGTTCACCTAAGTAATTTACCTCTGCTATTGCAGGGTTCTCAGGATCATAAGCTTCTTCTTCAGAAGATGCCTCTTGAGTACTGTTGGATGCAGCTTGCATTCCATGCAGACTCTGAGAGATCATATTGACTTGCTGAGTCAATATTTTATTCTGAGCCAATATGGCATTCAGAGTATCAACTTCAAGAACTCCCTTCTTCATAGGCGTCCCATTACTCACAGGATTCCTTTCAGAAGTGTACATGAACTGGTTATTAACAACCATGTCAATGAGTTCTTGAGCTTCTGCAGGCGTTTTCTTTAGGTGAATGGATCCACCTGCAGAAGTGTCCAGTGACATCTTTGATAGCTCAGATAAACCATCATAGAATATATCCAGGATGGTCCATTCTGAAAGCATGTCAGAAGGGCACTTTTTGGTCAACTGTTTGTATCTTTCCCAAGCTTCATAGAGGGATTCACCTTCTTTCTGTTTGAAGGTTTGAACATCAGCTCTAAGCTTGCTCAGCTTTTGAGGAGGAAAGTACTTGGCTAAGAAAGCCGTGACCAGCTTATCCCAAGAGTTCAGGCTATCTTTAGGTTGAGAGTCCAACCATAATCTAGCTCTGTCTTTTACAGCAAAAGGGAAAAGCATGAGCCTGTAGACTTCAGGATCTACTCCATTAGTCTTAACAGTATCACATATATGCAAGAATTCAGTTAAGAACTGAAAAGGATCTTCAGATGGAAGTCCATGAAACTTGCAGTTCTGCTGCATCAGAGAAACTAATTGAGGTTTCAGCTCAAAGTTGTTTGTTCCAATGGCAGGAATGGAGATGCTTCTTCCATGTAAATTGGAATTAGGTGCAGTAAAGTCACCAAGCATCTTCCTTACATTATTATTATTTTCGGCTGCCATCTCCTCTTCCTGTTCGAAAATTTCTGAAAGGTTTTCTCTGGATTGTTGTAATTTAGCTTCTCTTAATTTTCTCTTCAGAGTCCTTTCAGGTTCTGGATCTGCTTCCACAAGAATGTTCTTGTCCTTGCTCCTGCTCATATGACAAAGAAGAAGGCACAGAAAAATAATAATAATAATAGAGATCCTTTATACCACAGTATAGGGATCCCTGTGTAAGTAGAAGAAGAGGGGGAGACAAAGAATGTAATGTAATGGGAGAAACACAACTGTGAGGATGGCAGAGATGTGAGATGAGATGTTAGGATATGAATGAATAAATAGAATAAGATGGGGGAGGGATAATTTTCGAAAATTATTTTGAAAAAGAGTTAGTGATTTTCGAAAAATGGTTTTTGAAAATTGTTAGTATTTTTTCAAAAAATTTTTAAAATTAAAAATAAAAATAAGAATAATTAGTTAATTAAAATGAAATTTTTGAAAAAGAGGGAAGATATTTTTGAAAATTAGAGAGAGAGAGTTAGTTAGGTAGTTTTGAAAAAGTAAAGAAACAAACAAAAAGTTAGTTAGTTAGTTGAAACAAATTTTGAAAAGATAGGAAGTTAGGAGGTTAGGAAAGATATTTTGAAAAGATATTTTTGAAAAAGATAAGATGAGAAGATATTTTTGAAAAGATATGATAGAAATTAGTTTTTGAAAAAAAGATTTGATTTTTAAAATCACAATTAATGACTTGATTCACAAGAAATCACAAGATATGATTCTAGAACTCAAAGTTTGAATCTTTCTTAACAAGCAAGTAACAAACATCAAATTTTTGAATCAAAACATTAATTGATTATGTTTTTTTCGAAAATTTGGTATAAAAATAAGAAAAAGATTTTTGAAAAATATTTTTGGAATTTTCGAAAATAACTAAGACTTTTGAAAAAGATTTGATTTTTGAAAAAGATTTTGAAAAAGATAAGATTTTCAAATTGAAAATTTGATTTGACTTATAAGAAACAACTTGATTTTTAAAAATTTTTGAAAAAGTCAACTCAATTTTCGAATTTGATGAGAGAAAAAGGGAAAGATATTTTTTTGATTTTTGAAATTTTTATGAAAAACATGAAAATTATGCAATGCATGAAATTTTTAGATCAAAACAATGAATGCATGCAATAATGCTATGAATGTCAAGATGAACACCAAGAACATTATGAAGATCATGATGAACATCAGGAACACATTTTTGAAAAAAATTTTTATGCAAAGAAAACATGTAAGACACCAAACTTAGAAATCTTTCATGTTTAGACTCTAACAAACGAAAAATGCACATGTAAAACAAGAAAAGACACAAAACATGAAAACATCAAGATCAAACAAGAAGACTTACCAAGAACAACTTGAAGATCATGAAGAACACTATGAATGCATGATATTTTCGAAAAATGCAAGATGCACATGCAATTGACACCAAACTTATGATATGACTCAAGACTCAAACAAGAAACAGAAAAATATTTTTGATTTTTATGATTTTCTAATTTTTTTGTAATTTTTTTCGAAAATTAATTGAAAAAGAAAAAATAAGGATTCCAAAATTTTTAACATGAATTCCAGGAATCTTGCATTCTTAGTCTAAAGCTTCAGTCGAGGAATTAGACATGGCTCACTAGCCAGCCAAGCTTTCAATGAAAGCTCCAGTCCAAAACACTAGACATGGCCAATGGCCAGCCAAGCTTCAGCATTTAACACTAGAGTATATTGCTCTTGATAACAAATTGCTGCCTCAGTCCTAATAAATTTAGACATGGCTTCATGAAACACTAGAATTCATTCTTAAAAATTCTGAATCAAAATATATTTTTGAAAACATTTTTATTTTTTTTTTCGAAAACAGATGAGAAAATTTTAGAAATATTTTTGAAAAATTTTTGAAAATAAAATAAAAAGAAAATTACCTAATCTGAGCAACAAGATGAACCGTCAGTTGTCCAAACTCGAACAATTCCCGGCAATGTCGCCAAAAACTTGGTGTTGTTGCCGGATCAAACTTGGCACTTATGTTACCGGACCAAAAGCTTGCCGAAAACTCGACCAATCCCCGGCAACGGCGCCAAAAACTTAGTGCACGAAATTGTGATGTCCAGGCTCAAACTATTCCTATCACGTGAGCAACTTGGTACGCGTAATCGTGATTACATATTCATAATTTGTCACAACTTCGATACAACTAACCAGCAAGTGCATTGGGTCGTCCAAGTAATACCTTACGTGAGTAAGGGTCGAATCCCACGGAGATTGTTGGTATGAAGCAAGCTATGGTCACCTTGCAAATCTCAGTCAGGCGGATATAAAGTGATAATGGTGTTTTCGAATATTATATAATAAAATAGGGATAGAGATACTTATGTAATTCATTGGTAGGAATTTCAGATAAGCGAATGGAGATGCTTTCGTTCCTCTGAACCTCTGCTTTCCTGCTATCTTCATCCAGTCAGTCTTACTCCTTTCCATGGCTGGCTTTATGTGATACATCATCACTGTCAATGGCTACTTTCGGTCATCTCTCGGGAAAATGATCTAATGCGCTGTCACGGCACGGCTAATCGTCTGGAGGCATCACCCTTGCCAATGGCTTCATCTTATCGTCTCAGTGAATAATATGCTCACGCACCCTGTTATGGCACGGCTATTCATCTGTCGGTTCTCGATCATACTGGAATAGGATTTACTATCCTTTTGCGTCTGTCACTAACGCCCTGCAATCGCGAGTTTGGAGCTCGTCACAGTCATTCATTCATCAAATCCTACTCGGAATACCACAGACAAGGTTTAGACTTTCCGGATTCTCTTGAATGCCGCCATCATTCTAGCTTACGCCACGAAGATTCTGGTTAAGAGATCTAAGAGATATTCATTCTAGCTTATTTCATATAGAACGGAAGTGTTTGTCAGGCACGTGTTCATAGGGGAGATGGTGATGAGCGTCACACATAATCATCACCTTCATCACGTTCTTGGGTGCGAATGGATATCTTAGAAGCGAAATAAGATGAATTGAATAGAAAACAGTAGTACTTGCATTAATCTTTGAGGAACAGCAGAGCTCCACACCTTAATCTATGGAGTGTAGAAACTCTACCGTTGAAAATACATAAGTGAAAGTCCAGGCATGGCCGAGATGGCCAGCCCCCAAAGTCTAAGAACAATGCATTCAAAGATGATCCTAAGATCCTAAGATGATCAAAAGATGCCTAATACAATAGTAAAAGGTCCTATTTATAATAAACTAGCTACTAGAGTTTACATGAGTAAGTAATTGATGTATAAATCCACTTCCTGGGCCCACTTGGTGTGTGTTTGGGCTGAGCCTGAGTGTTGCACGTGTAGAGGTCCTTCCTGGAGTTGAACGCCAGCTTTTGTGCCAGTTTGGGCGTTCAACTCTGGTTTTGGCTCCTTTTCTGGCGCTGGACGCCAGATTTGGGTAGAAAGCTAGCGTTGAACGCCAGTTTACGTCGTCTATTCTTGGCCAAAGTATGAACTATTATATATTTCTGGAAAGCCCTGGATGTCTACTTTCCAACGCAATTGGAAGCACGCTATTTCGAGTTTTGTAGCTCCAGAAAATCCACTTTGAGTGCAGGGAGGTCAGAATCCAACAGCATCAGCAGTCCTTCTTCAACCTCTGAATCAGATTTTTGCTCAAGTCCCTAAATTTCAGCCAGAAAATACCTGAAATCACAGAAAAACACACAAACTCATAATAAAGTCCAGAAATGTGAATTTAACATAAAAACTGATGAAAACATCCCTAAAAGTAACTAGATCCTACTAAAAACATACTAAAAACAATGCCAAAAAGCGTATAATTTATCCGCTCATCAATAGCCAAACCCTAGATAATGTTAAAGCACTTTTACAATTGAGATGGGTAAAAATATTTTTCAAACTTGTAAGAAAATTAACAATTCAAGCAGAGATATATGGAGATGAGCTATTGAACCCTCACTGGATTTTGTGTTTACTCTCTAGTCACTCAGTGTTTATTGGGTTAATCACTCTATTCCTCTTTTTATCCTTACTTTCTATAACTTTGTTCTTCATCTAATCAATCAACAATTATAGAATACAGACATACAAAAATCATGAGGTCTTTTTCAAGGTTGTAATGGGGCCAAGGTAAAGGTAAGGGTATATGTATAAGACTAAGTGAGCTAATAAGTGAATCCTTGATTAATCTAAGATCTCACCTAACATACATATTTTGTAATTCAAATCTTCTTAACCTATTTGCCCAGATTTTCTCACTTTGTATTGCAAGCTCATGCATTAACTTTAATTTTATTCCATGTGCATTGATTCTTTTCATTTTGCAATTGGAGAATTTTTGTATCCCCTTAATTAAATACTGAAAAAAAATATATATATATATATATTTATATATTTATATATTTATTTTTAATGCACATAGTAATTCAATTGTTTTGATTTCACATGAGCATGCTTCCCAAATTTTTTATTTTGAAACATCTTTATTCTTTTTAACTTTCTACCTTTGTTTCTATCATCCATGTTCCCATAAAGTTTCCCACACTTAAACAATACACAATTTTTATCTTAAGCTAACCAAGGATTCAACTTGGGATTTTTATCTTGTTTTTCTGCTTAAGGCTAGTAATGTGGTTTATAGAACAAGAGGGGTTTAAAAGCTCAAGGAGGCTAACAAGGGTGATGTAAAAGGTTGGCTAATTTAGGATAAGTGAGCAAATTTTTCAAGCAATGGCCTCAATCATATCTTAGTATGTATCTATATTCTATATTGGACATATAGATTAAAACAAATCAAACAACATCAGAATAAAAAGAAGGGCGAAACACACAGGAATAAAAATTATGATTTGAATATAACCATACAATTAAGCTCAAAACTCACAGGCTGTGTGTTCTCTAGCTCAAAAATCATATATCAGTTATATATGTCATGCAAGTAGAAATTAAGAGTTCCCATTATTCTCAATGTAAAATTTTTTGGGTGGCTTTAAAGTTTTAGTGTTCCTCCTTGATGAAATGTTGTTAACTAACTAACATGTTATGTTCTATATACAAGGTGTGTGGATTATTTTTTATTATGTTAAAGTCTCTAGTTTACTTCCTTTTTATTTTCAATTTAAACCAAACTATCATATGCTAAAAGAGTAAACTATACTAATTAATCCACATATTCTATAACTAATAAGTTTAGAATTGCAAACTAAACTAAGTGGCTAAAATATGAACTAAAGTGCAAAATGCAGAAAATAGAGTAAAAACACATGAAAAGAACAATGTATAAGTACTGAAAGATAAAAATAAAAATAAAGATAAAAATACAGAAAATAACCAAAATAAAATAAAAGAGTCTGTAGTGGTTCACCAAAAAAATACGCCAGAGATGGCGACCTCCCCACACTTAAAATAAAGCATCGTCCTCGATGCTCACTCAAGCTGGGTGTGAAGGAGTGTCATCACTGGAAGGATGGGCTGCTGGAGTCTCTGTGGGGGCCTGAGGATCTGCAGACTGGATGAGCGTATGAGGATCTGTCTGCTGTAGAGGAGGCTCTGATTGGATGGGAATCTCTGGATCTGCGGCCTGGATCTGGTGTGGTACCTCCTGCTGTGGCACAGCCTGCTCTGGTCCTGCCTGTGCAGCTTGGGTAGGTGTCTCCTCCTCGTGATCGTCCTCCTCCACCTCAGATGTATCATAAGGGGTGTCAGGCTCGGAGGGGATGTCGCTGCCAGATCAGATCATCAATTTAACGTGCTCATAGCGTCGCTTGATGCGACGCTCCATACGATCCAAGCGGGCAAAGAGTCGATGCACCAAATGGTAGATAGGCTCAGGAGCAGCTGTGGGTGTAGTGAGTGGGGCTGGTGCAGCAGTGGAAGAAGAAGGGGGCAGCTGAAGGTGTGGCTGTCTCATCAGAAGCAGTAAGGAATGGAGGTCTATAGCCTAAAGCCAGAAAGTTCCTACTGTGAGTAATGATCTTCTTGCAGTCCGCAGCAGGTGGCTTCTCATCAGCATCCTCCCAAGGCACGTCAACTCGACGGCCTAGTTGGGTGACCAGGTAAGGGAAAAGGAGGGTGCCTCTGACATGAACCCTAGCCATATAGTGCCGGATGAAACGAGGCAGATACAGGTCCTTACCCTCCAGCACTCACCATAGAAGCGTGATCATAGTGGCAGGCAGCTCTGTCTCATGAGTGCTCGGCATAATAAAGTTACTCAGGATCTGGTGCCAGAGCCGAGCCTCATCATTCAAGTATATCCGCTTGATTCCTTTAGGCATGGTGGTGTTCTTACCAATGACCCATGGGACAGTAGGGTCAAGAGCTATCCTCTCCTTGACAGCATCCTAGTCAAATCGCATAAAGCGCATGTCCTCTTCAGCCTTTTGGTAACCGTCTGGCTGATCGGACTTAGGCTGAAGGCGCAGAATATCCTCAATGGCTTCCTCAGTTACTAATATCTGTTTCCCTCTGAGGTGCACTGCATCTAGGGAAGTCTTGAAATAGTTGCAGTAAAACTCTCTTACCCAAGAAGCATTGACCTCAGTCAAATTTCTCTCCAAGAAAAACTAGCCTCTTTGTTTGATCTGATCGAAGGTGTACTATTGTAGTTCTTCTAGAATTTTCAAAGTCCTCTCTAGGTACAGATTTCTGGAGGTGGCAAACACGGGATACTTCAGCTCACAATATCAGTTTGCAAACTTAATGGGATCATTGGCAGGGAGGAGCTGGTCAGCCTTCTCCTGTGGGGTAAAGTGCTTTTCTCGCCAGGAGTCATCATGCATGATGTCCAGGATAGACATAGAGGATTCACCTCTTTCCGTTTGCCAGTTGTTGCCTTTCCTTTTCCCTTTCTTTGAGGGTCAGACATCCTGAAAAATAGAAATCTAGGATATAATAAAAGCAGGAAAATAAGTAGGCAAATAACAAGATAAGCACATAGTGGCAAAGGAGCAGTAGAATAATTAAATGAGTTGAATAATTGTGCATTTTGGAGTGTTTTGGAGTTAAAAAGCTGAGATGAGAAATTACAATCCAAAATATATTATAAGTAAAATACTTGTTAATTAGGAGCAACAATAATCATGCCATGAGTCAAAAAGTTGAAAGAGTTAGTCAGAAAGCAGAGGGGGAAGTTAGAAAGTTAAAAGTGGGTGAAACTGAAAAAGAGGTTAGAAAGCGAAAAATAGTGAGTTAGTAAAAAGAAAGTCAGAGTAAGTGGCATGATGATTGGTTTCTAAGTAACAAGAATTTCACAATTTGAAGCAACAGAGAACTCATATTCAAGCAAGGAAATCAAGTTGTTGTTGATTCATATAGATATAGAAATAGCGAAAAGTGAAATCTAATCATCAATAATGTGATTTATTAACCGGGAAAACAGAGGAATAAGAATGCTGGCCCGTGCATTCATGAATTGGTTTGGTAAAAGCTGAGGAGTGCCAAATTCAAATTGCCAAAACCAAAACATAAATGAATATCAAAATAATTTACAGAAAATTGGGCAGCATTCAGGCTAAAATTGGGCGTTCCTGGGTAATAAACAGCAAGCAGAATAGTTCATATAACTTAAAACAAATCTGCAAATAGACATAAATAATATGAATATGAAAGAGCAGTCGCAATAGCAGCATGAACAGTAAGAACATCATATGAACAATACTAACATCACCGCAACAGCAGAATTGCGAAAATTATAAAACAAGTAGCAAGAACAGCGCAATGAATCAGGCCTAAATCGACTAACCACATCCTAGCTACCTAACCACCTAGAATCCACTACAACATACATCTCTAACTATCCTAAATTTAAACATAAACGGAAAAAAATATGCAACTAACTATGAATGAAAGAAAGGTGGCATTCGGCGGAACCTGGTAGGCATATGAACTAAGCTAGGGAATTGAGAGATGGCAGGGGTGTGGTTGCGGTGGTGTTGCGAAGGGCACGGTGGCGCGATGGCAGAACAGGGTGGTTGGCGCAGCGGTTGGTGGCTGTTTAGTGGCAGGGGGGTTCCGGGTGGGGGTAATGGTGGAGAGGGGGTTCAGGAGGGGGAAAGGAAGGGTGTGAGGGTGATAGTGGTGGGAGGTGCGGCGGTGACGGCGTGGTAGTGGTGGTGGTCGCGGAGGGGGCAGCGGTGGTGGAGGAAAGAAGAGAAGGGAAAGAGAAGAAAGAGAGGGAAGGAAGAAGGGGGGTGGCGTCGCGGTCGTGGCTGGGTGGTCGAGGGTGGTGATGTGTGGAAAACGATCCAACACAAAACTCACCGGCAAGTGTACCGGGTCGCATCAAGTAATAATAACTCACGTGAGTGAGGTCGATCCCACAAGGATTGAAGGATTGAGCAATTTTAGTTTAGTGGTTGATTTAGTCAAGCAAACAGAAGTTGATTTGAGTGAATTTGTGTTCAAGAAGAATTAAATTGCATAGAATGTAAAAGGGAATGGGTAATTTGCAGGAAATTAAAGAGAATAGAAAATAAAAGTGCTGAATCTCAAAGAACAAGAAATTAAATGGCAGAAACTTAGAATGCAAGAAATGTAAATTGCAAAATCTTAAAGTTCAAGAAATGTAAATGGCTTGAATTGTAAATGGGTCAGGGATGTGGGATTGTAAGAATTAAACAAAAGAACAGTAAATCTCAACACATAGAAGAATAGAATATGACTTGAATTGAACTGGATCTAAAATGGAAACGTAAAAGAATTTGAAAAGCATTCAACAGAGAAAATAAAATGATGACTCCAGATCTCAGGACCCAAGAGACTAGATAACCAAGCCTAGATCTCAATGCCTTCCTAGATCCAAATTGAGAATTCAATTGCAAGAAAAGTAAAGATCCAGCAGTAGAAGAAAAGAAGTGAAATCATAAATTCTCAATGATGCAGTAAATCAAAACAGAGAGATCTCAAGGTGAGATTGAAACAGAATTCCTTTAATTCTCAACACTCAAGACTCAGACAAAGTGTGTAGAAAAGAAAACAAAAACAACCCAGAGGAAGAGAATTCAATTCTCCTTCCCAGGAACTCTCAAATTCTAAAAGCAACTACTAAAGTGAGCTGTCTACTGCAAGTATTAAAAATTCTAAAAAGGAAGCTCTCTAAAACTTCAAATCCTAAGCTATTTATAAACTTTCTTCAAATGATCATTAAGCCTTGAATTGGGCCTTTAGCCTTGATGGAATTGGGTTGATAGTAGCCTCCGTTGATTGCTCTTGGTGTTGGGAAGAAATCCATTAGTGAACTGGGCCATGAACCATTCACGTTTGAGTCAACGTTTGAGGCAAACGTTGACTCAAATGTCCCTTGTGTGACATTATGCAGCCCGGCCAAGTTGCTGTCTTCCACGTTTGAGCCAACGTTTGAGGTCAAACGTGAGCTCAAACGTGGTTCCCCCATGCTACTCCTTTGGCCAACGTTTGGCCCAACGTTTGAGGCAAACGTTGGCGCAAACGTGGCTCACTCAATGCATCAAACAGAGGTGCTCTTCTTTGCTTTTATGACGCCAACGTTTGACCTCACGTTTGAGGCAAACGTTGGCTTGCTCCAGGGGTGCTTCTCCTTGCTAATATGTGGCCAACGTTTGACCTCACGTTTGAGGCAAACGTTGGCTCAAACGTTGCCATGCCCAGGAGTGCTCTTTTTCTTCTCTTTGGCGCCAACGTTTGACCTCACGTTTGAGGCAAACGTTGGCACAAACGTTGCCTTCCCTTGCTCCTTCTTCAGCCAACGTTTGCCTCAACATTTGAGGCAAACGTTCGCGCAAACGTTGGCTCATCTCCAGGGTGTTCTTCATCTGCTTCTCACGTTTGAGTTAACGTTTGAGGCAAACGTTAGCTCAAACGTGAATCCCTCTTTTCAAGCCCATTCTTGAAACCTTCTTCCAAGCTTTCTTTCACCTATCATCAACCAACAATTGCATCAAAGCTATGCTTTAATCATGAGAGTTATTCTTTTTCTTGTCATATAAGCAATTATGGCATAAAACTCATGAAAATGTATCAATTCATCCATAGTTGATTGAATCTAAGGAAACATGAAATTCCACCCAATTGGCTTACTTGTGGCCCAAGAAAGTGCATAAAACTAAATGAAAACAAAGGAAAAAGACTAGTGAAACTAGGCTAAGATGACTTGTCATCACAACACCAAACTTAAAACTTTCTTGTCCCCAAGCAAGAAAAGAATTATGCTCAAAGGTCCTTTCAATTAGAATGGATTTGAAGAATTACATGTACTATCCTGTGAGTGAAGTGATTAAGTGACAGTGGGGTGAACTCTAAATTATGTGCTCATGCAAGGGCTTCAGTGCTTACTAGTCCCTACATCTTGGGAATCTTTGGTCTTAGAACTTTCATCCAAATAATATCATGGAGATCTCTCTATAGGTAATCACCTTGAAGCAGCTTATCGTTTCTGAGCTTTGGCCTTGACTCTAAGTGTCATGTCTCAAAGCGGCTCTTTAGATAAGCTTTCAATCAATACTCCTAAACCAGTTGGTTTTAAGGTATTAGGTGTTGAAGCACCCCTTAGGATTTACTTGCTCAAGCCTCTCTCTTTGACACAGTTCGACCACAAGCATTTACTAGGATAACAACTCTTTGAGTTCTTGTTTCTTTCTTCTTTTCTGCCTAGTAATTGATGCTCAGAGCCTTGGGCCATGTTCTTTTTGTTTTTGTATTTTCTTTATTTTCTTTTGTTTTGTTTGCTACTTGTTGGATCAATAAATGTTTGAGAATCTCCACAACACTTCTTTGAACTCTATGTCCCGCCTATGAGCTCCTATGCAAGTTTTCATAAGCATGCAACCTCAATACATAATCATACAACTAGAACCACCACTTTTCCTAATCCTTTGCTTGCCTCAAAATTGTTTAATTCCTCGATCCTTCTTTTCAAAGAAATTTCATGTGATGCATTTTTGAAATATTGAGTGCAAACAAGTTTGGAGAGTATAGTGTTGTAAATGATCAAGCATCTTGATTATTGAATTGCAGAAAAACTATACTAGACAGAAGGACAGATAGGGGTATAATATCACTTTCAATCACAGCAATATCTGATAATGAACAATACAACCTTTTGGAGTTTACTTGATGTCCTCTTCCTCATCATCATTGCTGGTCTTCACATTCCTCTTTCTCCTCTTTGATTGATGATGCTAAATCTTCCAAAAGTTTGTATGGTGCTCTGCAATGATATTGAAAGTTGCTTGTTCCCCAAGCACTTGAAAAATGGTTAGCATGCATAATTTATTTGTGGGCCTTTGAACTTACTTTGGTGTGGGAACACCAAACTTAGTACCTTGCCAATGGTTCTCATGCATTAGATTAACCATGTGTGAAACTCTTTTTCTTTTTCAAAAGCAATAGAACTAAAAACTAGGAAACAGCAGAATAGTTAACTAGTTCGTCTAGATGCTTGAAGCTAGCATTATGTAGAAAGTGAGAATGTGTTTTATGATGGGATTTTGGTGGAACACCAAACTTAGAATCCTTCATTCTCCTTTATATTGTTTTGGTGTGTAACACCAAACTTAGCTTCTTGCAATATAGATGAAGTTAATCAACCTTTTTATTAAAATAGCTATGAAAAGAGAACTACCTCAGGTTGGGTTGCCTCCCAACAAGCGCTTCTTTATTGTCATTAGCTTGACATCCTCTATGCTTGCTCAGCTCAGATTCTGAGCTTCCTTCTCCTTGTCCCATTGTCCTCCTAAGTGAGGCTTTGCTCTGTGATGCTCATCCTGCATGAGTGATTCTTTTCCTTTAGCCCTCTTCTCACCCATTTCTGCGAGGTTCTTAGCCAGTTGTTGCATTTGCTTCTCAATTCTTATGACTGAGGCTTCCTGGTTCTTCATTGTTACCTCTTGGTGTTTCATCATTCTCTCTATTAAGGTCTCCAGATTGGTGATCCTCTGAGAGTCTTGTGAGATTGGTTGGTTGTGGGGTGTTGGGGGTTGGAAGGGTGGGTAGTGTGGTGGTATGTAGTGATTGTTGTTGGTATGGTAGTGTTTTTGCAGGATTGGGAAATTAGAGTTATTGTAGTTGAAGTCCCTTTGTTCCTGATGTTGAGAGTCCCTCATTCTTAGATAAGAATGTGGCTTCCATGGTGGAAATTGTGCATTCACTGTAGTAGAATGTAGAAAATTAATTTGTCTAGCTATTGACTCCAATTGTTGCTGAATTTGCTGGTGTAGCTGTTTGTTTTGATTCATGACTGCCTTCACTCCTTCAAGATTCATTACTTCCTTTTCTGAAATTGCATTCTGTGGTGTCTCGAATGAGTGTTGATTATTGGCTCTTTTGTCATTGAACTCTGCAGTTCCTTGGCCGGTTGCTGTTGCTTTGAGTAGGCCATCTGAGAGGTAATCCACCACTCTTCTTGTTTCTGAGGTTAATCCTTCATAGAACGCTTGGAAACCCACTTTGTCACTTGCTTTCTTGTATTTTTCCCATGCTTTGAATAATGGTTCTTCCTCTCCTTGTATGAATGAATGTATTCCCTCTTTCATCTTGATGTTTTGTTGGGATGAGGAGAATTTGGCTACAAACTTGGCAACCAAATCATCCCAACTAGTGATACTTCCTTGGGGAAAGGTTTCAAGCCATTGTGCCGCTTCATCCTTCAGTGAGAAAGGAAATAACAAGAGCTTATAGGTATCATGATTTACACTATCGAGATTGACAGCACCACAAGTCCTCAGAAAAATGGATATGTGCTGTTTAGGATCCTCCAATGGATTTCCACCATAGGAACAATTGTTCTTGATTAGTGTAATGAGTTGCGGCTTCATATTGTGGTGTTCTTCTTTCTCAGAAACTCCTTCTTCAATGATATCCTTCCCTCTGGCCTCTCTTCTTTCCTAGGACATACAAATCAACAAACGAAACACACAGTGGTACTCTTGAAAATTGAGTGTAGTCAGTTGAGACAAAACTTCAAACAGTTAGTGGGTTAGTCAAAAATTAAAGAAAAAGTGCTTGATCTAAACTACCACCTCACTTAATCATTGTCAATCTATTCAATCCCCGGCAACGGCGCCAAAAACATGATGTGTGGAAAACGATCCAACACAAAACTCACCGGCAAGTGTACCGGGTCGCATCAAGTAATAATAACTCACGTGAGTGAGGTCGATCCCACAAGGATTGAAGGATTGAGCAATTTTAGTTTAGTGATTGATTTAGTCAAACAAACAGAAGTTGATTTGAGTGAATTTGTGTTCAACAAGAATTAAATTGCATAGAATGTAAAAGGGAATGGGTAATTTGCAGGAAATTAAAGAGAACAAAAAATAAAAGTGCTGAATCTCAAAGAACAAGAAATTAAATGGCAGAAACTTAGAACGCAAGAAATGTAAATTGCAGAATCTTAAAGTGCAAGAAATGTAAATGGCTTGAATTGTAAATGGGTCAGGGATGTGGGATTGAAAGAATTAAACAAAAGAACAGTAAATCTCAACACATAGAAGAATAGAATATGACTTGAATTGAACTGGATCTAAAATGGAAATGTAAATGAATTTGAAAAGCATTCAACAGAGAAAATAAAATGATGACTCCAGATCTCAGGACCCAAGAGACTAGATAACCAAGCCTAGATCTCAATGCCTTCCTAGATCCAAATTGAGAATTCAATTGCAAGAAAAGTAAAGATCCAGCAGTAGAAGAAAAGAAGTGAAATCGTAAATTCTCAATGATGCAGTAAATCAAAACAGAGATATCTCAAGGTGAGATTGAAACAGAATTCCTTCAATTCTCAACACTCAAGACTCAGACAAAGTGTGTAGAAAAGAAAACAAAAACAACCCAGAGGAAGAGAATTCAATTCTGCTTCCCAGGAACTCTCAAATTCTAAAAGCAACTACTAAGGTGAGCTCTCTACTGCAAGTATTAAAAATTCTAAAAAGGAAGCTCTCTAAAACTTCAAATCCTAAGCTATTTATACACTTTCTTCAAATGATCATTAAGCCTTGAATTGGGCCTTTAGCCTTGATGGAATTGGGTTGATAGTAGCCTCCGTTGATTGCTCTTGGTGTTGGGAAGAAATCCATTAGTGAACCGGGCCATGAACCATTCACCTTTGAGTCAACGTTTGAGGCAAATGTTGACTCAAACGTCCCTTGTGTGACATTATGCAACTCGGCCAAGTTGCTGTCTTCCACGTTTGAGCCAACGTTTGACGTCAAACGTGAGCTCAAACGTGGTTCCCCCATGCTACTCCTTTGGCCAACGTTTGGCCCAACGTTTGAGGCAAACGTTGGCGCAAACGTGGCTCACTCAATGCATCAAACAGAGGTGCTCTTCTTTGCTTTTATCGCGCCAACGTTTGACCTCACGTTTGAGGCAAACGTTGGCGCAAACGTTGGTTTGCTCCAGGGGTGCTTCTCCTTGCTAATATGTGGCCAACGTTTGACCTCACGTTTGAGGCAAACGTTGGCTCAAACGTTGCCATGCCCAGGAGTGCTCTTTCTCTTCTCTTTGGCGCCAACGTTTGACCTCACGTTTGAGGAAAACATTGGTGCAAACGTTGCCTTCCCTTGCTCCTTCTTCAGCCAACGTTTGCCTCAACGTTTGAGGCAAACGTTGGCGCAAACGTTGGCTCTTCTCCAGGGTATTCTTCATCTGCTTATCACGTTTGAGTTAAAGTTTGAGGCAAACGTTAGCTCAAACGTGAATCCCTCTTTTCAAGCCCATTTTTGCAACCTTCTTCCAAGCTTTCTTCCACCTGTCATCAACCAACAATTGCATCAAAGCTATGCTCTAATCATGAGAGTTATTCTTTTTCTTGTCATATAAGCAATTATGGCATAAAACTCATGAAAATGCATCAATTCATCCATAGTTGATTGAATCTAAAGAAACATGATATTCCACCCAATTGGCTTACTTGTGGCCCAAGAAAGTGCATAAAACTAAACGAAAACAAAGGAAAAAGACTAGTGAAACTAGGCTAAGATGACTTGTCATCAGGTGGTGAGGCGGTTGGAGTTGGTTGGGGTGGTGGTGGTGGTTGTGGGTGGCGGGAGGGGGGTAGGGCAGAGAGGGAGCAGTGGGGGGTTTGGGAGGGAGAATGGGGCGCGATGGGGTAGGGTTTTACGTCACTGGGGGTTAGTGAAATTGAATCCACGCGAACGCATGGGCCACGCGGTCGCGTGGTTAGGGTGGACGGGGGTTGACGCGATCGCGTGAGTGACGCGATCACATGGAATGGGTAAAAGGGTGAATGACGTGGTCGCGTGAGGCATGCGACCGCGTCGCTAGAAATTGTGCTAAACGCACAATTCTAGTGTCGTTTCAGCACAACTCTTTGTCTCCTTTAGGGTGTTTGTGCAATCCACGCGATGCGAACGCGTCGCTCATGCTTTCGCGTGGGATGGGTCTTATGTAAGTGACGCGTTCGTGTGATGGACGCGAACGCGTGGGCCGTTTTGTGCTAAACGCACGACAGCCACACGATTCCAGCCCAGATTTCTAGGTGTTCGATTTTTACGCCGATTTCCAGATCACGCGTTCGCATGATTGACGCGGATGCGTGGGGGGTAGTTTCGCAACTGATGCGAGCGCGTGAGCAACGCGGTCGCGTCGCACACACTACCTTTTTTTTATGCAATTATGCAGATATGCAGTATGCAATGTTAATGAATAATATTCAGGTTCAATGAAAAATAAAATAATATAAAAATAAACAACATGAAATAAGACTGAAAAAGAAACGACCATACTATGGTGGGTTGTCTCCCACCTTGCACTTTTAGTTAAAGTCCTTAAGTTGGACATTGGATGAGCTTCTTGTTATGGTGGCTTATACTTAAATTCGTCCAGAAATCTCCGCCAATGTTTGGAATGCTAACAGCCTCCGGGGTCCCAAACTATGCATGTGAAGCCTTTGAGTAGCATCAAACAGGTTCTCAGGCTCCCGGGGTGGCGAATGTCAGAATATTTTTCAGGATCCCAAATTTTGCTTTTAAATCCGCCTTCGTCTTGATCTATATTTTTCCATCTGGGCGGTTTAGAAATTAAATTCTCACCAAGATGACCAAAAGTTTTCTGAGATCCATTCGATTGAACATGATACCAATCCGTGCACTTCGAGTTGAAGCGTGGAACCTTATTGAACCTTGTGCACCAGCTCTGAGTACGAGCCATTTCCCTCTTACTCTTAAAGCCGCAGAGAGCTCTAAGCTGGCCATCTGTTTCAAGCAAACCATATTCAAGTGAAAAAATAAAGTTAAAGGTTAAGGATTGTACCCACTTGAAGCTTGTATTGGGTGGTAATGGCCTTGGGATAGGTGTTTCCAGTGATTCTGTAAGTTCTACTCCCTTGTAATCTTCTACGAATTCCTCCACTTCCTTGCAAACTTCTTCAAATGCAACCACGTCTTGATCAAAGTCTTCGACATCTTCCGCATCACTCAAGTCATAAGTTGGAGGTTGAGAAAAATCTACCTCGACATCATCTTCGTATTCACTTGGATAAGGTTCTTCAATCTCAGAGAATTCACTTACGGATTACAAGGGAGAACTTGACTTGAGACTATCATCATTAAGGAAACTTGCGTCTTGGGTTATTCCGTCTAGTTCTTCATAAAATACCTGCTTTGGGGGTCGTGCACTATCCTCTTTAGCATCAATCGTAACGTCCTTGACGGAATTTTTCACAACTCTGGATTCCCATGAAGGTTCAGCATCTCCTAAATCTTCGACCAGTACTTCTTCTTCTTGGATAATTTGAGCTTCCTCCAATTGTTCCAGAACAAAGTTATGCTCATTACTGCCCACTGTGGTTTCTAGTGTCTCCTTCATGCTACGTTTGTCATTAGATTCTCCACATAAAGCTATTGGAGTTCCTTGAGGGTCTAAACGTCTGGAAGATAATTGATGTATTGCTTGCTCCAGCTGATAAAGGGTTGTATGAAGTTGATCTACTGTTTCCTTGAGGCGAGCCTGTGATTCTCGAGGTGATGGATTTGGACATTGTACATAGGGAAGTGGTGGTGTTAGGGAGTAATTGGATTGGAATTGGGGTAAATAAGGATCGTATGGTGGTGAATGGTGAAAAGGAGCTTGTGAGTGTGGTGGTTCAAAGTTATGTTGAGAGGATGGTCTATAGGCATAGGGTGGGGCTTGTTGGTAGTTACAAGGTTGTCCACCATATCTATCAGCTTGGTATGCATTGTAGAATGGTCTTTGTCCATGATATCTTGGAGGGTGTTGTTGCCAAAAGGGGTGATCAGATCCTCTTTGCTCCATCCATCTTTGATTGCGTAGACCTTGATATATATTCCTGTTATAGCTTTTATTCCCTTCAACAATATTAGAACCAAACTCAAAGCGAGAGGGGTGAGAGTTCATAGTAGCTAATAAAAATAAAAAAGGAAAAACAAAACAAATAAACAATTAAAAGAAAAATATTTGCAATAACCAATAATAAGGCACACGTTTGCAGCTCCCCGGCAACGGTGCCATTTTGAAGAGAGAACTTTTGCGTGGTCTAGAATTCAGAATAAATTCTCGTTGCAAGTATAGCTTCTAAACCAACAAAAGTCCTTTCTTACAAATGTTTTGGTTGTCACAAGTAACAAACCCCTTTAAAATTGATAACCGAAGTATTTAAACCTCGGGTCGTCTTCTCAAGGAACTGCAGGGAGGTGTTCTTATTACTGGTTATGAGTTTTGTAAATTGGGGGTTTTGAAAGTATGGAACGAATAATTTAAATGACAAGTAAAATAAATAAATAACTGTAAAATAAACTCTTGGTAAGGTATGAGAATTTAGAAGTCCTATCCTAGTTATCCTTATAAATGGTGATGAGAATTGAGTCTTAATCCCACTTAGTTAGCCTTTACTAAAGCAAAGGAAGGTCAAGTGGACCAATTAGTTTGATCCTCAGGTCCTAGTCAATTCCTAAGAAAGGACTAGAGTTATTGGAGTTTAATTCAACTTAGCAAAAATAACAATTATCAGTCACGATGAGTTTGACAACTCAAGAGTTACCAATTAATCAACTAAAG
Organism: Arachis hypogaea; assembly: GCF_003086295.3. Taxonomy (NCBI): domain Eukaryota; kingdom Viridiplantae; phylum Streptophyta; class Magnoliopsida; order Fabales; family Fabaceae; genus Arachis; species Arachis hypogaea. Next base: position 55,281,318 of record NC_092050.1, read on the forward strand.
CCAAAAGGAAGAAAATATAAATTATTAATAGAAATAATTGAAAGCAATCATAATTCTGAAATACCTCAAATTATATTAAATAGAAAACCAAATCTAAAAATGAATGGTTCATAAGCCAAATTGGCAACAAAAGTAATTAAAAGAAAGTTATAAAAGATTTGAAAGAAAAAGAGAAATATAAAGCAAAAGGAATATTGAACCTAATAAAGAGTCGGAATACTAAATTGAAATAACAAGAAATCCTAATCCTAAAACCTAAGAGAGAGAGGAGAGAACCCCTCTCTCTAAAAACTAGATCTAAACTATGAAAAGTGAATAATTTGAGAGCTTTCCATGAATGGATGCATTCCTTCACTTTATAACCTCTAATCTGTGTCTTCTGGACTTAGATCTGGGCCAAAAAGGGATTCAGAAATCGCTGGGAGCATTTTCTGTAATTTCTGGTGCATGGCGTCTGTCACGCGTCCGCGTGGGTCACGCGGTCGCGTCATCTGGAGTTTTCTTTGTCATGCGTTCGCTTCGGTCATGCGTCCGCGTCATCTGTGTTCTGCTCATAGTGCGCGTCCGCATTAGTCACGCGTTTGCGTCACTGTCTTTTCGCACTGGGCATGTGGCCGCGTCGTCCATGCATTCGCGTCGCTGCCAGTTTCTTCAAAAACTCTATTTTGTGCTTTCCTTCCATTTTTGTATGTTTCCTTTCCATCCTTTAAGTCATTCCTACCTTAGAAGATCTGAAACTTCTCAACACACAAATCACGGCATCGAATGGTAATAAAGGGTGATTAAAAATAAATAATTTCAAAGCATAGGAAGCATGTATTTCACATATATCACATAATAAGGAAGGGAAAGTAAAACCATGCAATTTACATGAATAAGTGGGTGAAGGATTGAATAAATCTCTTGAATTCAGCACAATATATATCATAAAATATGGGTTTATCAGGGCCCCACCTCTACCTGAAAAATTCAGTTACAACTCCTCATTAGTGATCAAGAATTGCTTCATATTCCTCTAGTTAAATGGCATTTAATGTGTGTCTCTTGGACACCAGACTTAGATTCATTGCATATAGTAATTGGTCTCATGATTGAACTTTATTGTATACATTATGAGTGGAATAAAATTAATTTCTTCATACTCTTCCACTTCCATTTCATATGTATATAATAAAGTGGCCGTTTTATGCACCTACCAACCTACTAATTGCCTTCAGACATAAATCAATTGGGTTGTATACATGGATCTCTTATGGTGGTGGCTATACCAAACTTAAATTTGGGCTTACTCTTAGGATTATTTCAGTTGTTTTGATGTAAGCTCAAATTAATTGGGTTAGTGGCCACACCAAACTTAGCTCCTTAGCTAGTTTCTCAACCCAATTAACAACATCATATAGTACTTTCAGCAAGTTAGAGAAACTTTTAAAGTTCAAATTAAAGAAACTACTAACTAAACAACTAACAACTAAGACTAAAAAACAAACAACATAAGCTAATCTAAGAAGCTTGAAATTGAAAGGATATGAGTGTTGGGGTGCCTCCCAACTAGCGCTTCATTAACGTCACTAACTTGACGATTCTTCCTCTTCAGTTGAGGTTATAGTTCAATCTTTGCTCATCCAATGAGTCCCCCAAGTAGTGCTTAAGTCTGTGGCCAGTGATAGTGAAAGTTCTCTTTTTTTGTCATCCATGAGCTACACATGACCATAAGGAGAAGCCATGATGATTGTAAATGGTCCAGACCATCATGATTTTAGCTTCCCTGGGAAAAATTTGAGCCTTGAGTTGTACAATAGCACCTTTTGACCTTCTACAAACTCTCTTCTTGTCAGCTTTTGATCATGCCATTTCTTTGTTTTCTCCTTATAAATCTTGGCATTTTCATAAGCTTGAGATCTGAATTCATCTAACTTATTGAGCTGCAGCAATCTTCTTTCCCCAGTAGCTTGATTATCAAAGTTCAACATCTTTAGAGCCCAAAATGCTCTATGTTCAAGCTTCACTACAAGCTTTTCCAAACATTAATTGGTAAGGAGACATGCCAATAGGTGTCTTAAAAGCTGTTCTATAAGCCCACAATGCATCATCTAGCTTCTTGGACCAATCTTTTCTTGAGCTCCCAACAGTCTTCTCAAGGATTCTCTTGAGCTCTCTATTTGAAATTTCAGCTTGACCATTGGTTTATGGATGGTATGGGGTTGCTACCTTGTGCTTAACACCATATTTGAGGAGGAGTGTTTCAACTTGCTTGTTGCAAAAGTGAGTTCCCCCATCACTTATAAGAGCTCCTGTAACCCCAAACCGGCTAAATATGTTCTTCCTCAATAAATTAATCACCACTTTGTTGTCATTTATTGACGTTGCTATAACCTCTACCCATTTGAACACATAGTCCACAGCCACCAATATCTATTTGTTTGAGTATGAAGGTGGGAATGGTCCCATAAAATCAATCCCCCAAACATCAAACAACTCCAACTCCATGATGAATCTTTGTGGCATTTCATTCTTCTTGGGTAAGTTGCCAGCTCTTTGACACTCGTTGCACCTTGTCACAAATTTCTTTGCATCTTTGAATATTGTAGGCCAAAAGAATCCACATTACAATACCTTGGCTACAGTCCTTTCTCCACTAAAATGTTCTCCATATATGGATCCATGGCAATACCAGAGAACCTTTTGTCCTTCCTCATAAGAGATGCATCTTCTTAGAATCCCATCAGCACACCTCTTGAAGAGGTAAGGCTCATCCAAAATGTAATGCTTGGCATCATTGATGAGCTTCCTTTTCAAGTGCTTGTTGATGTTGGAAGGTAGCTCTCCAATGACCTTGAAGTTGGCTATGTCTGCAAACCATGGGGCCTCTTGAATCATCATCAGTTGCTAATCTGGGAAGCATTCATTCACCCCAGGGCTATGTGCTTCATTCTCCTCATGTGGTATCCTTGATAGGTGGTCAGCCACCTTATTTTTTGCTCTACTTCTATCCTTGATTTCAATGTTAAATTCTTGGAGTAATAGGATCCATCTTATCAATCTAAGCTTGGACTCTTGCTTGGTTAACAAGTACTTAAGAGCTATATGGTTAGTAAACACAATGACTTTAGAACCAATGAGATAAGATTTAAATTTATCAAATGTAAAAACTATAGCAAGAAGTTCTTTTTCTGTGGTAGTGTAGTTCCTTTGGGATTCATTAAGAACCTTGCTAGCATAATAGATGACATGCACTAGCTTGTCTCTCCTTTGTCCTAAGACAGCACCAATAGCAAAGTCTGATGCATCACAGATCAATTCAAAAGGTAAGTCCCAGCTAGGTGGTGCTATAATAGGTGCAGAGGTGAGCTTACTTTTAAGCTCATCAAAAGCTTGCTACATTCACTATCAAAGATAAATGGTACATTGGAGACAAGCAAGTTACTTAAAGATTTGACAATCTTTAAAAAGTCTCTAATGAACCGTCTATAAAACCCAGCATGTCCCAAAAAACTCCTAATTGCTTTGACATTGCAAGGTGGGGGTAATTTTTCAATCACTTCCACCTTGGCTTTATCTACCTCTATGCTTTTCTTAGAGATTTTGTGGCCAAGGACTACCCCTTCCGTGACCATAAAATGGCACTTTTTCCAATTCAAAGCTAGATTAGTTTCTTGGCATCTCTTAAGCACCAAGGCAAGATGGTGTAAACAATTTGGAAAGGAGTCACCAAACACTGAAAAATCATCCATGAAAACCTCAATAAACCTCTCAATCATATCAGAAAATATGGATAGCATGCACTTTTGGAATTTGGCAGGTGCATTGCACAAACCAAAGGGCATGCATCTATAAGAAAAAACACCATAAGGGCAAGGGAAAGAAGTCTTCTCTTGGTCTATAGGGTACACTACAATCTGGTTGTAGCCTTAGTATCCATCCAAGAAATAGTAGTACTTATGTCTGGCAAGTCTCTCCAACATTTGATCTATGAATGGTAGGGGAAATGGTCCTTCCTTGTGGCTTCATTGAGCTTTCTATAGTCTATACACATTCGCCATCCAGTCACTGTTTGTAAAACCAGGTTAATGAATGGCTAATTAACCCATAAATGAGAATTTATTCTAGAAAGCCAAAAATGTGATTTTTATGGCTTAATATGATAGAGGAGATTAAGACGAGAATTTCGATACCAATTTTGTAGAAATCGGCCCAAGATTGGACCGAACGGGCCAAACCGGGCCAACCGGACCCATATTGGGCCCTTGGCCCAACTAAACTAAATCTAAAACCCTAATTTTCAGCACTCTCTCTCCTTACTTAACACTCATTCATGCTAAAAATGAAGGCACAAGGGGGAAGAACACTCTCTCAAAGTTCTACCCTTGTTTGATCTTCAAACCACCATAACTTTTGATCTAAAGCTCCAATTGCCGCACCGTTGGTAGCCACGCATTTCTTGCGAAGAGCTCTACAAAACCCACGACTTTATTCTTGAGGTAAGCCATGATTTGATCTCAGTTCTTCATCCCTTAATTTCGAATTTCATGGAGAAAAGTGTTGAGATTTTGGGCTCTTTGATGTTATAGAACCCAACTCTCATGAAGGAGAAGATTAATCTTGTTTCCATGAATCTTGGGTGTGGTAAGATTCTCAACTTTGGTGGAATTTGTTGTTCTATGATGTTTGTGTATTGAGTTGTTGTGTTTGAGTATGATAATTGTGGCTTAGGTAGTGTGTATGTGAATATTGAAGCTTGATTGAGATTTTGGAAAGTTTCAAAAAGGGCTTTGGTGTGATAAAAATCTGTTCTTGGAGGTGTTGAGACCTTGTGAGCTTGTGAAAAAGTGATTTGGAAGTGCTCCGGTTGAGCAGAGGAAATCGGCTAAGATATGGTCTAGGTTTCCTGTATCTAAAATGTAATGTGGTGTGAAAACTTAGGCTAGAGGCCTTAAGATAGGACTTGATTGTTGGTGTTGTTGAATGGTTGAGATACGTTGTGTGTTCATATATGTGATTATGAATATTGATGTCTTGATGGTATGATGCATGAGAGTTATGCATGTTTTGATATATACTTGATGATTGGTTAAGGTTGAACTTATGAGTAAAACCATGTTGATGGTGGGGGTATTATTAATTGGATGTAATGATGGTTGATTGGATATGGTGTTGTTGGAAATTGGGATGAGAAAGAGTATATGACATGATAATGTGTTTGATATTGACCTATTTGATTGAGATGGATTAAAATCGTGGGATGGTGATTTTATGAATTTGATAAGAATGTTAATGTATGAGCTAAGGAGGCTTGATTTGATTTTTGGTATGTTTTCGTTGATTTTAAAAAGGGTTGGAATTGGGTTGTTTTGAAAATGGCACATTGTGGTTTTGTATGAAAATGTGGTTTTTGGGCATAATTTGATGGAGCATAACTTGGACTCCAGATCCCCGTTTTATGCCTAAATTGTTTAGAAATGAAATTGGATCCAGGATGTTTATGCCGTTCGAAGAACGGGTGAAAAATGATTTAAAATGGAGAAGTTATGCCAGTCAGAAGATTGAGGTTTGAAACTGTGAATTCTGCAGCTTTTTAACTTAGAAAATATTTTTGGCAGAAAGCACCCCCACGCGTAGGCGTGGCCAATGCGCACGCGTCATTTTCAAAGTTTCACTACCCACACATGCGCGTGGCCCATGCGTACGCGTCGATGAGCTAAATGAGTTGCCCAGCCAAAATTCCCGAGAGTTGTGCCTAAGTTGTGCTGGCTTTGTGCCTGGAGCACAAAACGCACACACGCGTACGCGTGGCTGACGCGTAGCATCACTTGGCTTTTCTCCTATCCACACGTGCGCGTGGAGGGACGTGTACGCATTGCTGTATCTTGATGCATTCCACGCGTGCGGGTGGGCGACGTGCACGCGTGACCCTGTTTTCATTCCAAAGTTGATTTTTGAGTTTTCAAAGCCAAATTTCATACTTCTAAGCCTCCGATCTCACCCCTTTTTGTCTTAAATTATTATGATATACCTAGCAATAAGAAAGGAGCTAGGGGATGTGGTAACTTGTGAATGAAGAAAGGGGAGAATTTATGATCAATGATGATCATAGATGATTATATGAGATACGGAGGATGGCGGTGGAAGTGCTTAATGTGCCATGAGCCGAAGGGCTGTATTTGTTAATAAAATGGCTGGTTCTGGATTGAACTATGAGTCGGATGGCTGAGTTATTTCTAAGTTACGGCGGAGCCATTATTGATTTATGGCTGAATATGATTGCATATATGCGTATTGAATGAAATGTGAATGTTGCACTTCCACCATCTAAGATACGAGTTTTCTTGGGAGAAAGCAGTGGCTAGCCACCATGTGCTCTAGGTGGAGACTCGATACTCTGCTGACCCTATGTCGTAAGTATGGCCGAATACTGGGAAAGTTCCGTATGAGCTCATCCCCGTGAATATACACCAGTGAGGGTGTTGGATATGAATTATGATTTATGTTGAGTATAACTCGAGTTGGGGATGCACGACAGAGGGACAGTCCAATAGTTAGCTACCAGGACTTGTCGCGTTGGCTATATAACCGACAGATGATATCATCAGACATAGGGACAGGCAATCATCATATGCATACTATGTGAATTGTTTGGAATTGCCTTATTGATTGCATATTATCTACTAATTGCCAAAATGTCATACCTGCTTCCTATCTGTATATTTTCTTGTCTGATATAACTATGTCTGCCATATTATATTACTGCTGGTGATAGGGAGGTCTGCAGGATTTGGAAAGGGAAGTATTAGTTAGACTGAAGATATTTAGTCAGTTGCCATTTATGGTTTAGTCTGTTTATAAGCTTTGATTTATCTAGTGGAAGTTCTAGGATTGCCTTCGGCTTTCCCAGGACATTACATGTTAGATTTGTGGGTACTGTTACCATATTGAGAACCTCTGGTTCTCACCCATATGGATTTTGTGGTTTTCAGATGCAGGACGTGAGGCTTATCACTGAGGCATGCTGGAGACTTCTGGATAAGCGAAGATCTTTGCTTCTTGGGACTTTACTTTGGTTTTATATAGATAGTTATTATCTCCATTAAATAATGTATATACATACTGTTTTGACTCTTCTTAGAGGTTGTTTTTGGAGAACAGGTTTTGATAGTTTGTCCTTGGGGTTTTCCCTTGGGTTTCCTTACTTTACATATATGTATGTACTCTTATGCTTGGATCGGTTATCTTTGTAACCGGATCTTGAGTTTTGGATATTTGTGTTTTTGGCACTCTTTGTATATGGTTTCACGTTATACTACTCTTTATCTGTTTCGGTATGTTATCGATCGGAGTGTTGCGATTTTCTATTTAACGGTTTTGTCTTACCCCTTTTCTTCAAAGTCTCCTAGTTATAAACATTCTTCACAATACTATATGTACTAAATTTAACTTTTAGAGGTCGTAATATCTCGCCATCTTGGTCTTATGACTTAAGCATAAGACTCTGTGTGGTAGGGTGTTACATTATGGTATCAGAGCAGTTCGTTCCTATAGAGCATGAGGGACAGACTGACTATGCTTCTATGCACTCTTTGTATGTGTGTTATGTGCTATTAGGATATCTAATTGAAATAACTGGCATAAACGTTCATAAGCATGCATTTGGGACTTTGAAGCACTAGACTTCCGATATTGAGACTGATCAACTTAATATCAATTGTTTGGTGTGTATAGGAACCAAATGGCGCCTCGTGGACGCGGTCGAGGTCGCGGGAGAGGTCATACTAGTGCTCGTGCGCCGGGGGTTGACTGATAAACCGCTATTTTACGATTTATTTTTTATTGAATTGAGCAGATTTTATCCCTTATTCTCACACTTATGCATATAAATTACGTGTTTTACATTTTCCTTGCCAATTATGTGATATAGTTGAAAACATGTTTCCTAGGACTTTAAATTGTCAGTTTTAAATACCCTTTATTACCATTCGATAACGTGCTGCATTTTGCAGAAAGCGCTGGGGGCGATTTCTGGGCTCCTTTTGCCAGTTCCAAGCCCAAAAATACATAATAGAGGCTGTAGAGTGAGGGAATCATTCTTGGAGACAACATTCATGCACATAATTTTAGGTTTTAGATGTAGTTTTCTAGAGAGAGAGGCTCTCTCATCTCTCAAGGTTTTAGGGTTCTTTGGTTTAGCTATTTTCAATTTCAGATTTCTACTCTACTTTAATTTAGTTTCTCTTCTACTCTTATTTATTCTAGCAGTTTAGTTTCTCTTCTCTTGGTGATTTATTTATTTATCCACTTTAGTTTATGAATTCTCATGTTAGATTTGATTTTCCATTTAATGCAATTTGAGGTATTTCATATTTATGATTGCTTTCTTCAATCTGTGTTATTGATGCTTGCAATTGGTTGTTTGGATTTTATCATCTCTTATTACTTTTCTATGCTTTTATGTTGTGCCTTCCAAGTGTTTGATAAAATGCTTGGGAGGGTTTTAAATTAGATTTTTATATTCTTAGCTTAAATTGATTAATTGGAGACTCTTGAATTATCAAAGGTCTTTTATTGATTGGTGATTGAGACTTGCTAGTTGGTTTAAGCTTTATTAACGCTAGTCTTTGACTAGGACTTGTGAACTTAAGCTAACTTTACTCACTTGACTTTCCATCATTGTTAGAGGTTAACTAAGTGAAAGCAAGAGATAATTACCATCACAATTGATTATGATAATGGGGATAGGAATTCTAATTATCAATCCTTGCTAGGACTTTTCTTAATTATTAGTTTATTTCTTTGTTATTTACATTCCTTGTTCCACATTTCAAAAACCCAAAAAGATACAATCCCAAAACCAATAGTAACATACTTCCCTGCAATTCCTTGAGAGATGACCTGAGGTTTAATACTTCATTTATTTTTATTGGGTTTGCTTAAGTGACAAAAGAATTAAATTTCATTGAGGTTTAATTGTCGGTTTAGATCTATACTAGCAACGCGATTATTTTTGTGAAATTCTTTACCGACGATTTTTTCCCCATCAATTTTTGGTGCCGTTGCCGAGGAATTGCAAATGTGTGCCTTTTTATTGGTTATTGTGAATATTGTGAATAATTTTTCTTTTTCATTTTTTTGTTAGTTCTTTCTAGTCTTAAGAGTTTATTCTCATTATTTTCTTGTTAGTTTTTATTTTTGCTTTCTTTTGTTACTATGAATTGATGAGGGAAAAAAAGATTCCACACAAACTCACCGGCAAGTGTACTGGGTCGCATCAAGTAGTAATAACTCACGAGAGTGAGGTCGATCCCACAGGGATTGATGGATCAATCAACTTTAGTGAGGTGATTAGTTTAGTCAAGCTAACAGTGGTGAATTGGGTAAAACTGAAGCAGCTGAAAGTAAATTGCAATGAAGATAAAGTGCAGAAGGTAAATTGGCAGAAACTTAAAGAATAAGAAAAGTAAAGTGCAGCAATTGTAAAGGGAATTGGGTACTGGGAAATTAAAGAAAGCAATGAATCAGAACTCAAAATAATTGCAGAAGAATTAAATTGCATGAAAAGTAAATTCAGATTACAGCAAACTCAAATGTAAAGTTGCAGAAAGTAAATTTGTAGAAGAGGATTATCAGAAACTGAAATTGCATAAGCCAAATTGAATTCAATACTGAAATGTAAAAGTGTAGAAAAATAAAAGTATTTCAAGAGAATCTTCTATTCTACTCCTACTCCTACTCCTATTGCTGCCTACTACTACTGCAGCCTACTATCCGTCCCATTCCTAACAGAACTAAAGCCTTTTTATAGGCATTCCTAAATTACAAATGAAATTCAAATTGAACATCAATTACAATTAAATGCCAAATTCCTATTCTAGATGATCCTTGTGCCTTTGAGTGATGTCAATTGGCCTCTGTTTACTTTTGTGTGTTAATGGGCTTGGAATCAGCTTTAATTGAGCAGAGATTCACTTCCAGGAGAACGGAGCATTTTCAAATTGAGCGCAGTGTTTATTCACCCACGCGTACGCATCCCTCACGCTTGCGCATGGTTTTGCATTTTCCAGGCCTCAGCGCCAGCCATGCGTGCGCGTGCTTCTTCCGAGGTTCTCCATCGACGCGTGCGCGTCAAGCACGCGTGCGCGTCTATTGCAAAACTTTGCCTTCAAATTTGAATATGCCCAAAAATGCTGGCTTACTGAATGTAGTGATCTCTTTTGAAAATGAGCACCAAACACTTCCACGCGTACGCGTCATGCATGCGTGCCCGTGGTTCTTCGAAAATTGCCCCTGACACGTAAGCGTACCATGCGTGTGCACGTCGCTTACTGAGCGTGGCGTTCTTACTTATTTTGTGCTTTCTGCCTCTTTTTTTCTCCATCTTTTCACTTGTCATCAACCAAATAGATACATCAAAACCTTGGCATAATCATCAATTCTTGCATCATTCATATTACTAACCAAATCTTGCAAGAAATCTAATGAAAATACATAAAATTATCAATGTTTGATTGATTCAAGACAAGCATGAAATTCTCACTCAACACTTATTTTTTGCCTAAAACTGGATGAAAACCAAATAAAAACTAATGAAATAGGCTTGTGAAACTAGCCTAAGATGACTTATCATCACAACACCAAACTTAAATCTTGCTTGTCCCCAAGCAAGCAGTAAAGCATAAGGAAAATTAATGGAAGCAGCGAAGTGTATAAGCCCTTTATTGGAAGACATTGAATACTGATTGATGGGGTTTTCATGCATGCTATCTTATAGATTTTTATTCTGTGATTGAGACATCAACACTCCGTTGGATCCTTACATAAATAACACAAAAAATGAGACTTGTTACTGCTTGGTCCTTAGTTTTTCTTGTTCTCTTTCTTGGCTGAGATTTATTGCTTGCTGAGGCTTAATGCTATGTGGTAAGGCAGCTTTTTAGAGTAAGATTTCAGCCAGCATTCCTGTCCCAGTTGGTTCAAGATGCTAGGTGTTGAAACACCCCTATGGGCTTACTTTCTCAAGCCTCTCCTTTAGCATACACACATCACAGGAATTTAGCTTGTTTTGTCCTTTGGAAATTGATACCCAGCACCTCTTCGGGTCACAAAATGCTTTGTATCAAAGTAGCTCTTGATGGTGGACTTTCGGTTGGCAATCCCGGGTTAGTTAACCCAAGCTGCCGGGTGATGAAGCACCCCTTAGAACCTAGTTATCCAAGCTTATCTTTGTGCAAGAACATCACAGGCATATATCTAAATCTCAAGCCATTAGTGCCCAGCCATGTTTATTTCTTTCTATTTCTTTCTCTTGCATTTTCTTTCTTTTATTTTGGACCTTTTTCATTTGTCAAATCTCATGAAATGCAACTCAAGTTCATATCACAAAGTTATGCCAACATTCAGCCTTATTTATAAATCAACTAATGAACCAGCACATACCACCACATAACCTCATTCTATCTCATATCATACCAGACTTTTACTCTTTCTCTATTTCACAGTTATTTTCTTTTATTCAAGCATGAGGAATAAAGCATATAATTTTAAGCAAGATGAGGTGCTAAAAACATCTAAACTAGCAAGCCACTACAGCATGAAAACAAACAAACTAACAAACAGTAAATAAATCTAAGAAGACACTGCTCATCAGGGGACATTTGCACTTTCAAGTCAGTCAGAGAACAATACAACCTCTTGGAGTCCATTTATTTCCTCTGTGTCATTATCATTATTGGGTTCCATGTCCTTCCTTTGTTCATCCACATGATGATGTATCTTTCCTTCCAAAAGCTTAAATGACTTTCTACAAAAGATATTGAAAGTTTCTTGTTCCCCAAGCGCTTGAGAAACAGTTAGCATGCATGTATGATTGTGATTTTCTTAACCTAAGTTGGTGTGGGAACACCAAACTTAGTTCCTTGCCTACTTCTATATGCAGCAAAATGAATACATACATGAAACATCAAGTTCTTTTTATTAAGAAAGTAGACTATGAACTAGAAAACAAATATAAACTAGAAAACAAAATAAAAACTAGAAACATTACAATTATTAAGTAGTTTCTCTGATTGTTTGGAGCCGATACTAGTCATGCTAAGGGCGCAATATGTTCTTAATGATATTTTTGGTGCAACACCAATCTTAGCATCCAACATTCACCCCTTAATTACTTTGGTGTGCAACACCAAACTTAGCTCTTTGCAATAGAGAGAAATCTATTTAACTCCTTTATTGAAATAACTAAGAAAGTAAAACTACCGACATGTAGCTAATGACTTTCTTCCTCTTCTTCTAGTTTGTTAAGAGGAATGACCTCAACGGTAAAGAGGAGCTAGTCAGTGCCCCCTTTCTTGGCCTCTTCCCAGCAAGCTTTCTTTTGTAAATGGCTCGATTAAGCTTTCTTGCTGGTGGTCCAGGGATTGGATTGCTTGTGGTTAACCTCTCCTTCTTCCTTGATATGTTCAATGGTAGCTTGGTCACAATCCTCTCTTCGGTGTTGTTGTTGGTTGCCTTCACTTCTTTGATTTCAAGACTTGGTGGTTGTGTGATTGGTGGAGTGTCCTCTTTATCAAGAGCTTCTTGCATTGGTGGTTCAATGAGCCCTTCTTCTATGCAAATTCCTACCTCACTTGAGTATGGACTTCCTTGATTGTCTTCCTCACTTTCTTGTTCTTCCACTTCCTCTTTTGCACTCAATATTTGATTTAATAGCACTTTCATGGAGGAGGTTTGTTGTTCTTCCCAAGATTTCTTCATCTCCTCTTCATATCTTTCAATCATAGATTCAAGTGTTTAGATTTTTTGGTTCAGGGAAGTTTTTGGAGGTTGTGAGTTTTCATGTTCCTTTATCATCTCAAGTGGCTTCTGTGGATATGTAGTTTCAGGTTCAAATACCTCCACCACCTCATTCTTCATTGAAAGTTTGCTTGGCACAGGGACCTCTTTATCTTGCTTCTCCACTTCCTCCTTTACATCCACCAATTGGTCTTCATCTTCCTTGCTCAGCAGTTCTAAGTCTCTCCTCATTTGTTCTAAGTGCCCATCCATCTTCTTGAAAAGGGTTTCTTGCTCTTTCCAGGATTGTACTTGTCCTTCCAAGAGTTCTCTAGTTTGTGTCAGTGTTATAACAGTATGATTCACTTTGTGGCTCTGGGAGAAAATTCATTTCACTTGATTGTTCACACTCTTGTTGATATGCCCAGATACCACGAGGATAATGACATAAATCATTTTATGGTTCTGGACAATATCTTATGTGATTTGTTTGATAAATTTGTGGATCTGGAGCATATCCCTATAGATTGGAGTGCTCAGAATATGTGATTTTGTTGTTGATATTCCCATCTACCATTAGGATAATGACTTGAATAATATTGTGATGGTGCACAATATCCTATGAAATTTGTTTGATCAAAAGATGAGTTGAGCTCCATTTAAATTTTGTAAAATACACCACCAAAGAAAACTTAAATTCATATCTCGGGTAAGATTTGCTTAGTGAGGTAAAAACACAAACACCTTGATGTCAACTCAGAACAGAAAATTAAAAGAACAAAAACAAAGAGAATGCTTAATCTAGACTTCTCACCCACTTAATCATTGTCGATCTAAATCAATCCCCAGCAACAGCGCAAAAAACTTTATGGGTGAAAATTAGATTTCCACACAAACTCACCGGCAAGTGTACCGGGTCGCATCAGGTAGTAATAACTCACAAGAGTGAGGTCGATCCCACAGGGATTGATGGATCAAGCAATTTTAGTGGATGATATGTGAACAAACTGATTTCTGCTAGTAAAGAATTTCATAAAAGTAATCACGTTGTAAGTGTAGTTTCTAAACCAACAGAGAATCCTTTCGTACAAAAGTTTGGTTGTCACAAGCAACAAACCCTTAATAAAATTGATAACCGAAGTATTTAAACCTCGGGTCGTCTCTCAAGGAATTGCAGGGAAGTATGATTTATTATTGGTTATAGGAAAATTATCTTTTTGGGGTTTTTGAATAATGAACAGGAAAAGTAAATTGCAAGAATTAAAGTAATAACTAATAAAGCTCTTAGCAAGGTATGAGAACTGGAAATCCTATCCTAGTTATCCTTATCAACTGTGATGAGAATTGTTCATTACTCTCACTTAGTTAACCCTTACTAAATAAAGGAAACTCAAGTGGACTAATTAATTTAATTCCTCAAGTCCTAGTTAACTCCTAAGGAAAGACTAGCTTTAGAGGGATCCAAATCAACTAGCAAATTCCAATTATCAATCAACAAAGGAGTTTGATAACTCAAGTGTCACCAATTACTCAACCAAAGCCAAGGAAGAAAAATCTAAATTAAATTAAAAGCATCAATAACATGAATTTGAAGAAAGCAATCTTAAATCTGAAATACCTCAATTGTATTAAATAGAAAATCAAAGTAAACATAAGAATCCATAAATCAAATAGCAACATAAAGTGATCAATAGGAGGAATAGATAAACTAGAATGCTAGAATAAATAAAAGTAGAAGAGAACATAAATTAAAGGAACACTGAACCTGGAATTGAGAAGAAATAATCCTAAATCCTAAAACCTAAGAGAGAGGAGAGAGCCTCTCTCTCTAGAAAACTACATCTAAAAACCTAAAATTATGCATTATGAATGTTGTCTCCATGAATGAATGGATTCCCTCACTTTATAGCCTCTAATCTGTATTTTTTGGGCCAAAAAATGGGTCAGAAATAGCCTAGAAATCTCCCCCAGCGATTTCTGATATGTCCAGCACGCGGCAAAGTCACGCATACGGGTGGATTGAATTTTTTCCGGGTCACGCGTACGTGTGATCCATGCGTGCGCGTTGCCTATCTTCGAGGAAGCTATGACAAATTATATATCGTTCCAGAGCCCCAGATGTTAGCTTTCCAACACAACTGGAACAGCCTTATTTGGACCTTTGTAGCTCAAGTTATGGTCGATTTAGTACCAAGAGGTCACGCTAGACAGCTTTAGCAGTTCCTTCAGTTTCTTGTATTTCTTGCACTTTTGCATGCTTCCTTTCCATCCTCTAAGCCATTCCTGCCCTATAAACCCTGAAAACACTTAACACACATATTATGGCATCGAATGGTAATAAGATAGGATTAAACATTGCAAATTTAAGGCCAAAGAAGCATGTTTTTAATCATAGCACAAAATTAGGAAGGAAAACGTAAAACATGCGAATTGTATGAATAAGTGTGAGAATAACGGATAAAATACACTAGATTAAGCACAGGATAAACCCTAAAAATGGGGTTTATCAATATGTCTAGTCAAGCTAACAGTGGTGAATTGGGTGAAAAATGACCAACAAAAAGAAAATTTGGCAGCAGCTTAAAGAACAAGGAATGTAGATTGCAGCAAATGTAAAGGAAATTGGGTGTAGGGAATTTAATGAAACAATAAATCATGACTTAGAGCAATTGCAGAAAATTATACTTGCAGGAAGAGTAAATCAGATTGAATCATGAACAAAAATGTAAAGTTGCAGAGAAGTAGAATTGCAGAAGAGTAAATCAAGCACAATGAAAACAAAACTGTGAAATTGAATTCAAGACTGAAATATGACAATTGCAGAAAGATAAAAGTATATCAAAGAGAGTCTTCTATTCCACTCCTACTCCTACTGCTATTGCTCTCTAGCAGAGCCAGCCTCCCATCTCCTAATGAAATGAAATTGATGCCTTTATATAGGCTTTACAAAATGAAAATGAAATTGAAATTGAAAATAAATTACAATTTAAATGAAATTCCTAATCTAGCTTTTTCTTGTGCCTTTGAGTCATGTTGATGGGCTTTGCTTGTTTTGGGGCTTCAATGAAATGGGTTGATTTGGATTTGGCTTTGAATAAGTGGGTAAGGGATGGCTTAGTGATGCTCCAGTGGAGCGTTCAGTTGGGAAAGTGAATGCCCCGTTCATTCCCTTTGGTGCGCCAATGGTGCGTGCCTTTCTTAGTTGGCGCTCGCTTTTTGAACGCTACGCTCCTTGAGTGAGCGCTCCTTTGGTACGCATTTAGTGCTTCCTTGGTTGAGCGCTCCTCCTTTGATGCTTGCTTTATGAACGCTACACTCAATATTTGAGCGCTAAGTTCACTATTTGAATGCTGCTTAGTGCATAGGATGGCCTCCCAAGTGTGAAAGTCACGACAAAGGTGAAAAAGTGAGCGCCACGCTCACTTCCAAAGTGAACGCTAAACTTGTTTGGCTATTGAGCGTGGTTTTTGGGCCATAAAGATGCCTATCACTTGTGCTTTAATTTCATGCCAAATATAGATTATTATATATCGTTGGAAAGCTCTGAATGTCAGCTTTCCAACGCAACTTAAAGCGCATCAATTAGACATCTGTACCTCAAGTTATGGTCCTTTGAAAAAGGTATGGTCATGCTGTTTTGGAGGCCGAAAACGCTCAATTAGTGAGCGTAGCGTTCACTAAGTGAACGCTGTTTGGAGGCCAAAGTTAGTGCCAGCTTCTGAAGCCCAAACATAATGTTCACCCCCATACTATTATATATCGTTGGAAAGCTCTGGATGTCTACTTTTTAATGCATTTGAGAGCGCACCATTCAAAGCTCTACAGCTCAAGTTATCTTCCTTGGAAGGTGGAGTGGTCAGCTGGCCTTACTGCAGGTTGATACTATGTTCATCTTTGCACTTTTGGGGTAAGTTTTCTCCCTCAGATTTAGTGTCCAACATGCTGTGCCATATATGCTTGGAAAGCTCTAGATTCCTAACTTTCAATGCCACTAAAATCACCTCATTTGGAGTTTTGTAGTTCAAGTCATTCTTGTTGGAGTGTGAAGAGGTCAGGGTTGCAAATCCTCTTTGCTTAACTCAGAAGCCTCTTTGAGTTTGTTTCCAACTCTTTTGCCACCTTGGGAGTGTGATTCTTCTTTTAGTACTTTTATTGCTTCTTTTTCTATTATTTCCTACAAAATTTATAAAATCAAAAGATCAAAGAAATATACCATTTAAGCACAAAAGTATTCAATATTTAAGCACTAATCATCAATTTCTTGTATAAAAAGGCATAGAAAAACATGACATGATGACATGTCATCACAACACCAAACTTAAACCTTGATTGTCCCCAAGCAAGAAAAGAATCATGCAATAATGATTGACAATCCAAGGTAAGAAGAATAGCAACTCAATGTTCATGGTTGGCTAGTTTTCTATGCATGCTACAATCACAAAAGAGAGGTAAATGATTGATGCTTTTATCTAGCTCAATTTATGAAATCTTTTTCTTTTGTTTCTTCCTTGAAATAAGCTTTTGATTTTCTTATTAGCTTCTCCTTTTGGGTGCTTTTCCCCATGAGTTGATAACAAAGCTACGACTCTAAATGCTTTGTTTTCAAGTATTACCACTTGATACATAAGCACCACAAGTATTTAATTAGAGGACTTCTTCAAGATCATTTGTTTCTTTTTTTTACTCTCTAATCATTGATGCTTAGAGCCTTGAGCTTTGAGGGAGTGCATTTGCGCTTGAGCCTAACCTTGACTCTAAGTATTTTGTTTTCAAGCCTTTTGTTTGATACATAAACACCACAAGTACTTAACAAATGAATTGTTATTGGTACTCAGAGCCTTCAGCTTTCTCATTCTTTCCCTTTTTCTTTTCTTTCCTTAATTTGCAATTGCTTCTTCAAGGTTTTCATGATTTCAAAAGATTTCACAAAATGTCCTAGATGAAAACTTCAATTAAATAAAATCTAATGCAATTGAGCAACAATTAATCATACTAGCCTTCCAAAACTTGTATGCTTATGCTGCATTCTTCTTTAATGACCTTGTTTATTTATGATCATGATGCTTTATTGCTTTTGAACTCACAAAATTCAAGATGGTAGTCATAATGTCACAGTAACATGTTAAAATTCAAAATTCAGGCTATGCTTATTCATAACGCACATGCATACAGAGAAGATAAAAACAATCATGAAATTTACAGTGCTCGAAGTAAGTAGGAGGAAAAAGGAGCGTTACCACCTTATAGTTCATCTTCCTTGTTGTTGTCCTTTTCCTCTTATTCTTCCCTTTCCCTTGCCAAACTCAGAATTCTTGCTCATCCTCAAGCAACAATTAGAACAGTGGTGATGGGGCTAAGATGGATCATGAGTGTCTTACACAATGAAATGTTAGTAGTACATATGTTTAAGCAAGCAAAATTAAGAATAACAATGAAGGCACAGAGAAACAGAGACATTTTGATTGCAAAAACCAGTGGGGTGTGCATGATACATGGCATAAAAGATAAGTGGCACACCAAACTTAGTGTGACACTTTCACTTGAAATTGATGCAAGCATCTAGTAAAGATTGGAACCAAATTTTGTTGCATAGCAACACCAAACTTAGAATGCAATCACATGTCAATTTATTTGAACAAAGGAAACTGTTATATGTTAAATACAATTACCAAGTAAAGAATCTGTCATGAGTAGGGAATTATTGGTGAGGTATTAACAAAAACAGTTAAGGAGCAAAATAAATGAAAGTATTAAAAACAAAGAAATGGCTAAACCAAATAGAATGAAAAAGTGTCAAACTAAAATAAAAAATAACATTGCAAAGGCATTATGATTATGCAGACAAGTGTTGTTGCTAGATTTATTTGCACAGAAAATTAAGTGGCACACCAAACTTAGAAACTTAGTGTGACACTTCTATTTAGAATTGATGCAATCATCCATATGGATTTGAAAACAAATTGTTGCAAGGCAACACCAAACTTAGAATGTAATCATATGCCAATTTATTGAAAATAAACAAAGCAGACAAAGAAACTAAACAAAGCAAAGAAATGAAATGTTACCTAAAGTTGGGTTGCCTCCCAACAAGCGCTCTTTTAGTGTCATTAGCTTGACATGTTGTTCTTTACTTTCTTCCTCTTCTTCAAGTTTGTTAAGAGGAATGACCTCAAGGGGAGAGATGAACTAGCTAGTGTCCCCTGTCTTGGTCTCTCCTCAGCAAGCTTCCTTTTGTTAATGGCTTGATTGAGCTTGCTTGCTGGATCAGGGGTAGGATTGGTGCTCTTGTTAATTGCCTTCACTTCTTGGATATCAATACTTGGTGGTTGTGTGATAGTTGGAGCATTATTTACATCAAAAGCTTCTTGCATTGGTGGTTCCATGAGCCCTTCCTCTATGCACTTCTCTGCTTCAACTGAGTGTGACTTCTCTTGATTTTCTTCCTCCATTCCTTCTTCATGATTTTCCATTAAGTCCTTTGGGAGGGAATCTTCATGTTCTATTGTCACTTCAATTAGCCTCTGTAGATTTGGAATCCTGGGCTCATATACCTCCACCACCTCATTCCCCAATAAAGTTTCACTTGGTATAGGGACTTTTTCATCTTGCTCTTCCACTTTCTCACTCACAGATTGTTCTTTACCCTCAATTATTGGCTCTCCTAAGTTTCTCCTGCTTTGCTCTAAGTGCCCATCCATCTTCTTGAAGAGGATTTCTTTCCATGATTGTTTGTGTTTTTCCAAGAGTTGTCCTTGTCTTTCAATGACTTGGTATCGGCTTTCCAAGGATTCTTTGGACCATTGAAGGTAATCCTCAACTGCTAGTTCAAGAGATGAAGGTTGAGAGTAATTTTAGTGACATGGATGTGTTGTGGTAAAGTTGTGTTGAGGGGTGTGGAATGAGTTTTGTGAGTTGTGGAATGAATTTTGTGGTTGGTGGGCTGAGTTGTATGGATCTTGGAGGAAACTTTGTGTTGAGGCAAAATCAAGTGATGAAGAATTTTCAAATGAAAAACTGGGAGGTGAGGGTGGACAATTTTGCATGAATGAATTGAAGGTCTGCTCAAGTGATGATGGCTCTTGATAAGTGGGGTATGCACTATCAAATGCTTTTTGGTTTTGCTCCTTCTATTCACAATGTGAGTCATTAATGAATTCATCACAAAATGGATCATGTTGTGGTCCTGGGGAGCAATTTTGCATGAATTCATTAATAGCAGGATCAAGTGATAATGTCTCTGGATGAGTAGCATATGGAGCATTAAAATTCCCTTCCCAGCCATAGCTTGTGTCAGTGTTATAATAGTATAATTCACTTTGTGGCTCTAGGAAGAAATTCATTTCACTTGATTGTTCACACTCTTGTTGATATGCCCAGATTCCATGAGGATAATGACATAAATCATTTTGTGGTTCTGGACAATATCTTATGTGATTTGCTTGATGAATTTGTGGCTCTAGAGCATATCCCCATGGATTAGAGTGCTCAGAATATGTGATTTCTTGTTGATATTTCCATCCACCATTAGGATAATGACTTGAATTATATTTTGATGGTGGGCAATATCCCATGAAATTTGTTTAATCAAAAGATGAGTTGAACTCCATTTGAATTTTGTAAAATACACCACCAAAGAAAACGTAAATTTATATCTCAGGTAAGATTTGCTCAGTGAGGCAAAAATAAAGAAAATGCTTAATCTATACTTCTCAGCTACTTAATCATTGTCGATCTAAATCATTCCCCGGCAACGGCGCCAAAAACTTGATGAGTGAAAATTAGATTTCCACACAAACTCACCGGCAAGTGTACCGGGTCGTATCAAGTAGTAATAACTCACAAGAGTGAGGTCGATCCCATAGGGATTGATGGATCAAGCAATTTTAGTGGATGATATGTCTAGTGAAGCTAACAGTGGTGAATTGGGTGAAAAGTGACCAACAAAAAGTAAATTTGCAGGAATTGTAAAATGCAGAAAGTAAATTTGGCAGAAGCTTAAAGAACAAGGAATGTAGATTGCAGCAAACATAAAGGGAATTGGGCACTAGGAATTTAATGAAACAGTAAATCATGACTTAGAGTAATTGTAGAAAATTAAACTTGCAGGAAGAGTAAATCAGATTGAATCATGAACAGAAATGTAAAGTTGCAGAGAAGTAGAAGTGCAGAAGAGTAAATCAAGCTCAATGAAAATGAAACTTTGAAATTGAATTCAAGACTGAAATATGACAATTGCAGAAAGATAAAAGTGTATCAAAGAGAGTCTTCTATTCTACTCCTACTCCTACTCTTATTGCTCTCTAGCAGAGCCAGCCTCCCATCTCCTAATGAAATGAAATTGATGCCTTTATATAGGCTTTACAAAATAAAAATGAAATTGAAATTGAAAATAAATTACAATTTAAATGAAATTCTTAATCTAGCTTTTTCTTGTGCCTTTGAGTCATGTTGATGGGCTTTTCTTGTTTTGGGGCTTCAATGAAATGGGTTGATTTGGATTTGGATTTGAATAAATGGGTCAGGGATGGCTTGGTGATGCTCCAGTGGAGCGTTTATTTGGGAAAGTGAATGCCCTGTTCATTCCCTTTGGTGCACCAATTTGGTGCATGCCTTTCTTGGTTGGCACTCGCTTTTTGAACGCTACGCTCCTTGAGTGAGCGCTCTTTTGGTGCGCATTTTGTGCTTCCTTGGTTGAGCGCTCCTCCTTTGATGCTTGCTTTATGAACGCTACACTCAATATTTGAGCGCTAAGTTCACTATTTGAATGCTGCTTAGTGCATAGGATGGCCTCCCAAGTGTGAAAGTCATGACAAAGGTGAAAAAGTGAGCGCCACACTCACTTGTTCTTCAATTTCATGCTAAATATAGATTGTTATATTTCGTTGGAACACTCTGAATGTCAGCTTTCCAACGCAACTGGAAGCGCATCAATTGGACATTTGTACCTCAAGTTATGGTCCTTTGAAGAAGGCATCGTCATGCTCAATTAGTGAGCTTGGCGTTCACTTAATGAGCGCTATTTGAAGGCCAAAGTTAGCGGCAGCTTCTGAAGCCCAAACTTAATATTCACCCCATACTATTACATATCTTTGAAAAGCTCTGGATATCTACTTTCCAATGCATTTGAGAGCACATCATTGGAAGGTGGAGAGGTCAGCTGGCCTTACTGCAGGTTGATACTATGTTTATCTTTGCACTTTCGGGGTAAGTTTTCTCCCTCAAATTTAGTGTCCACTGATGAGAGGAACTTTTGCGTGGTCTAGAAAATTGCGGATGAATCCTCGTTGCTAGTATAGTTTCTAAACCTTCAAAAGTCCTTTCATACAAACGGTTTGGTTGTCACAAGTAACAAACCCCTTAAAAATTGTTAACCGAGTATTCAAACCTCGGGTCGTCTTCTCAAGAAACTGCAGGGAAGTATGTTCTTATTATTGGCTATAAAGGTTGTAATCGGGGTTTAGAAGATGAGAAGCAACTGATTTAAATGGCAATTAAAATCAATAAATAACTGTAAAGCAACTTTTGGCATGGTAAGAGAAATTGGAAGTCCAACTTGGTTATCCCTCTCAACAATAATGAAAGTTGAATCTTAATTCCTCTTAGTTAACCTTTAAAGCAAAGGAAAGTCAAGGGACTAATTAGTTTGACCTTCGAATCCTATTTATTTCCTAAGAAAAAGTTAGGATTATTGAAGTTCAGTTCAATTAGCAAGATAACGATTATCAATTATGCTGAGTTTGATAATGTTGAGTTACTGATTTCTTAACCAAGACCAAAAGGGGAAAAAGTAAAATTGCTGGAATAAAAATGTCCTTAGATGGGAAGCAAAAATATCTTAATTCAAAGAGAACAATAATAAACTGAAATACCTCAAATAATCATTAATTCAAATCATAACACGGAAACGGTTCATAAGCCAATTTGGCAACATTTATAGATACGAATCAAAGCATTAAAGTAAAAGTAGCATAGAAACATAGATTAAAGTAAATATTAAACCTGGATCGAGAGTCACTCTTAAAAACTAAGAGAAGTCCTAAATCCTAATCCTAAGAGAGAGAGGAGAGAACCTCTCTCAAACTAAATCTAAATCATGGAAAGTGAAAATTGGCGAGCTCTCCCTGAATGGATGCATTCCCCCACTTCATAAGCTCTGGTCTATGCCTTCTGGACTTGGATTTGGGCCAAAAAGGGCTTCAAAATTCGCTATGAGTGTTTTCTGCCATTTCTAGTGCGTGGCCTCTGTCACGCGTCCGCGTGGGTCACGCGGTCGCTTCATTCGGAGCTTTTCCTTGCCACGCGGTCGCGTCAGTCATGCGACTGCGTCATATGCATTCTGCTTAAGGCGCGCGGTCGCGTCAATCATGCGACCGCGTCACTGCTTCTTTGCGCTTGGCATGCGTCCGCGTCGCCCATGCGATCACGTGGATGCTAATTTCTTCAGAAGCTCCGTTTTGTGCTTTCCTTCCAATTTTGTATGTTTCCTTTCCATCCTTTAAGTCATTCCTACCTTAGAAGATCTGAAAACTACTCAACACACTAATCACGACATCGAATGGAATTAAAGGTGATTAAAATAATTAATTTAAAAGCATAGAAAACATGTTTTTCACATACATCACATATTAAGGAAGGAGAGTAAAACCATGCAATTAACATGAATAAGTGGTTGGAGGATTGAATAAATCACTCAAATTAAGCACAAAATACATCATAAAATATTGGTTTATCATCCACCATGTAGTGCCATATATTCTTGGAAAGCTCTAGATTCCTACTTTCCAATGCCACTAAAGTCACCTCATTTGAGATTTTGTAGCTCAAGTTATTTTTGTTGGAGTGTGAAGAGGTCAGGGTTGCAAATCCTCTTTGCTTAACTCAGAAGCCTCTTTGAGTTTGTTTCCAACTCTTTTGCCACATTGGGAGTATGATTCTTCTTTTAGTGCTTTTATTGCTTCTTTTTCTATTATTTCCTACAAAATTTATAAAATCAAAAGATCAAAGAAATATACCATTTAAGCACAAAAGCATTCAATATTTAAGCACTGATCATCAATTTCTTGTATAAAAAGGCATAGAAAAACTTGACATGATAACATGTCATCAATATGAAATGAATTTTGTGAGTAATCAAGTGTGTCTTGTGGTTGGTAAAATGAATTTTATGGATCTTAGAGGAAACTTTGTGTTGAGGTATAGTCAA
Organism: Arachis hypogaea; assembly: GCF_003086295.3. NCBI lineage: Eukaryota > Viridiplantae > Streptophyta > Magnoliopsida > Fabales > Fabaceae > Arachis > Arachis hypogaea. Next base: position 55,305,277 of record NC_092050.1, read on the forward strand.
GTGATGAAGGATTTTCAAATGAAAAACGAGGAGGTGAAGCTGGACAACTTTGCATAAATGAGTTGAAGGTTTGCTCAAGTGATGATGGCTCTTGATTAATGGAGTATAACATATTGAGTGCTCTCTGATTTTGATCCTCCGAAGCACAACTTGAAGAATTGTTGAATTCATCACAATATGCATCATCTTGTGGCATTGGAGGACAATATTGCATGAATTTATTGAAAGCAAAATCCAGTGATGATGTATCTTGATGAGTGGAGTATGAACTATTGAATGCTGTTTGGTTTTGATCCTCCCACCCACAACTTGAGTGATTGTTGAATTCATCATAGTGTGGATTATTTTATGGTATGGAGGAGCAATCTTCCATGTATGTATTGACAGCATAGTCAAGTGATAATGTCTTTGAATGATTAGAATGTGAATCATTGCAATTCCCTTCCCATCCATCTTTTGTGTGCGTGTCATAATAGTATGAGTCACTTTGTGGCTCTGGGAAGTAGTTCATTTCACTTGATTGTTCATACTCTCTCTTTCCTTGTTGATATCCCAGTCACCATGAGGATAATGACCTAAATCATCTTGTGGTGGTGGGCAATATCTCATGAAATTTTCTTGATCATTTTCTGAAGCATATTTCCATTGATTGGGTTGCTCAGAATATGTAATTTCTTGGTGATATTCCCGTCCACCATTAGGATACTAATATGAATCATTTTGTGGTGTTGAGTAATATCCCATGAAATTTTCTTGCTCATGTTGTGGTTCTGAAGCATATCTCCATTGATTGGAGTGCTCAGAATCTGTGATTTGTTGGTGATATTCCCAGCCACCATTAGAATAGTTAATTGGCGATGGTGGGTAATATCCCAAAAATTTGTTTGATCACAAGATGAGTTGAACTCCTTTTGAATTTTGTAAAACACATCACTAATGAAAATTGAAATTCATGTTGCAGAGAAGAATTTCTTAGTGAGGCAATAACTCAAATACCTTGGTATCAATTTAAAACAAAAAATTAAAAAGAACAAAAAATAAAGAAAATGCTTAATCTAGACTTCTCACCTACTTAATCATTGTCGATCTATATCAATCCCCGGCAACGGCGCCAAAAACTTGATGAGGGGAAAAACGATTCCACACAAACTCACCGGCAAGTGTACCGAGTCGCATCAAGTAGTAATAACTCACAAGAGTGAGGTCAATCCCACAGGGATTGATGGATCAAGCAACTTTAGTGAGGTGATTAGTTTAGTCAAGCTAACAGTGGTGAATTGGGTGAAATTGAAGCAGTAGAAAGTAAATTGCAATGAAGATAAAGTGTAGAAGGTAAATTGGCAGAAACTTAAAGAGAAAGAAAAGTAAAGTGCAGCAAATGTAAAGGGAATTGGGTGCTGGGAAATTAAAGAAAGCAATAAATCAGAACTCAGAACAATTGCAGAAGAATTAAATTGCATGAAAAGTAAATTCAGATCACAGCAAACTCAAATGTAAAGTTGCAGAAAGTAAATTTGCAGAAGAGGATTATCAGAAACTGAAATTGCATAAGCCAAATTGAATTCAATACTGAAATGTAAAAGTGCAAAAAAATAAAAGTGTTTCAAGAGAGCCTTCTATTCTACTCCTACTCCTACTCCTACTGCTGCCTACTACTACTGCAGCCTACTGTCCGTCCCGTTCCTAACAGAACTAAAGCCTTTTTATAGGCATTCCTAAATTACAAATGAAATTCAAATTGGAAACCAATTATAATTAAATGCCAAATTCCTATTCTAGATGATCCTTGTGCCTTTGAGTGAAGTCAATTGGGCTCTGCTTGCTTTTGTCTGTTAATGGGCTTAGAATCAGCTTTAATTGAGCAGAGATTCATTTCCATGAGAACAGATCATTTCTAAATTGAGTGCAGCGTTCATTCACCCACGCGTACGCGTTCCTCACGCTTGCGCGTGCTTTTACATTTTCGCCCATCGACGCATACGCGTCATGTACGCGTGCGCGTCCCTTGCAGCGTTCTCTTAATGAGCACTATGTTTGCTTAATGAACGCTGCCCCACGCGTGCGCGTCATGTACGCGTGCGCGTGGGTAGCAAAATCTCAATTCCAGGCTTCATCGCTAGCCATGCGTGCGCGTGCTTCATCCGAGGTTCTCCATCGACGCGTGCGCGTCAAGCACGCGTGCGTGTCGATTGCAAAACTTTGCCTACAAATTTGAATATGCCCGAAAATGCTGGCTTACTGAATGTAGTGCACTCTTTTGAAAACGAGCGCCAAACACTTCCACCCATACGTGTCATGCACGCGTACGTGTGGTTCTTTGAAAATTGCCCCTGACGCGTAAGCGTCCCATGTGTGTGTGCGTTGCTTACTGAGCGTGGCGTTCTTACTTATTTTGTGCTTTCTGCCTCTTTTTTTCTCCATCTTTTCACCTGTCATCAACCAAACAGATACATCAAAGCCTTGGCATAATCATCAATTCTTGCATCATTCATATTATCAACCAAATCTTGCAAGAAATCTAATGAAAATGCATAAAATTATCAATGTTTGATTAATTATCAATTCTTGCATCATTCATATTATCAATGTCATACTAAGTTCTAAGTTTAGTGTGCCACTTAATTCTCTATGCAATTCATTAAACAACACCCCTTGTCTGCATAATCATAATGCCCTTTGCAATGTTATCTTTCTTTTAGTTAGACAATTTTAGTTTTCTCTTTGTTTTAGTCATTTCCTTGTTTTTAATGCTTTCTTTTATTAACTATTTTTGTTAATACATCACCAAGAGATCCTTATTCATGACAGATTCTTGGCTTGGTGATTGCATTTAACATATAACAGCTCCTTTTGTTTAGTTTTAGTTCAAATAAATTGACATGTGGTTGTATTCTAAGTTTGGTGTTGCTATGCAACAAAATTTGGTTCCAATCCTTACTAGATACTTGCATGAATTCCAATTGAAAGTGTCACACTAAGTTTGGTGTGCCACTTATCTTTTATGCCATGTATCATGCACACCCTCTTATGTTTGCAATCACAATGTCTCTGTCTCTTGTGCTTTTATTGTTATCTTTAATTTTGCTTGTTGGAAAACACATGTACTGCTAACATTTCATTGTGTAAGACATTCATGATCCATCTTAGCCCCATAGCCATTGTTCTAATTATTGCTTGAGGATGAGCAAGCAATCTGAGTTTGGCAAAGGAAAGGGGGAAGAACGGGAGGAAAATGGCAACAATAGAGAAGATGAGCTACAAGGTTGTAAAGTTCATTTTCCTCTCATTTGTTTCCAGCACTTTAAATTGCATGATTGTCTTTATCTTCTCTGTATGCATGTGTGGTTCGAATAAGCATAGCTTGAATTTTGATTTGTAACATGTTGCCATGCCATTATAACTACCAACTTGAGTTTTGTAAGTTCAAAAGTAATAAAAGTATCATGATCATAAACAAATAGGGTCATTAAAGAAGAATTTAGCATGTGCATACAAGTATTGGAAGGCTAGTTTGATTAATTGTTGCTCAACTGCATTAGATTTTATTTAATTGAAGTTTTCATCTAGGACATTTTGTGAAATCTTTGGAAATCATGAAAACCTTGAAGAAGCAATTGTAAATTAAGAAAAGCAAAAGGGAAAGATTGAGAAAGCTGAAGGCTCTGAGTACCAATGATAATTGTCAAGTACTTGTGGTGTTTATGTATCAAGCAAAAAGCTTGAAAACAAAACACTTAGAGTCAAGGCTAGGCTCAAGTGCAAAAGCACTCCCTCAAAGCTCAAGGTTCTGAGCATCAATGATTAGAGAGTCAAAAAAAGAAACAAATGACCTTAATGAAGTCCTCTAATTCAACGCTTGTGGTGCTTATGTGTCAAGTGGTAATACTTGAAAATAAAGCATTTAGAATTGTAGCTTTGTTATCAACTTATGGGGTAAAACACCCAAAAGGAGAAGCTAATAAGAAAATCAAAAGCTTGTTTCAAGGAAGAATTATAAGGAAAAGATTTCATAAATTGAGCTAGATAGAAGCATCAATCATTTACATTTCTTTTGTGATTGTAGCATGCATAGAAAACTAGCCTACCATGAACATTAACTTACTATTCTTCTTACCTTCGATTGTCAATCTTAATTGCATGATTCTTTTCTTGCTTGGGGACAAGCAAGGTTTAAATTTGGTGTTGTGATGACATGTCATCATGTCATGTTTTTCTATGCTTTTTCATATAAGAAATTGATGATTTGTGCTTAAATATTGAATGCTTTTGTGCTTAAATATTATATTTCTTTGATCTTTTGGTTTGATAAACTTTGTTGGAAATAAGTAGAAAAAGAAGCAAAGAAGCACAAATTAAGCTCAATTAAGCTCAAAAGGAGCAAAGAAGATTTGCAACCCTGACCTCTTTACACTCCAACAAGAATAACTCGAGCTACAAAACTCCATATGAGGTGATTTTAGTAGCATTGGAAAGTAGACATCTAGAGCTTTCCAAGAATATATGGAACTGCACGATGGACACTAAATCTGCAGGAGAAAACTTGTGCCAAAAGTGCATAGATGAACATGATATCAACCTGGCCTGCAGTAAGGCCAGCTGACCTCTTCACCTTCTAAGGAGGATAACGTGAGCTGTAGAGCTTGGAATGATACGCTCTCAATTGCATTGGAAAGTACACATCCAGAACTTTCCAACGATATATAATAGTATGCGGTGAATCTCAAGGATGGGCCTCAGAAGCTGGCGCTAAGTTTGGCTTCCAAACAGTGCCCATAGTGCTACGTTGTGTTAGTTAACGCAACGCTATTCCCATAGCGCTACGTTTTGTTAGTAAATGCTACGGTTTGAGCGCCAAACAACACGACCATACCTCCTTCAAAGGACCATAACTTGAGCTACATATGTCCGATTGATGCACTTCTAGTTGCATTGGAAAGCTGACATTCAGATCTTTCCAACGATATATAGCAATTCATATTTGGCATGAAATTAAAGTACAAGTGAAAGGCATATTTAAGGCCCAAAAAGCAAGGTGCGACATTCACAAATGAAGGAGCCAAGGGTCGAAGAGGGAGACCAAAGCAAAGCAAGGGGCGCTATGTTGAGTGAACTAACTGAGCGCTCAAGGGATAGCAAGCCAGCACTCAAAGAAGGAGCGCTCTGTTAACTAGTTTCACTTTTTCGTGGCCCATTACAAAGAAATTGGCACAAATGGGATAACCAAGGCAATCAGGGGGTGGTACGTTAGAAATTCCATCTGAGCCCTATGCATGGGCAAGGAGGAAGGTTCGAAGGGAGGCACACAAGGAATGTAGTGCTACGTTCACTAAATGAACTAAGCGTTCCCCTGGGAATGACCCAAGCTCCACCCAACACACCCTGACTCACTGGAGTTTCACCAAGCCACCCTGATCCAAATTCATCCATGGCCAAATCCAAATCAATCCACTCTTCTTCAAGCCCAAAGCAAGAAAAACTCATGGACATCACTTAAAGGCACAAGACAAGAGATAGTGAGAATAGGAATTTCATTTAATTGTAATTTGTTTTTAATTTCAATTTCATTTTTATTTTTGAAAAAAGCCTATATAAAGGCACCTGTTCCATTTTAGAAAAAAGCCTGGCTCTGCTAGAGAGCATTAGGAGTAGGGTAGAATAGAAATTCCTCTTTGAAACACTTTCAATTTTCTGCACTTTTACATTTTCAAGTATTGAATTCAATATTGGCTTATGCAAATTTCAATTTCCTTATCTTCTACAAATTCCTTTTCTACTACGATTCTCTTCTGCAAGTTCACTTTCTACAATTTTTCATTTAAGCTTACTGTGATCTGATTTACATTTCTTGCACAGTTTAATTCCTCTGCAATTGCTCTATGCTTTGATCTACTACTTCCTTTACTTTTCAGCACCCAGCCCCCTTTACATTTTGCTGCAATTTAGTTTTCTTGCTCTTTAAGCTTTTGTCCAATTTACATTCTACCAATCTACCTTCTAGAATATTAATAATCATTCTTAGCTTTTATTGCTTTAATTTACAATTATTTAATTACTCATTATCCAAACTCAAACTCTCTTGAAAACTCCTGATGAATAAATTAGCACCCTTTCTTGTAACTCATTGGGAGACGAACTGGGACTCATAATCCCAGCATTTTTATTCTAAATTTTTGTGACATCTTTCTAAACTGGTGAGGTGGATTTTAGCTGGTTAAGAGCTATACTCGCAACGCTGTTCTTACATTACAATCTCTTAATTGGCCTAACTTCCGCCACGCACCAGTTTTTGGCGCTGTTGCCGGGGAGTTGCAATTGTGTGCTAAATTATTAATTATTGTACATATTTTTATTTTTATTTGCATGTTTTTTTTGTATTTTATTACCATGAGCTATATGTTTCTTTCATTGAATGACGCGTTCACTAGCTGATCCGAGCTTAGCCGCATTTGATCCTGAAATTGAAAGAACTATTTCCCGTATTAGGCGAGCTAGACGTTGGTTAGCCTCTGAGGGTGGTGAAGTGATCATTATCGATTTACCAGTCTCATCTGAGGGTAAATCTGAACCGCCATCTGAGAGAGAAACAAGCTCCTTTACTACTGATTCAGTTGATTCACGTGCAGATAGAATGGCAGCACCTAGGAGGATTACTCTCCAGGAAATTGGAGCCCCAGATTTACAATGCAGCCGTATCAAGTGCATCATCCAACTCTGGCTGCAAATTTCGAACTGAAGACTGCACTAATCAACTTGATGCCCAAGTTTCATGGCTTGCCTGCTCAGGAGCCCATCAAGCACCTCAGGGATTTTCAGATAGCCTGTTCTACTGTTAGGCGTCAGGGTGCGAATGAAACTTCTATTTTGTTAACTGTCTTCCCATTTTCTCTTGAGGGAAAGGCGAGGGAGTGGTACTACTCCCAACCTGAAGCGACTGTTACTAACTGGGATACACTCAGCAGAGAATTTCTGGAAAAATACTTTCCAGCTGAAGTTACAGATAGACTGAGAAAAGAGATCTCCTGCATTGTTCAATGTGAATTAGAAACTCTCTATGAGTAATGGGAGCATTTTTAGAACCTTCTGGATGCATGCCCCCATCACATGATTGACAGGCTAGAGTTAATCAGCTATTTCACTCAATGCATGAAGCCTTGGGATAAAACTACACTAGACAGTGCTAGTAACGGTTCTCTGAAGAAGTACAAGACCGCAGATGAAGCATGGCAACTAATCAACGACTTAGCTGAGTCCACCACGAACCACAGGCACAGGAATAGCCAGTCAAAAGCTGTTGCAGAAATTTCCTCTAGCACTGAGACTTCTGCTCTTACGCAGAGTATATGTGAAATGACCAACCTACTGAAGCAATTACAGTTGAATCAACAATAACAAGCTCAGCCTTCCCCACCACAGTAAAGCCAACAGTTAATCCCCCTAAGAGTATGCGGAATATGTGTTGATTATAGTCATTATACGGATAAATGTCCGCAGCTCCAACAAGAAGACAATACTGTGGCAGCTACTCATAACTTCTTTGACCGCCCGAATCAAGGATACAATCAACAAGGCGGCAACCACAACCAAGGGAGGAACTATAACCAAGGATGGCAGGACAATTCCAACCAAAGTTGGAGGGATAATTCCAGCCATGGCTGGAGGGACAACTATAACAGAGGAGGCAGAGACAACCCAGGAAACCCTAGGTGGAATAACAACAACAGATAGCAGAATCAGAACCAACCTTACAGAGCTCCTCACCTAAGGCAATCACAAGGACCCTAGTACAACCAACAATAGGTCCCTCAGATCACTTAACCCACTTCCTCATCAAATGACGAGATGCTTCGTTCTCTTGAACAAGGACAGCAAGACATGCAGATTGCACTGAACTCTACTCTAAATGGTCTGAATGCCACTTTACAAGCTCTCGCTACCCGGATAGATTCATTACCTACTTCCATTAACTAACCTTTGAGCTCCAGTGGAATTCCTTCTCAACCCTTACCTAACCCCAAGGGTGGCATCAATGCCATCACTTTGACGTCTGTAACCACACTGCAAGAGAGGAACCAAGAGGAACCAAGCCCACAAGTACACACCCCAGCTGAGGATATGATAGAAGCGGAAGATGCTGAAAAGAAAGAGGAAGTACAAGACAAGGTTGAAGAAGAAGTAGCTCAGCAAAGGAATGAACCACCAAAGGATGCAGAAGCTGCAAGTTATGCCATTCCTATCCCATTTCCACACCTTGCAAGAAAGTCCAGAAAGCAGATGGAACTTGATCCTAAAATGGTAGAAATTTTCAAAAAGGTTGAGGTAACTATTCCCCTTTTTGATGTTATTCAGCCAGTACCTAAGTATGCCAAATTTCTGAAAGATTTATGCATTCATAAAGAGAAAATTAATGAATTAGAAACTATCCCTTTAGGTAGTTCTATATATGCTTTAATGGGAGGTATACCTGAAAAATGTTGTGATCCAGGTCCATGCATGGTTAACTGTACCATTGGAGGAGTAATATTTTCTGATTGCATGTGTGACTTAGGAGCGTGTGTTAGTATAATGCGATTGTCTATATATGATACTCTAAGGCTCCCTCCCTTAAAAAGGTCGGCAGCTCATTTTGTGTTAGCAGATAAAAGCATTATTACAGTAGTTGGAATTGCTGAAGATGTATTAGTGAGCATTAAGGGGCTCACATTTCCCATTGACTTCTATATCTTGGAAATGCACCCTAATGACTCAGGAAGACCATCATTAATCCTGCTTGGAAGACCATTCCTGAAAACCTCGAAGTTCAAGCTGGATGCATTCTCAGGAACTTACTCCTTTGAAATAGATGGCAGAACAGTAAGTTTTAGTTTAAATGAAGCTATGAAGCACCCTCCGGAAGATCATTCTATCTTCCAGTGTGACATCATTGATGAAACTGTGGCTGAAGTTCACCAAGAAGAATTAGAAGAAAAACACATGGAGAAAGGTCCAAGTGTGGGGATACCATCTGAACATAATGATAACACTCTACCGTTACCACTAGCTCCGGATGATCCAGAGCCTAGCCATGAGCAAAAATTGGAATTGAAGCCCCTTCCTCCGTACCTCAAGTATGCTTACCTTGAGGATAATTAGAAGTTCCCAGTCATCATTTCAAGGGAACTCACTTCCCAACAGGAAGAGCAACTGCTTAGTGTGCTGAGAAAATATAAGAAAGCAATTGGGTGGAGCTTGGTGGATATAGTAGGCATCAGCCCTCAAGTTTGTGAGCACAGGATATATTTAGAAGAGGAATCAAAACTCGTCCGTCAACCCCAAAGAAGATTAAATCCTACCATCTTAGAAGTTGTCAAGAAAGAAGTGACCAGGCTACTTGAAGCAGATATCATTTACCCCATCTCAGACAGTGAACGGGTCAGTCTAGTACAAGTGGTGCCCAAGAAGTCTGGAGTCACAACAGTAAAGAATGAGCACGGAGAGCTCCTGACAACTAAAGTGTGGAATTCATAGAGGGTTTGTATTGACTATAGGCGTCTCAACCATGCTACTCGAAAGGATCACTACCCCTTGCTATTTATTGATTAGATGCTCGATCGCCTGTCAAGTAAATCCCATTATTGCTTTTTAGATGGTTATACAGGCTATTTTCAAATTCATATAGCTCTTGAAGATCAGGAGAAGACTACTTTTACATGTCCCTTTAGAGCGTATGCATATAAAAGAATGCCTTTTGGCTTATGTAATGCACCGGCTATGTTCCAAAGATGCATGATGAGTATCTTTTCGGATCTTATTGAGAACTGTATGGAAGTATTTATGGATGATTTTAGCGTATATGTCGATTCGTTTAACCTTTGCTTGGATAGTTTAGCTAGAGTATTAGACAGGTGTGTTAGTTCAAACCTTGTATTGAATTTTGCAAAATGTCATTTTATGGTAAAATAAGGGATTGTTCTAGGACATGTTGTCCCTAAAACTGGTATTTCAGTAGATACAGCAAAGGTAGATGTTATTTCTAGTTTACCTTACCCCTCCTCCATGAGGAAAGTCCGTTTGTTCCTAGGCCATGCAGGTTTCTACAGGAGATTCATTAAAGATTTCAGTAAGGTAGCATTACCTTTATCCAGACTGTTGCAGAAAGATATTGAGTTCGAGTTCAATGAGGATTGCATGCAAGCATTTGATAAGCTGAAGATCACCCTGACTCAAGCTCTGTGAGAGGACCAAACTGGAGCCAGCCATTTGAAATTATGTGTGATGCCTCCAACCATGCAGTAGGAGCGACGCGGCTTAGCACGAAGGTAAAGATCCCTTCATGATTGATTATGCATCTAAAACCTTTGACACTGCTCAGTCTAATTACACTACTACTGAAAAGGAGTTTCTTGCTATTATTTTTGCTCTGGATAAATTTCGAGCCTATTTACTTGGTACTAAGGTAGTAGTATACTCAGACCATACAGCTCTAAAATATTTATTAGCTAAAAAAGAGTCCAAACTAAGGTTGATACGTTGGATACTGCTGCTGCAAGAATTTGATTTAGAAATTAAGAATAGGAGTGGTAACCAAAATTTAGTGGCAGACCACTTGAGTCGCCTTGAGCACATTAAGGATGACTCCACTCCTATAAATGATGTTTTTCCATTTGATAGCTTGCATGCAGTATCTGAAGTAGTTCCTTGGTATGCATCTGTAGCTAATTATCTAGTTAGCCATACTTTCCCTCCCAATTTTACTAAGCATCAAAGGGACAAGCTGAAAAGCGAATCTAAATATTATATATGGGATGACCCATATCTATGGAGGTGTGGTGCTGACCAGGTAATTAGGAGGTGTGTGCCTCAAACATAATTCCAATCCATTTTAGAGGCCTGCCACTCTTCTGAGAGTGGAGGACATTTTGGCCCTTAAAGAACAGCTAGAAAAATATTAGACTGTGGATTCTGGTGGCCTACTCCTTTTAAAGATGCTTCTGAATTTCGTAAATCTTGTTCCCATGCCAAAGATTTGGTAATATATCCAAGAGGGATGAAATGCCTCAACAGATTATGCTTTTCTGTGAAATTTTTTATGTTTGGGGCATTGACTTCATGGGTCCATTTCCAAATTCTAATGGTTACCTTTATATACTGTTAGCCGTAGATTATGTTTCTAAATGGGTGGAAGCAATTCCTACCCGTACTGATGATGCTAATACTATTGTTTCCTTTGTTAGAAACCATATTATCTATCGCTTTGGATCACCACAAGCAATCGTGAGCGATCAAGGCACTCACTTTTGTAACAATAGACTAACAGGATTACTGAAGAAGCATGGGATTGTTCACAAAGTAGCAACAGCTTATCATCCCCAGACCAATGGACAAGCAGAAGTGTCTAACAGAGAAATCAAACACATTATGGAGAAGATAGTAAAGCCTCATACGAAAGATTGGAGTGCAAGGCTACAAGATGCACTCTGGGCATATAGAACAGCATACAAGACACCCATTGGGATGAGCCCCTTCCGCTTGGTATACGGAAAGGCTAGCCACCTTCCAGTAGAGGTAGAACACAAGGATTTCTGGGCTGTAAGGGAGTTTAACATGAATTTTGAAGAAGCTAGTGCTGAAAGAAAGCTGCAACTAGCAGAACTGGAGAACCTTCGCCTAGAAGCATATGACAACTCCAGGCGATACAAGGAGAAGATAAAGGCTGTCCATGACAAGCACATAAAAAGGAGAGAGTTCAGACAAAGGGAGTTAGTTCTTCTTTATAACTCCAGACTGAGGCTTATGCTAGGCAAACTAAGATCAAGATGGGAAGATCCCTATAAGGTAGAGAAGGCAGAGCCATACGGAGTCTTTCACCTGCGTCATCCTTCAAGCTCCAAATTCATGAAGGTCAATGGACATCGCCTAAAGCTTTATCATGGTGAAAAGATGAAGGATCACAAAGAACTAGAGGTTTTACTCTTGGAAGACCCACCAACTTAAGGACGTAAAAGCAAAGTGCTAGGTGGGAGACAACCCACCACGGTATGATCGTTCTGTTTCAGTCTTAGTTTTATTTTCCTTTATTCTATTTTTGTTTTTGTTAATGACTCTTCTCATAATCTCTGTATATAGCCTGCATTTGCATTCTGCATATAAAAAAAATGCACGCAATGCGCAAGCATCGCTGACGCGTCTGCGTCATAGGTGCTTTCGAAACAAGAAGAAAAGAAGTAGAGAGTCACGCGGGAGCGTGGCTGGAGGCATGCCTTAGGCACAAGCATGCCCACACGTACGTGTCCCTAATGCGTCCGCGTCATTTGCAAAACTAGCCTCCCACGCGTGTGCGTCGCCCATGCGCACGCGTGACCCTGTGAACTCGACATAAATGGGTATATGGCAAAGAGTTATGGTGGAGTGGGGCTAGAATGGTGCTAGAAGCACAAGCCGTATCACGCGAACGCGTGCCCCACGCGTCCACGTGATTTTTCAAATAGAGGCCATTCACGCGTGCGCGTCACCCACGCACACGCGTCACCCAATATTTTCGCAATGAGCGTATAAAGTAGAGAGTTTTGCGTATGCGAGGCTGCATTCGCGCCAATAGCACAAACCAGGTCACGCGTGCGTGTGACCCATGCGTCTGCGTCACCTGAAATTATCACAAACCATGCGAACGCGTGCCCCACGCGTCCGCGTCACATGCGACACACAACTTATCCAGATCAGCACCAGATATCTTATCTTTTCTTCCCCAAATCCAAATCTTTTCTTTTCCCTTCTTATTTCTTTCTTCTCCCTTCTCCCTTCTTTATTCCTTCTTACTTTTTTACCTTTTCCCCTTACTTTTCACATCCATTATTAAGGTTCTTTTCTTTCTTTCTTCACTTTTAACTTTTCCATTATTTTTATTTATGTTCTTTTTTTCTTCGTTTTTCTTTTTACTTTCATTATCTATATTTTCTTTTTCTTTCTTTTTCTTTTTATTCCTTTAATTGGTGTTAATAATTTAATTGGATGATTATTTTCTTCTATATTTTGCTTGTGAGTATATTACAAAATTTTTTGACAATTAATATTACTTCTTAAAGGGTTGTTTGCATGTTCAATTTAATACTTTTGATAACATATTTACCATGCATGCTATGTGTTTGTGAAAAAGCCCGTATGGCATTGTGCATTATTTAAAATTATTCTATTCTACGACTCTAATGCCTGTTTTTCACAAAACCTCTTTTATATTTTATTGATTAAATATAATTGTCAATACAAACAGGTTGTTAGTTTGAAAGAGTTGATAATCAAACTTGGACATTTAATGCTTGATCTATGCTACTCATACCTTTGCCGGCATGCCAATAAACATCTTGCATCTAATTGCCATCACATGCACTTGCTATATTTCCATTGATGAACTTTTCACATGTAGTCATGACCATGTGTTAACAACATCCTTCTTTACCGTGCATTGATTATCACCTATACCATCCTCTTCCTTCCTCGAACCCTTAGCTTTACATGTACTTACTTTTTCCCTTTTTAGGATAGCCACCAAGAAGGGTAAAGAGAAAGCTACTCCCAAACAACCAGCGAGGAAAAGAAAAAAAAGAGCACTAGTGGCAGAGCCATCTTCAACAGCAGTAAAGCCTTCAATAAAGTGAATCAAGAGGATCATCAAGGTCGATGAAAAAGAGAAAGCTTTTCCAGCAAAGGACATTGCGCGGTTCACTAACCGCTACTATGAGCAGATGTTCCCCATCCTGGCTTAGAGAAACTATAACAATGAGCACCTTCTCATTCTCCCGACCCACATTGTTGAAATTGTTGAGCCCCGCATTAAGCGAAGACAATGGGAATTCATGGGTAGTTGAATTCTACTCTAATTTTCACTTACCAACCATGCAGTCTGTCTATGTCCGTCAGAAGTAAGTTCCCATAACAGAAGAGGCCATTCAGCAAGCTTTAGATCTCCCCCCTGCACCAGAAGGATTGGACACATTCCAAAAAGCCTCATTCAAGCTCCAGACATATCAATTTGACTGGAACGCCGTTCTCAGAGTTATCGCACAACCTGGCAGCAGATGGATCTATGGATACCATCGATCTCAACCTAAGAGCATATTGGCTTCAGCACTCACCTTGGAGGCTCGAGTATGGGCACAGATTATGTCGCATTACATCGTTCTGAGCACTTACGAGTCCTCCTTCACTACAGACGTGGCTGTTCTACTTTGGTGTATCCTTACAGACCAGCACTTCAATTTACCAAGACACATGCGGCATGCTTTGGGACACGTACAGATTGCGGGTAACCTACCTTTTTCCGCCTTAGTTTTAGATCTAGTCTCAGTAGCTGGAGTCTCCTACAGAGCTGGGGACACCAAGGCCATGATTCCACCAGATGATCAAGTCATCCCTAATGGGAAGTATATCAGACCTCCAGCAGCCACTACTAGCCGGCCTGTAGACCCGGCCGAAGATATTCCTTCTCCTTCCACATCACAAGCACCTTCAACAAACCAACTGCTCCATCAGATACTTGAGAGGCTAGACCGGCTTGACCGGTAAGGAAAGCAAAGGGAGTGCCTAACAAACGCCGATTTACATACCTCAAGGAGCTGCTTGTTGGTAACTGATGAGCGGATAATTTATACGCTTTTTGGCATTGTTTTTACATAGTTTTTAGTATGATTTAGTTATTTTTTAGTATATTTTTATTTGTTTTTAAATTAAAATCACATTTCTAGAGTTTACTATGAGTTTTTGTGTTTTTATATGATTTCAGGTAATTTCTGGCTGAAATTGAGGGACTTGAGCAAAAATCTGATTCAGAGGCTAAAGAAGGACTGCAGATGCTGTTGGATTCTGACCTCACTGTACTCAAAGTAGATTTTCTGGAGCTACAGAAACCCAATTGGCACACTCTCAATTGCGTTGGAAAGTAGACATCCAGGGCTTTCCAGAGATATATAATAATCCACACTTTGCACGAGTTTTGACGACGCAAACTGGCGTTCAAATGCCAATTCCCTGCCCTATTCTGGAGTTAAATGCCAGAAACAGGTTACAAATCAGAGTTAAACGCCAGAAACAGGCTACAACCTGGCATTTAACTCCAAAAAGAGTCTCTACATATGAAAGCTCAATGCTCAGCCCAAGCACACACCTAGTGGGTCCGGAAGTGGATTTCTACATAATTTACTTATCTTATGTAACCCTAGCTACTAGTTTAGTATAAAAACTACTTTTAGTGATTTATTTCACGTCTCTGGTTAGTCTTTGACTAATTTTATGTTCTGAGATCATGTTTAGGGGGCTGGCCATTCGGCCATGCCTGAACCTTCATCACTTATGTAGTTTCAACGGTAGAGTTTCTACACACCATAGATTAAGGTGTGGAGCTCTGTTGTTCCTCATGAATTACTGCAAAGTACTATTGTTTTCTTATTCAATTCAAGCTTATTCCTATTCTAAGATATTCGCTTGCACTTCAACATGTTGAATGTGATGATCCGTGACACTCATCACCATTCTCAACCTATGAACGCATGCCTGACAACCACTTCCGTTCTACCTTGGATTGAGCGTTTATCTCTTAGTTTCCATTCCGAAAGATCAGAGTCTTCATGGTATAAGCTAGAATTATTGGCGGCCATTCTTGATATCCAAAAAGTCTAAACCTTGTTTGTGGTATTCCGAGTAGGATCTGGGATGGGATGACTGTGACTAGCTTCAAACTCGCGAGTGTTGGGCATGTGACAGACGCAAAAGGATCAATGGATCCTATTCCAACATGATCGAGAACCGACGGATGATTAGCCGTGCGGTGACAGTGCATTTGGACCATTTTCACTGAGAGGACGGAAAGTAGCCATTGACAACGGTGATGCCCAGCATACAGCTTGCCATGGAAAGGAGTATGAATGATTGGATGAAAGCAGTAGGAAAGCAAAGGTTCAGAAGAAACAAAAGCATCTCCATACGCTTATCTGAAATTCTTACCAATGAATTGCATAAGTATATCTATCCTATTTTATATTTTATATTTTAATTATCAAAATCCCATAACCATTTGAATCCGCCTGACTGAGATTTACAAGGATGACCATAGCCTGCTTCAAGCCGACAATCTCCGTGGGATCGACCCTTACTCACGTAAGGTTTATTACTTGGACGACCCAGTGCACTTGCTGGTTAGTTGTATCGGAGTTGTGAAAAAGAATTTGAGATTATAAACGTGCGTACCAAGTTTTTGGCGCCGTTGCTAGAGATCACAATTTCGTGCTCCAAGTTTTTGGCGTCGTTGCCGGGGATTGTTCGAGTTTGGACAACTGACGGTTCATCTTGTTGCTCAGATTAGGTAATTTTATTTTAATTTTGAGGTTTTTTATTATTTTTATTTTCGAATAATTTAAAAAAAATTAAATTATCCTATGGCTTCAGAATTTTTAAAAATGAATTCTAGAGTTTCATGGTGATATGCTGAATCCTAGCTGGCTGTTAAGCCATGTCTAATCCTTTGGACCGAGGTTTCAACTATCATTTGAAGAGCTTCTTTGTCTTTCTCAGCAATTTAGCTTTTGTATGTAATGATCTGCTAAAGCTTGCCTGGCTAGTACGCCATGTCTAATTCCTGGACCGAAGTTTTAGACTAACATTGCATGATTCCTGGAATTCTCATTAGAAATTTTGAAATCCTTATTTTTCTTTTCCAATTAATTTTCAAAAAATTACAAAAAAATAAATAAAATCATAAAAAAACCAAAATTTTTGTGTTCCTTGTTTGAGTCTAGTGTTAATTGCATCTTTTTAATTTTTCTTTAAAATTTTCGAAGAACACCTGCATGAAACTATTCTTCATGATCTTCAAGTTGTTCTTGATGATCTTCTTTGTTTGATCTTTGCATTTTCATGTTTTATGTCTTTTCTTGTTTTTCATATGCATTTTCAATTTGTTAGTGTCTAAAGTTTGAAAATTTCTAAGTTTGGTGTCCTGCATTTTTTTTTCTTTCCTTAAAAATTTTCAAAAATAAGTCTTGATGTTCATCTTGATCTTCAAAGTGTTCTTAGTGTTCATCTTGACATTCAAAGTGTTCTTGCATGCATCATGTGTTTTGATCTTGAATTTTTATGTTTTGCATCATTTTTATGTTTTTCTCTCTCCTCAAAAAAATTCAAAAATAAAAAAATATCTTTCCCTTTTTCTTCTCATAAATTTCGAATATTTGAGTTGACTTTTTAAAAAAAATTTAAAATTTAGTTGTTTCTTATGAGTCAAATCAAATTTTCAATTTAAAAATTCTATCATTTTCAAATCTTTTTTTTTAAATCAAATCTTTTTCATTTTTTCTTTCATATTTTCGAAAATTCAAATTGATTTTCAAAAATCTTTTTCTTATTTTATTCCATATTTTTCAAAATCTTCACTAACAATTAATGTGATTGATTCAAAAAATTTTTGAGTTTGTTACTTGCCTATTAAGAAAGGTTAAATCTTTAAATTTTAGAATCATATCTTTTAGTTTCTTGTTAGTCAAGTAATCAATTTCAATTTTCAAAATCAAATCTTTTTCAAAATGATTTTCAATCATATCTTTTTCAATTTCAATCATATCTTTTTCAAAATCAATTTCAAAATCTTTTCTGACTTCTCACCCTTTCAAATTTGATTTTCAAATCTTTTTCAATTAACTACTTGACTTTTTGGTTTATTTTTAAAAGTTTTCTATTTCAATCATATCTTTTTCAAAACCACCTAACTAATTTTCTCTCTCTAATTTTAGAAAACTCCTATCCACTTTTTCAAAATTCTTTTTAATTAACTAATTGTTTCAAATTTTAATTTTAATTTTATTTCTCTTTTTTATTTTCGAATTCTAACTACATTTTAAAATAAAAACAAAAATATTTTTCCTTTTAGTTTAAATTAAATTCGAATTTTCTCCCCCCCTCTCTCATCTCCTTCTATTTATTTATTTATCTACTAACACTTCTCTTCTACTCATAATTCAAACCCCATCTTCTTCTATGTGTTCGAGTTTTTCTCTTCTCCTCCTTCTATTCTTCTCTTCTTATACTCACATAAGGAATCTCTATACTGTGACATAGAGGATTCGATATTTCCTTTTCTGTTCTCTTCTTTTTCATATGAGCAGGAACAAGGATAAGAACATTCTTGTTGAAGCTGATCCTGAACCTAAAAGGACTCTGAAGAGGAAGCTAAGGGAAGCTAAAGCACAACTCTCTGGAGAGAACCTGACAGAAAATTTCGAAAAAGAAGGAGACATGGCCAAACCTAATAACAATGGTGGAGATGCAAGGAAGATGCTTGGTGACTTTATCGCACCCTCTTCTAACTTCTACGGAAGAAGCATCTCACTTCCTGCAATTAGAGCAAACATCTTTGAGCTTAAGCCTCAATTAGTTTCTCTAATGCAACAGAACTGCAAGTTTCATGGACTTCCAATGGAAGATCCTCATCAATTTTGAGATGAATTCTTGCAAATATGTGACACTATCAAGACCAATGGAGTTAATCCCGAGGTCTACAGGCTTATGTTTTTTCCTTTTGCTATAAGAGACAGAGCTAGAACATGGTTGGATTCACAACCTAAGGATAGCCTGAACTCTTGGGATAAGCTAGTTTGTGCTTTCATGGCCAAATTCTTTCCAACTCAAAAGATGAGCAAGCTTAGAGTGGAAATCCAAACCTTGAGATAGAAGGAAGGAGAATCCCTCTATGAAGCATGGGAAAGATACAAGCAACTGATCAAAAGGTGTCCTACTGACATGCTTCCAGAATGGAGCATCATAAGTATATTCTAAGATGGTCTGTCTGAATTGTCAAAAATGTCATTGGACCATTCTGCAGGGGGATCTCTTCACGTGAAAACCCCTGCAGAAGCTCAGGAACTCATTGAAATGGTTGCAAATAACCAGTTCATGTACACCTCTGAGAGGAATCCTGTGAACAATGGGACACCTCAAAAGAATGGAATTCTTGAAATTGATACTCTGAATACCATATTAGCTCAGAACAAAATATTTACTCAGCAAGTAAATATGATTTCTCAGAGTCTTAATAGATTGCAAGCTGCATCCAATAGTACTAAAGAAGCATCTTCTGAAGAAGAAGCTCATGATCCTGAGAACCCTACAATAGCAGAGGTGAATTACATGGGAGAACCCTATGGAAACACCTATAATCCTTCATGGAGAAATCATCCAAATTTCTCATGGAAGGACTAACAGAAGCCTCAACAAGGCTTCAATAATAATGGTGGAAGAAACAGGCTTAGCAATAGCAAGCCTTTTCCATCATCTTCTCAGCAACAGACAGAGAATTCTGAACAGAGCCATTCTGGCCTGGCAACTATAGTCTCTGATCTATCCAAGATCACACTAAGTTTCATGAATGAAACAATGTCCTCCATTAGAAATTTGGAGGCACAGGTGGGTCAGCTGAGTAAGAAGATTATTGAAACTCCTCCCAGTACTCTCCCAAGCAATACAGAAGAAAATCCCAAGAGAGAGTGCAAGGCCATAACCTTACTTGGTGTGGCCGAATGCCCAGAGGAGGAGGAGGACGTGAATCCCAGTGAAGAAGACCTCATGGGACGTCCTTTGGACAGAAAGGAGTTTCCCTTTGAGGAACTAAAGGAATCTGAGGCTCATACAGAGACCATAGAGATTCCATTGAACTTCCTTCTTCCATTCATGAGCTCTGATGAATATTCTTCCTCTGAAGAGGATGAAGACATCACTGAAGAGCAAGTTGCTAAATATCTAGGAGCAATCATAAAGCTGAATGCCAAGTTATTTGGTACTGAGACTTGGGAGGATGAACCCCTCTTGTTAACCAATGAACTGAATGCATTAATGAGGCAGACATTACCTCAGAAGAAACCGGATCCCAGAAAATTCTTTATAACTTGTACCATAGGCACCATGACCTTTGAAAAGGCTCTATGGGACCTGGGGTCAGGGATAAACCTCATGCCCCTCTCTGTAATGGAGAAACTAGGAATCTTTGAGGTACAAGCTGCAAGAATCTCACTAGAGATGGCAGACAAATCCATGAAACAGGCTTATGGACTAGTAGAGGACGTGCTAGTGAAGGTTGAAAGCCTTTACATCCTTACTGATTTCATAATCCTAGACACTGGGAAGGATGAGGATGAATCCATCATCCTTGGCAGACCCTTCCTGGCCACAGCAAAAGCTGTGATTGATGTTGACAGAGGAGAGTTGGTCCTTCAGTTGAATGAGGACAACCTTGTATTTAAGACTCAAGGTTCACCTTCTGTAACCATGGAGAGGAAGCATGAGAAGCTTCTCTCAGAACAGAGTCAAACAAAACCCCCATATTCAAACTCTAAGTTTGGTGTTGGGAGGCCACAACCAAACTCTAAGTTTGGTGTTGAGGGGCCCCAACATTGCTCTGATTTTCTGTGAGGCTCTATGAGAGCTCACTGTCAAGCTATTAACATTAAAGAAGCACTTGTTGGGAGGCAACCCAATGTTATTTAATTATAACTATTTATTTTCCATTGCTATTTTATGTTTTCTTTAGGTTGATGATCATGTGAAGTCACAAAAACAACTGAAAAATCAAAAACAAAACGAAAAATAGCATTAAAAATAGCTCACCCTGGAGGAAGAGCTTACTGGCATTTAAACGCCAGTAAGAAGCATCAAACTAGCGTTTAACACCAGAAAAAAGCATTAAGCTGGCGTTAAACGCCAGAAACAAGCACCAGACTGTCGTTTAACGCCAGAACTGAGCATGGAATTGGCATTTAACACCAAGAATGGGAGAAAAGCTGGCGTTAAACGCCAGAAACAAGCAGCAAGCTGGCGTTTAATGCCAGACATGCATTCTAAGGGCGTTTTGCATGCCTAAATGGAGCAGGGATGCTATGTCCTTGACTCCTCTGGATCTGTGGACCCCACAGGATCCCCACCTACCCCACCTCTTCTTCTCCCCTCTTCACACCTTCTCATAACACTCTTCTCCAAGTACCCTTCACCAATCACCTCTATACCTCTTCCCCAAAAACCCTTAACCACTCACATCCGTCCACTCTTCCCCGTAAACCACACCTACCTCTAAAATTCAAATTCTTTTCCCTCCCAAACCCAACCCTAATGGCCGAAACCTACCCTCCCCCTACCCCTATACTCCATTTTCACACATCACAAACACTACTTCCCCCCTTGGCCGAATACACTTTCTCACTCCATCTCCTTCATTTTCTTCTTCTTCTACTACTTTCTTTCTTCTTTTGAATGCCAGTTTACGTTGTTTATTCTTGAGCAAAGTATGAACTATTATATATTACTGGAAAGCCCTGGAGGTCTACTTTCCAATGCAATTGGGAGCGCGCCATTTGGACTCCTGTAGCTCCAGAAAATCTACTTTGAGTTCAGGGAGGTCTGAATCCAACAGCATTTGTAGTCCTTTTTCAGCCTGAATCAGATTTTTGCTCAGCTCCCTCAATTTCAGCCAGAAATTACCTGAAATCACAGAAAAATACACAAACTCATAGTAAAGTCCGGAAATGTGATTTTTATTTAAAAACTAATAAAAATATAATAAAAAGTGACTAAAACATATTAAAAACTACCTAGAAACAATGCCAAAAAGCATATACATTATCCGCTCATCAGCAAGGTTAGCCTTTCTTCACCTTATTTGCCATCTCTGCAATTTGGCTGGGATTGACATAGAGGGAGATATCCTCATTGATGAGGACAAGCCCATCACTAAGAAAAGGATGGAGCAAACAAGAGATCATGGACCTCAACAAGAGCATGAGGAAATTCCTCACCATGAAATCCCTGAGATGCCTCAAGGGATGCACTTTCCTCCACAAAACTATTGGGAGCAAATCAACACCTCCCTAGGAGAATTAAGCTCCAACATGGGACAACTAAGGATGGAACACCAAGAGCACTCCATCATTCTCCATGAGATTAGAGAAGATCAAAGAGCTATGAGGGAGGAGCAACAAAGACAAGGAAAATACATAGAGGAGCTCAAGAACACCATCGGTTCTTCAAGAGGAAGAAGACGCCACCCTCACTAAGGTGGACCCGTTCCTTAATCTCCTTGTTCTTATTTTTCTGTTTTTCGGTTTTTGAGCCTTATGTTTTATTTATGTTTGTGTCTTAACTACATGATCACTAGTGTCTAAGTGTCTATGTCTCAAAGCTATGAATGTCCTATGAATCTATCACCTTTCTTAAATGAAAAATGTTTTAATTACAAAAGAACAAGAAGTACATGAATTTCGAATTCATCCTTGAAATTAGTTTAATTATTTTGATGTGGTGGCAATACTTTTTGTTTTCTGAATGAATGCTTGAACAGTGCATATGTCTTTTGAATTTGTAGTTTATGAATGTTAAAATTCTTGGCTCTTAAAAGAATAATGAAAAAGGAAAAATGTTATTGATAATCTGAAAAATCATAAAATTGATTCTTGAAGCAAGAAAAAGCAGTGAATACAAAAGCTTGCAGAAAAAAAAAGAAAAAAAGAAAATGGTAAAAAAAAAGGGAGAAAGAAAAAGAAAAAGCAAGCAGAAATAGCCAATAACCCTTTAATCCAAAAGGTAAGGGTAAAAAGGATCCAAGGCTTTGAGCATCAGTGGATAGGAGGGCCCAAAGGAATAAAATCCTGGCCTAAGTGGCTAAATCAAGCTGTCCCTAACCATGTGCTTGTGGCGTGAAGGTGTCAAGTGAAAAGATTGATATTGAGCAGTTAAAGTCGAGGTCCAAAGCAAAAAAAAAAGAGTGTGCTTAAGAACCCTGGACACCTCTAATTGGGGACTCTGGAAAGCTGAGTCACAATCTGAAAAGGTTCACCCAGTTATGTGTCTGTGGCATTTATGTATCCGGTGGTAATACTGGAAAACAAAGTGCTTAGGGCCACGACCAAGACTCATAAAGTAGTTGTGTTCAAGAATCAACATACTGAACTAGGAGAATCAATAACACTATCTGAATTCTGAGTTCTTATAGATGCCAATCATTCTGAACTTCAAGGGATAAAGTGAGATGCTAAAACTGTTCAGAGGCAAAAAGCTACTAGTCTCGCTCATCTAATTAGAGCTAAGTTTCATTGATATTTTGGAATTTATAGTATATTCTCTTCTTTTTATCCTATTTGATTTTTAGTTGCTTGGGGATAAGCAACAATTTAAGTTTGGTGTTGTGATGAGCGGATAATTTATATGCTTTTTGGCATTGTTTTTACATAGTTTTTAGTATGATTTAGTTAGTTTTTAGTATATTTTTATTAGTTTTTAAATAAAAATTACATTTCTAGACTTCACTATGAGTTTGTGTATTTTTCTGTGAATTCAGGTAATTTCTGGCTGAAATTGAGGGACTTGAGCAAAAATCTGATTCAGAGGCTGAAGAAGGACTGCAGATGCTGTTGGATTCTGACCTCCCTACACTCGAAGTGGATTTTCTGGAGCTATAGAAACCCAATTGGCGCACTCTCAATTGCGTTGGAACGTAGACATCCAGGGCTTTCCAGAAATATATAATAGTCCATACTTTGCACGAGTTTTGATGACGGAAACTGGCATTCAAACGCCAACTCCCTGCCCTATTATGGAGTTAAACGCCAGAAATAGGCTACGACCTGGCGTTTAACTCCAAAAAGAGTCTCTACACATGAAAGATCAATGCTCAGCCCAAGAACACAACAAGTGGGCCTAGAATTGGATTTCTACATCATTTACTTATCTTATGTAACCCTAGTTACTAGTTCAGTATAAAAACTACTTTTAGGGATTTATTTCACATCTCTGGTTAGTCTTTGACTAATTTTATGTTCTGAGATCACGTTTAGGGGGCTGGCCATTCGGCCATGCCTGAACCTTCATCACTTATGTATTTTCAATGGTAGAGTTTCTACACAGCATAGATTAAGGTGTGGAGCTCTGTTGTTCCTCATGAATTAATGCAAAATACTATTGTTTTCTTATTCAATTCGAGCTTATTCCTATTCTAAGATATTTGCTTGCACTTCATCATGATGAATGTGATGATCCGTAACACTCATCACCATTCTCAACTTATGAACGCATGCCTGACAACCACTTCCGTTCTACCTTGGATTGAGCATTTATCTCTTAGTCTCCATTCCGAAAGATCGGAGTCTTCATGGTATAAGCTAGAATTATTGGCGGCCATTCTTGAGATCCGGAAAGTCTAAACCTTCTCTCTGGTATTCCGAGTAGGATCTGGGATGGGATGACTGTGACGAGCTTCAAACTCGCGAGTGTTGGACGTGTGATAGACGGAAAAGGATCAATGGATCCTATTCCAACATGATCGAGAACCGAAAGATGATTAGCCGTGCGGTGACAGCACATTTGGACCATTTTCACTGAGAGGACGGGAAGTAGCCATTGGCAACGGTGATGCCCAACATACAGCTTGCCATGGAAAGGAGTTTGAATGATTGGATAAAAGCAGTAGGAAAGTAGAGGTTCAGAAGGAACAAAGGTATCTCCATAAGCTTATCTGAAATTCTCACCAATGAATTGCATAAGTATCTCTATCCTATTTTATATTTTATATTTTAATTATCAAAATCCCATAACCATTTGAATCTGCCTGACTGAGATTTACAAGGATGACCATAGCCTGCTTCAAGCCGACAATCTCCGTGGGATCGACCCTTACTCACGTAAGGTTTATTACTTGGATGACCCAGTGCACTTGCTGGTTAGTTGTATCAGAGTTGTGAAAAAGAATTTTAGATTATAATCGTGCGTACCAAGTTTTTGGCGCCATTGTTAGAGATCACAATTTCGTGCACCAGTAACAACCCAACTGAAGAAGAACCAGACACCCCAAACTCCACTTCATTTACCAGCCCAGGGAGCCATGACGGTCCCGATTGTGGAGATGCTGCTTCCAGCCCCCCTTTGTTCCTGACTGATGGCACCGAGGACGGTGCCAAGCTTTAAGTGTGGGGAGGTCGGTCAGTACCTGACTTCCGGAGGTAATTTCTCTTTCTTAACACCAATAGAGTAGGATATTTATTTAATTTTTTTTGTTAGGATAGGATAAAATTGCATAGAAATAGGTTATTTGCATGCATGTTCTAATTGGTTGAAAATCAATAAGTTTCTTTTTAAGACCCTATTTTTGAAAAATTTCACTAATCTAAATCAAAACTCTTGTGCTAAACTTGTTTGAAAGTTGTATTTAGAACATAGTTAAAAGCTAGAACACACAACCTGTGAGATTTGAGCTTAATTACATGGTTACATTATTTAACCATAAAAATTTTATTCTTGTGTGTTTGCTTCTCTATAATTGTAATCTTTATTTTGCTCCATCCTATATGTCCAATATTTAATGTGTTATATGCATGCATATGATTGAGGCCATTAATTGATTATTAACTCACTTATCCTAAATACCCTACCCTTCCATTTACCTTTGTTAGCCACTTTGAGCCTTTTTAAATCCTCTTTGTTCTATATTTTACCACATTACTAGCCTTAAGCAGAAAAATAAGTAATACCCCAAATTGAATCTTTGGTCAGCTTAAGATAGAGATTGTGTGTCAATTAAGTGTGGGAAACTGTGGGAACATGGGTTAACAAGGGAATGTGTTGTGTTTTTACATTAATAAATTAATTGGGAATTTGGGTACCTACTCATGTGAAACTAGAAAAATTATAAATCCATGTGCATTGATAAGCTATGTTTATTTTTCAAAAAAAAAATCCCAAAAATATTCAAATAAATAAGTAATTAGATAAATGAATAAGGGGACAAAATTATACCAATGTTAAGTTTAGTGAAAAATCAATGCATATGTGATACAAGTTAAGAGAAAAGTTGATGCAGGAGTATGTAATACAAAAGTGGGAAAATTTTGGGTAGCTAGGCATGATTCTAAAAGTATAAAAAGTGTATGTATAGGTAAGAGCTTAGGTTATTCAAAGATTCAATTTATAGCTCACTTAGCCATATATATACCCTTACCTTTACCTTGGCCCCATTACAACCTTGAAAAGACCTCATGATGTTTGCATTGGTACATTAAATACTTGTTGATTGGATAGGAGAAGAACAAGGTCTAGAAAGCATGATTAGAGAAGAGTAGAGTGAATTACCCTATACACTAGAGTGATTATAGTGCACATACACCATCAGTGATGGTTCAATGCTTAATTCTATGTCCCCTGCTTTCATGAGCTATCTTCCGACAAGTTTACTTGTTTTTACTGTAAAAATTTTAATTAGTGATATTTGATTCATATTTGTCTTGAAGAACTTATTTACTTTTAACCAAGTAGGCAAAAATCATTTTAAGCATATAGTTGCATTCATATACATAGGTTGCATTGCATTGCATGAGTCTTACTTTTCCCTACTCATTTATTTTATCTCCTTAAGCTAAGCATGAGGACATGCTAATGTTTAAGTGTGGGGAGGTTGATAAACCACTATTTCATGGTTTATCTTGTGTTTTATTGAGTGGTTTCATCAAGTCTTTACCCACTTATTCATATGATTTGCATGATTTTACATTTTCCTTCCTAGTTTTGTTCTATGGTTGAAAACTTGCTTCCTAGAGATCTTTAATTTGTGTATTTTAATCTTCCTTTATACCATTCGATGCCGTGATCCGTGTGTTAAGTGTTTCAGGCTTTATAGGGCAGAACTGGCTTAGAGAATGGAGAGGAAGCTTGCAAAAATGGAAGGAACACAAGAAACTAAGGAGATGACCAGCGACCACCGACGCGCGTGCATGGCTCATGCAAGCGCGCAGAATGGAGAAAATTGCAGCGACGCATGCGCATGCCTAATGCGTGCGCGCGGATTGGAATCTGCACGAATGACGCGCATGCGTGGACGACACGTACGCGTGACAAGGAAAATCGCTGAATGACGCACACGCGTGGCTGACGCGTACACGTGAGCTGCGCGATCTACAGAAATAACAGAAAATGCTAGGGCGATTTCAGGCCGCGTTTTGACCCAATTTTCGGCCCAGAAACACAGAATAAAGCCAGAGAACATGTACAGACTCGATATATGGAGATACACACATTGACACATTCTTATTAGGATAGTTTTTAGGTTTTCTTTACATTCATTGTTTATTAATTCATTGCTTTTGCTTTTGGATATTAAAGAGTCATTACCTCCGTTGAAGACACTATTCTAGTTTATTTCCCTACTTACTCTTTTATTTATTCCATATTCTTAATTCTTGTTTAGAGTGGTAATTGGATTATTTTCATGGATTGTTAATGCAAAGGATTACTTTTACTTTTAATTAATTTTGAATCCCTATTTTATTTAATTTATCATGTCTTCTTCTTATAATTTTATGTGCGTTGTATTCATGTCAATGGAGTAGACTCCATACTTGACATGGGGGTTGATTAAAAGGAGACACTTGAGTTGGAAGGCTTAAGTGCTGATTAAACTGGAAGTTGTTGGCTAGTTCTATAGTTACTAACGCTAGACCTTCCCAAGGGAGAGGACTAGGATTTGCGAATAAGAGTTAGCCCAATCACTTGACTTTCCTTTATTTAGTAAGGGTTAACTATGTAAAAACAACAAACTTTTTGATACTACACTTAAGAGACCCCAACAAGGATAGAACTTCAAATTAATCATTCCCCCAATCAAGGCTTTTTATCTAGAATATTAATAATCATTCTTAGCTTTTATTGCTTTAATTTACAATTATTTAATTGCTCATTATCCAAACTCAAACTCTCTTGAAAACTCCTGATTAATAAATTAGCACCCTTTCTTGTATCTCGTTGGAAGACGACCTGGGACTCATACTCCCAGTGTTTTTATTCTAAATTTTTATGACGTCCTTCTAAACTAGTGAGGCAGATTTTAGCTGGTTAAGAGCTATACTCGTAACGCTGTTCTTACATTACAATCTCTTAATTGGCCTAACTTCTGCCACGCACCAAAGAGCATTGCAAGCGCAGATGGTACCTGATGAGAGGAACTTTTGCATGGTCTAGAAAATTGCGGATGAATCCTCGTTGCAAGTATAGTTTCTATACCTTCAAAAGTCCTTTCATACAAACGTTTTGGTGGTCACAAGTAACAAACCCCTTAAAAATTGTTAACCGAGTATTCAAACCTCGGGTCGTCTTCTCAAGGAATTGCAGGGAAGTATGTTCTTATTATTGGCTATAAAGGTTGTAATCGGGGTTTAGAATATGAGAAGCAAGTGATTTAAATGGCAATTAAAATCAATAAATAACTGTAAGGCAACTTTTGGCAGGGTAAGAGAAATTGGAAGTCCAACTTGGTTATCCCTCTCAACAATAATGAAAGTTGAATCTTAATTCCTCTTAGTTAACCTTTAAAGCAAAGGAAAGTCAAGAGACTAATTAGTTTGACCTTCGAATCCTATTTATTTCCTAAGAAAAAGTTGGGATTATTGAAGTTCAGTTCAATTAGCAAGATAACGATTATCAATTATGCTGAGTTTGATAATGTTGAGTTACTGATTTCTTAACCAAGGCCAAAAGGGGAAAAAGTAAAATTGCTGGAATAAAAATGTCCTTAGATGGGAAACAAAAATATCTTAATTCAAAGAGAACAATAATAAAGTGAAATACCTCAAATAATCATTAATTCAAATCATAACATGGAAACGGTTCATAAGCCAATTTGGCAACATTTATAGATACGAATCAAAGCATTAATGTAAAAGTAGCATAGAAACATAGATTAAAGTAAATATGAAACCTGGATCGAGAGTCACTCTTAAAAACTAAGAGAAGTCCTAAATCCTAATCCTAAGAGAGAGAGGAGAGAACCTCTCTCAAACTAAATCTAAATCATGGAAAGTGAAAATTGGCGAGCTCTCCCTGAATGGATGCATTTCCCCACTTCATAACCTTTGGTCTATGCCTTCTGGAGTTGGATTTGGGCCAAAAAGGGCTTCAAAATTCGCTATGAGCATTTTCTGCAATTTCTGGTTCGTAGCCTCTGTCACGCGTCCGCGTGGGTCACGCGGTCGCGTCATTCGGAGTTTTTCCTTGCCACGCGGTCGCGTCAGTCATGCGACCGCGTCATATAAATTCTGCTTAAGGCGCGCAGTCGCGTCAGTCATGCGACCGCGTCACTGCTTCTTTGCGCTTGGCATGCGTCCGCGTCGCCCATGCGATCGCGTGGATGCTAATTTCTTCAGAAGCTCCGTTTTGTGCTTTCCTTCCAATTTTGTATGTTTCCTTTCCATCCTTTAAGTCATTCCTACCTTAGAAGAGCTGAAAACTACTCAATACACTATTCACGGCATCGAATGGAATTAAAGGTGATTAAAATAATTAATTTAAAAACATAAGAAACATGTTTTTCACATACATCACATAATAAGGAAGGAGAGTAAAACCATGCAATTAACATGAATAAGTGGTTGGAGGATTGAATAAATCACTCAAATTAAGCACAAAATACATCATAAAATATGGGTTTATCAACCTCCCCACACTTAAACAATAGCATGTCCTCATGCTAAATCCAAGGTAATAAGTAAGGTTAAAGTGATGGAATGCCATACAATGTAATCTAATCTAAATGCAACTACCTAAATGAATGATGCATCATGCAATTTCAATTTATTCACTCATATATAAAGCTTACAGGTAGTTAAATTAATTCACATTTTCAAGGAGTCATATATGTATATATAGCCAAGCCTTAGATAATCAATAAGCACTTTTACAATTGAGATGGGAGAAAAAGCATTTTATGGACTTGCAAGACAATTAGATAATTCAAACAGAGATAAATGTTAATGAGCTATTGAACCCTCACTGGATTTGTGTTTACTCTCTAGTCACTCAGTGTTTATTGGGTTAATCACTCTATTCTTCCTTTTTTTTATTCTTCCTTTCTATAACTTTGTTCTTCATCTAACCAATCAACAATTATAGAATACAGTCATACCAAAAATCATGAGGTCTTTAATTAAGGTTGTAATGGGGCCAAGGTATAGGTAAGGGTATATGTATAAGGCTAAGTGAGCTAATAAGTGAATCCTTAATTAGACTAAGATCTCACCTAACATACATACTTAGTAAAACAGAATTTCTTTACCTATTTTCCCATACTTTTCCCACTTTTGGATGTTACATGCTCATGTTTCAACTTTTGTTCTTATTCCATGTGCATTGTTTTTATTTTTGCATTTGGGGAATTCTTTTATATCCCATTTATTAAATACTGAAAATTTTTTTTAACCCACATGGTAATTTAATCACTTCGATTTCTCATGAGCATGCTTCCCAAAAATTTCTTAGTTGAGTTATTTTATTCTTTTCAATTCTTCTACCTTTTGTTTTTATCATCCATGTTCCCAATAGGTTTCCCACATTTAAACTATTCATAATTTTCTATCATAAGCTAACCAAGGATTCAACTTGAGATTTTATTTTGTTTTTCTGCTTAAGGCTAGTAGTGTGGCTGATAGAATAAAAGGGGATTTAAAGGCTCAAGGGGGCTAACAAGGGTGATGTGAAAGGTAGGTTGTTTTGGGATAAGTGAGCTAAAATCAAATGATGGCCTCAATCACTCTTTTGGTACCTATCTATATTCTATATTCTATATTCTATAATTGGACATATAGATTAAAACAAAGTAAAGAATATCAGAATGTAAAAGAAGGGCGGAACACACAGGAATAAAAATTATGGTTTAAATGTAACTATACAATTAAGCTCAAAACTCACAGGCTATGTGTTCTCTAGCTCAAAAATCATTTATCACTTATGTATGTCATGCAGGTTTAGTTAAAAATTCTCATTATTCTCAATGTAAAACTTATATTGAATGGCTTTAAAGTTTTAGCGTTTCTCCTTGATGAAATGTTGTTAACTTAACTATGTGATGTAATGCTATATATACAAGATTTATGGATTTAAATCTGTTATGTTCAATTTCCTAGCTTCCTTTTTATATTTTTCAATTTAAACTAAGCTGTCTTATGCTAAAAAAAAGGGTAAGCTATACTAGTTAATCCACTAATAAGTTAGAATTACAAACTAAACTAAATAACTAAGATATGACTAAAATGAAAAATGCAGAAATAGAGTAAAAATACATAAAAGTAGCAATGTATAAGTACTCAGAAAATAACAATAAAAAGAAAAATACAGAAAAATGTCCAAAATAAAAGAAAAGAGTATGAAGTGGTTCACCAAAATAAAACGTCAGAGATGGCGACCTCCCCACACTTAAAATGAAGCATCGTCCTTGATGCTCAGTCAAGCTGGGTGTGAAGGGGTGTCATCGCTGGTAGGAATGATAGCTGGTGTCTCTGTGGTGGTGACTGGCTGAGGATCTGACTGCTGCGGAGGAGGGACTGTCTGGATGGGGATCTCAGGATCTACAGCCTGGATCTGCTGGGGTGCTGCCTGCTGGGTGTCTGCCTGCTCTGCCTCTCCCTGGGGATGGGTCTCTGCCTCGGGCTCATCCGCCTCCTCCTCAGATGCCTCGGATGGTGTGTCAGGCTCGGAGGGGATGTCGCCAGATCGAATCATCAGCTTCAGGTGCTCATAGCGTCACTTGTTGCGACGCTCCATCTGGACAAGTCGTCGAAACAAGCGGTGCACCAGATAATAGACAGGCTCTGTGGCAGGTGAAGATGCAGTGGTGGTGGCAGGGGTAGGTGGTGCAGAGGAGGAAGAGGGACCGGCAGATGGTGTAGCTGTATCATCAGCACTGGCAGTCAGAAAAGGAGGTCTGTAACCCAAGGCCAGGAAGTTCCTGCTGTGAGGAATGATCTTCCTGCAGTCCGCGGTGGGTGGCCTCTCATCAACATCCTCCCATGGCACGTCAGCTCGACGGCCCAGATGTGTAACCAAGTATGGGAAAGGAAGAGTGCCTTGGATGTGGACCCTGGCCATATAGTGCCGAATAAAGCGTGGCAGGTACAGGTCCTTACCCTCCATCACACACCAAAGGAGGGTGATCATAGCGGCAGGTATCTCAGTCTCGTGAGTACTCGGCATAATGTATTTGCTGAATATCTGATGCCATAGCCGAGCCTCATCGTTCAGGTAAATCCGCTTGATCCCTTTGGGCATGGTGGTTGATGAGCGGATAATTTATACGCTTTTTGGCACTGTTTTTAGTATATTTTTAGTAGAATCTAGTTACTTTTATGGATGTTTTCATTAGTTTTTATGTTAAATTCACATTTCTGGACTTCACTATGAGTTTGTGTGCTTTTCTGTGATTTCAGGTATTTTCTGGCTGAAATTGAGGGACTTGAGCAAAAATCAGATTCAGAGGTTGAAGAAGGACTGCTGATGCTGTTGGATTCTGACCTCCCTGCACTCAAAATGGATTTTCTAGAGCTACAAAACTCAATATGATGCGCTTCCAATTGCGTTGGAAAGTAGACATCCAGGGTTTTCCAGCAATGTATAATAGTCCATACTTTGAACGATTTTAGATGACGTAAAAGGGCGTTGAACTCCAGTTCTACGCTGCTGTCTGGAGTTAAACGCCAGAAACAAGTCACAAACCAGAGTTGAACGCCAGAAATACGTTACAACCTTGCGTTCAACTCCAAAAAGAGCCTCTGCACGTGTAACATTCAAGCGCAGCCCAAGCACACACCAAGTGAGCCCCCGGAAGTAGATTTATGCATCAATTAGTTTATTATAAATAGAACTTTTTATTATTGTATTAGACATCCTGAGTTTTATCTTCGGATCATAGAGTCTTGGTTACTCCGGTTCCCCTCTGGGGCCGAGACCAATGAACTCCATTTTCACTTATGTATTTTCAACGGTAGAGTTTCTACACTCCATAGATTAAGGTGTGGAGCTCTGCTGTTCCTCAAAGATTAATGCAAAGTACTACTGTTTTTTATTCAATTCAACTTATTCCGCTTCTAAGATATTCATTCGCACTTCAACCTGAATGTGATGAACGTGACAATCATCATCATTCCTCATGAACGCGTGCCTGACAACCACTTCCGTTCTACCTTCGATTGAATGATTATCTCTTAGATCTCTAAATCAGAATCTTCGTGGTGTAAGCTAGATTGATAGCGGCATTCATGAGAATCCGGAAAGTCTAAACCTTGTCTGTGGTATTCCGAGTAGGATTCTGGGATTGAATGGTTGTGACGAGCTTCAAACTCGCGAGTGCTGGGCATAGTGACAGACGCAAAAGGAGGGTGAATCCTATTCCAGCATGATCGAGAACCTCAGATGATTAGCCGTGCTGTGACAGAGCATTTGGACCATTTTCACAAGAGGAGGGGATGTAACCATTGACAACGGTGATGCCCTTGCATAAAGCCAGCCATGGAAAGGAGTAAGACTGATTGGATGAAGACAGTGGGAAAGCAGAGATTCAAAGGAACGAAAGCATCTCTACACGCTTATCTGAAATTCTCACCAATGAATTACATAAGTGTTTCTATCCCTATTTTCTGTTTAATTAGTATTATTTTCGAAAACTCCATAATCAATTATTATCCGCCTGACTGAGATTTACAAGGTGACCATAGCTTGCTTCATACCAACAATCTCCGTGAGATCGACCCTTACTCACGTAAGGTTTATTACTTGGACGACCCAGTGCACTTGCTGGTTAGTTGTATTGAAGTTGTGACAAATTATGAATTGATATTAGAGCACCAAGTTTTTGGAGCCATTACCAGAGATCACAATTTCGTGCACCAAGTTTTTGGCGCCGTTGCCGGGGATTGTTCGAGTTTGGACAACTGACGGTTCATCTTGTTGCTCAGATTGGGTAACTTCCATTTGTTTTGTTTTCAAAAATTTTTCAAAAACATCTCATCTGTTTTCGAAAAAAATAAAAAAAATATTTTAAAATAAAAATGTTTTCAAAAATATATTTTCTTCAGAATTTTTAAGAATGAATTCTAGTGTTTCATGAAGCATGGCTGGCTGTAAAGCCATGTCTAATTCCTCTGTAGGGCATGTCAGGCGTGTCATGTCTGAGTTACATACTAAAGCTTGGCTGGCTATTAAGCCATGCCTGACCCTTTGATTGGAGCTTTAGACTAAAGAGCATAAGATTCCTGGAATTCATATTAAAAATTTTAGAATCCTTATTTTTCTTTTTCAAAATGATTTTCGAAAAAAAATTAAAAGAAAATACAAAAAAATTTCATAAAATCATAAAAATCAAAAATATTGTTCATGTATCTTGTTTGAGTCTTGAGTCAGATTTAAAGTTTGGTGTCAATTGCATATTCATCTTGCATTTTTCGAAAAAAATTCATTCATTCATAGTGTTCTTCATGATCTTCAAGCTGTTCTTGGTAAGTCTTCTTGTTTGATCTTGATGTTTTCTTGTTTTGCATCTTTTCTTGTTTTTCATGTGCATTTTTGCATCCATAGAGTCTAAACATGAAAGATTTCTAAGTTTGGTGTCTTGCATGTTTTCTTTGCATATAAAAATTTTCAAAAATAAGTCTTGATGTTCATCATGACATTCAAAGTGTTCTTGGTGTTCATCTTGACATTCATAACATTCTTGCATGCATTCATTGGTTTGATCCAAAATTTCCATGCATTGAGCATTTTTAGTGTTTTTCTCTCTCATCATAAAAATTCAAAAAATCAAAAAAATATCTTTTCCTTTTTCTCTCTTAAAATTTCGAAAATTAGATTTGACTTTTTCAAAAAATTTTAAAATCTAGTTGTTTTTATGAGTCAAATCAAATTTTCAATTTAAAAATCTTA
The DNA here is from genome assembly GCF_003086295.3 of Arachis hypogaea. Lineage (NCBI taxonomy): Eukaryota > Viridiplantae > Streptophyta > Magnoliopsida > Fabales > Fabaceae > Arachis > Arachis hypogaea. The sequence continues at coordinate 55,339,999 of NC_092050.1, forward strand.
TCTTTTTCAAAATCTTTTTCAAAATTCAAATCTTTTTCATTTTTCTTAGTTATTTTCGAAAATTTTAAAAAATATTTTTCAAAAATCTTTTTCTTATCTTTATCTCATAATTTTCGAAAATAACGTCATCAATTAATGTTTTGATTCAAAAAACTTCATGTTTGTTACTTGCTTGTTAAGAAAGATTCAAACTTTGAGTTCTAGAATCATATCTTGTGATTTCTTGTGAATCAAGTCATTAATTGTGATTTTAAAAATCAAATCTTTTTTTTCAAAAACTAATTTCAATCATATCTTTTCAAAAATATCTTCTTATCTTATCTTTTTCAAAAATTTGATTTCAAAAATATCTTTTCTAACTTCCTAACTTCTTATCTTTTCAAAATTTGTTTCAACTAACTAACTAACATTTTGTTTGTTTCTTATCTTTTTCAAAACTACCTAACTAACTCCTCTCTCTAATTTTCGAAAATATCTTCCCTCTTTTTCAAAATTTCTTTTTAATTAACTAACTATTTTCATTTTTTATTTTAATTTTTGAAAATTACTAATACTTTTCAAAAAATTATTTTCGAAAATCACTAACTCTTTTTCAAAAATTATTTTCGAAAATCCTTCTCCCTCATCTCCTTCTAATTATTTATTCATCTACTAACACTCCTCTGCATCTCACATAACAGCTCCTATCCTTACCCTTGTGTTTGGATTCTTCATTCTTCTTCACCCCTATTCCTTTTCTTCTTCTACTAACTATAAGGAACCTCTTTACTGTGACATAGAGGATTCCTCTTCTTTTCTTGTTCTCTTCTCCTTCTTATGAGCAGGAACAAGGAAAAAGGCATTCTTGTTGAAGCTGATCCAGAACCTGAAAGGACTCTGAAGAGAAAACTAAGAGAAGCTAACTTACAACAATCCAGAGATAACCTAATTGAAAATTTCGAACAAGTAAAGGAGATGGCAGCCGAACCCAACAACAATAATGCAAGGAGAATGCTTGGTGACTTTACTGCACCTAATTCCAATTTACATGGAAGAAGCATCTCCATTACTGCCATTGGAGCAAACAACTTTGAGCTGAAACCTCAGCTAGTTTCTCTGATGCAGCAGAACTGCAAGTTTCATGGACTTCCATCTGAAGATCCTTTTCAGTTCTTAATTGAATTCTTGCAGATATGTGATACTGTTAAGACCAATGGGGTTAATCCCGAGGTCTACAGGCTTATGCTTTTCCCGTTTGCTGTAAGAGACAGAGCTAGAGTGTGGCTGGATTCTCAACCCAGAGATAGCCTGAACTCTTGGGATAAGCTGGTCACGGCTTTCTTAGCCAAGTTCTTTCCTCCTCAAAAGCTGAGCAAGCTTAGAGTGGATGTTCAAACCTTCAGATAGAAAGAAGGTGAATCCCTCTATGAAGCTTGGGAAAGATACAAGCAGCTGACCAAAAAGTGTCCTTCTGACATGCTTTCAGAATGGACCATCCTGAATATATTCTATGATTGTTTATCTGAGCTATCAAAGATGTCATTGGATACTTCTGCAGGTGGATCCATTCACCTAAAGAAAATGCCTGCAGAAGCTCAAGAACTCATTGACATGGTTGCTAATAACCAGTTCATGTACACTTCTGAGAGGAATCCTGTGAATAATGGGACGCCTATAAAGAAGGGAGTTCTTGAAATTGATACTCTGAATACCATATTGGCTCAGAATAAAATATTGACTCAGCAAGTCAATATGATTTCTCAAAGTCTGAATGGAATGCAAGCTGCATCCAACAGTACTCAAGAGGCATCTTCTGAAGAATAAGCTTATGATCCTGAAAACCCTGCAATAGCAGAGGTAAATTACTTAGGTGAACCTTATGGGAACACCTATAATCCGTCATGGAGAAATCATCCAAATCACTCATGGAAGGATCAACAAAAGCCTCAACAAGGCTTTAATAATGATGGAAGAAATAGGTTTAACAATAGTAAACCTTTTCCATCATTCACTCAGCAACAGACAGAGAACTCTGAACAAAATACCTCTAATTTAGCAAACCTAGTCTCTGATCTATCTAAGCCACTGTGAGTTTCATGAATGAAACAAGGTCTTCCATTAGAAATTTGGAAGCACAAGTGGGCCAGCTGAGTAAAAGGATCACTGAAATCCCTCCTAGTACTCTCCCAAGCAATACAGAAGAAAATCCAAAAGGAGAGTGCAAGGCCATTAACATAAGCACCATGGCCGAACCTGTAAGGGATGGAGAGGACGTAAATCCCAGTGAGGAAGACCTACTGGGACGTCCAGTGATCAATAAAGAGTTTTCCTCTGAGGAACCAAAGGAATCTGAGGCTCATCTAGAGACCATAAAGATTCCATTAAACCTCCTTATGCCATTCATGAGCTCTGATGAGTACTCCTCTTCTGAAGAGAATGAGGATGTTACTGAAGAGCAAGTTACCAAGTACCTTGGTGCAATCATGAAGTTAAATGCCAAATTATTTGGTATTGAGACTTAGGAAGATGAACCTCCCTTGTTCACTAATGAACTGAGTGATCTGGATCAACTGACATTGCCTCAGAAGAAACAGGATCCTGGAAAGTTCTTAATACCTTGTACCATAGGCACCATGATCTTTAAGGCTCTATGTGACCTTGGGTCAGGGATAAACCTCATGCCCCTCTCTGTAATAGAGAAACTGGGAATCTATGGGGTGCAAGCTGCTAAAATCTCATTAGAGATGGCAGACAATTCAAGAAAACAGGCTTATGGACAAGTAGAGAACGTGTTAGTAAAGGTTGAAGGCCTTTACATTCCTGCTGATTTCATAGTCCTAGATACTGGAAAGTATGAGGATGAATTCATCATCCTTGGAAGACCCTTCCTAGCCACAGCAAGAGCTGTGATTGATGTGGACAGAGGAGAATTGATCCTTCAAATAAATGAGGACAACCTTGTGTTTACAACTCAAGGATCTCACTCTGCATCCATGGAGATGAAGCATAAAAAGCTTCTCTCAAAGCAGAGTCAAACAAAGCCCCCACAGTCAAACTCTAAGTTTGGTGTTGGGAGGCCACAACCAAACTCTAAGTTTGGTGTCAAACCCCCATATCCAAACTTTAAGTTTGGTGTTGAGAGGTCTCAACAAAGCTCTGCATATCTGTGAGGCTCCATAAGAGCCCACTATCAAGCTATTGACATTAAAGAAGCGCTTGTTGGGAGGCAACCCAATTTTTATTTAATTATATATTTATTAGTTATATGTCTTTATAGGTACATGATCATATGGAGTCACAAAATAAATCAAAAATTTGGGAACGGAATCAAAAACAGCAGAAGAAAAATCACACCCTGGAAGAAGACCTTACTGGCGTTTAAACGCCAGTAAGAAGCATGTTTTGGGCGTTCAACGCCAGAACAGAGCATGGTTCTGGCGCTGAACGCCAGAAATGGGTAGCATCTGGGCGTTTGAACGCCAGAAATGCACCCTGGAGAAGAGCTGGCGCTGAACGCCCAGAACAAGCATGGTTCTGGCGTTCAACGCCAGAAATGGGCAACAAATGGGCGTTCAACGCCCAGAACAAGCACCAATCTGGCGCTGAACGCCCAGAGTTGTGTGCAAGGGCATGTTGCATGCCTAATTTGGTGCAAGGTTGTAAATCCTTGAACACCTCAGGATCTGTGGACCCCACAGGATCACCTCAGGATCTGTGGACCCTACAGGATCCCCACCTACCTCCACTCACTTCTTCTCATCCCTCTTTCACACAATCTCATATACACTCTTCCCCAAAACCCTTCACCAATCACCTCAATCTCTCTTCCCCATCACCTCTTCACCACTCACATCCATCCATTTTTCCCCATAAACCTACCTCATAAACTCCACCTACCTTCAAAATTCAAAATTAATTTCCCACCCAACCCACCCTAAATGGCCGAACTTACCCCCCTCTCTTCCCTATATATAACCCTCCATTCTTCCTCATTTTCACACAACACTACCCTCTTTTCTCTTCTTGGCCGAAATACACCTCCCCCCTCCTCTCCATATTTTCTTCTTCTTCTTCAACTATTCTTTCTTTTCTTGCTCGAGGGCGAGCAAAATTCTAAGTTTGGTGTGGTAAAAGCATAAGCTTTTTGTTTTTCCATTACCATTGATGGCACCTAAGATCGGAGAATCCTCTAGAAGAGGGAAAGGGAAGACAAAAGCTTCCACCTCCGAGTCATGGGAGATGGAAAGGTTCATCTCCAAAGCCCATCAAGACCACTTCTATGATGTTGTGGCCAAGAAGAAGGTGATCCCCGAGGTCCCTTTCAAACTCAAGAAAAATGAGTATCCGGAGGTCCGACATGAAATCCAAAGAAGAGGTTGGGAAATTCTAACAAACCCCATCCAACAAGTCGGCATCCTAATGGTTCAAGAGTTCTATGCCAATGCATGGATCACCAGGAACCATGATCAAAGTAAGACCCCGAATCCAAAGAATTATGTTACAATGGTTCGGGGGAAATACTTAGATTTTAGTCCGGAGAATGTGAGGTTGGCGTTTAACTTGCCTATGATGCAATGAGATGCACGCCCCTACACTAGAAGGGTCAACTTTAATCAAAGGTTGGACCAAGTCCTCATGGACATATGTGTGGAAGGAGCTCAATGGAAGATTGACTCCAAAGGCAAGCCGGTTCAACTAAGAAGACTGGACCTCAAGCCTGTAGCTAGAGGGTGGTTAGAGTTCATACAACGCTCCATCATCCCCACTAGCAACCGATCCGAAGTTACTATTGATCGCGCCATCATGATTCATAGCATCATGATTGGAGAGGAAGTAGAAGTTCATGAAGTCATCTCCCTTGAACTCTGCAAAATAGCCGAAAAGCCCTCCCCTGGGGCAAGGCTAGCTTTTCCTCATCTTATTTGCCATCTATGTTACTCAGCTGGAGCTTTCATAAAAGGAGACATTCACATTGAGGAAGAGAAGCCCATCACTAAGAAAAAGATGAAGCAAGCAAGAGAGCCCATTCATGGAGCTCAAGAGGCGCAGGAAGCTCATCACCATGAGATCCCGGAGATGCCTCAAATGCATTTTCCTCCACAAAACTATTGGGAGCAAATCAACACCTCCCTAGGAGAATTAAGTTCCAACATGGGACAATTAAGGGTGGAACATCAAGAGCACTCCATCATCCTTCATGAAATAAGAGAAGATCAAAAAGCAATGAGGGAGGAGCAACAAAGACAAGGAAGAGACATAGAAGAGCTCAAGGACATCATTGGTTCCTCAAGAAGAAAACGCCACCATCACTAAGGTGGACTCGTTCCTTGTTCTCACTTTCTATTTTTCGTTTTCTATGTTAAGTGCTTATCTTGTTTGTGTCTTCATCACATGATCATTAGTAGTTAGTAACTTTGTCTTAAAGTTATGAATGTCCTATGAATCCATCACCTCTCTTAAATGAAAAATGTTTTAATTCAAAAGAACAAGAAGTACATGAGTTTCGAATTTATCTTTGAACTTAGTTTAATTATATTGATGTGGTGACAATGCTTCTTGTTTTCTGAATGAATACTTGAACAGTGCATATGTCTTTTGAAGTTGTTGTTTAAGAATGTTAAATATGTTGGCTCTTGAAAGAATGATGATAAGGAGACATGTTATTTGATAATCTGAAAAATCATAAAAATGATTCTTGAAGCAAGAAAAAGCAGCAAAGAACAAAGCTTGCAGAAAAAAAAATAATATAGGCAAAAAAAAATTATAGAAAGAAAAAGAAAAAGCAAGCAAAAAAAGCCAAAAGCTCTTAAAACCAAGAGGCAAGAGCAAAAAGCCAATAACCCTTAAAACCAAAAGGCAAGGGCAAATAAAAAGGATCCCAAGGCTTTGAGCATCAGTGGATAGGAGGGTCTAAAGGAATAAAATCCTGGTCTAAGCGGCTAAACCAAGCTGTCCCTAACCATGTGCTTGTGGCGTGAAGGTGTCAAGTGAAAACTTGAGACTGAGCGGTTAAAGTCAAGGTCCAAAACAAAAAAAGAGTGTGCTTAAGAACCCTGGACACCTCTAATTGGGGACTTTAGCAAAGCTGAGTCACAATCTGAAAAGGTTCACCCAATTATGTGTCTGTGGCATTTATGTATCCGGTGGTAATACTGGAAAACAAAGTGCTTAGGGCCACGGCCAAGACTCATAAAACAGCTGTGTTCAAGAATCAACATACTGAATTAGGAGAATCAATAACACTATCTAAACTCTGAGTTCCTATAGATGCCAATCATTCTGAACCTCAATGGATAAAGTGAGATGCCAAAACTATTCAAGAGGCAAAAAGCTACAAGTCCCGCTCATCTGATTGAAGCTATGTTTCATTGATAGTTTGGGATTTATAGTATATTCTCTTCTTTTTATCCTATTTTATTTTCAGTTGCTTGGGGACAAGCAACAATTTAAGTTTGGTGTTGTGATGAGCGGATAATTTATACACTTTTTGGCACTGTTTTTAGTATGTTTTTAGCAGAATCTAGTTACTTTTAGGGATGTTTTCATTAGTTTTTATGTTAAATTCACATTTCTGGACTTCACTATGAGTTTGTGTGCTTTTCTGTGATTTCAGGTATTTTCTGGCTGAAATTGAGAGACTTGAGAAAAAATCAGATTCAGAGGTTGAAGAAGGACTGCTGATGCTGTTGGATTCTGACCTCCCTGCACTCAAATGGATTTTCTGGAGCTACAAAACTCAATATGATGCGCTTCCAATTGAGTTGGAAAGTAGACATCCAGGGCTTTCCAGAAATGTATAATAGTCCATACTTTGAACGATTTTAGATGACGTAAAAGGGCGTTGAACTCCAGTTCTACGCTGCTGTCTGGAGTTAAACGCCAGAAACAAGTCACAAACCAGAGTTGAACGCCAAAAATACGTTACAACCTGGCGTTCAACTCCAGAAAGAACCTCTGCACGTGTAACATTCAAGCACAGCCCAAGCACACACCAAGTGAGCCCCGGAAGTAGATTTATGCATCAATTAGTTTATTATAAATAGAACTTTTTATTATTGTATTAGACATCCTGAGTTTTATCTTCGGATCATAGAGTCTTGGTTACTCCGGTTCCCCTCTGGGGCCGAGACCAATGAACTCCATTTTCACTTATGTATTTTCAACGGTAGAGTTTCTACACTCCATAGATTAAGGTGTGGAGCTCTGCTGTTCCTCCAAGATTAATTCAAAGTACTACTGTTTTTTATTCAATTCAACTTATTCCGCTTCTAAGATATTCATTCGCACTTCAACCTGAATGTGATGAACGTGACAATCATCATCATTCCTCATGAACGCGTGCCTGACAACCACTTCCGTTCTACCTTCGATTGAATGATTATCTCTTAGATCTCTAAATCAGAATCTTCGTGGTGTAAGCTAGATTGATGGTGGCATTCATGAGAATCCGGAAAGTCTAAACCTTGTCTGTGGTATTTCGAGTAGGATTCGGGGATTGAATGGCTGTGACGAGCTTCAAACTCACGAGTGCTGGGCGTAGTGACAGACGCAAAAGGAGGGTGAATCCTATTCCAGCATGATCGAGAACCTCAGATGATTAGCCGTGCTGTGACAGAGCATTTGGACCATTTTCACAAGAGGAGGGGATGTAACCATTGACAACGGTGATGCCCTTGCATAAAGCCAGCCATGGAAAGGAGTAAGACTGATTGGATGAAGACAGTGGGAAAGCAGAGATTCAGAGGAACGAAAGCATCTCTACATGCTTATCTGAAATTCTCACCAATGAATTACATAAGTGTTTCTATCCCTATTTTCTGTGTAATTAGTATTATTTTTGAAAACTCCATAATCAAATATTATCCGCCTGATTGAGATTTACAAGGTGACCATAGCTTGCTTCATACCAACAATCTCCGTGGGATCGACCCTTACTCACGTAAGGTTTATTACTTGGACGACCCAGTGCACTTGCTGGTTAGTTGTATCGAAGTTGTGACAAATTATGAATTACGATTAGAGCATCAAGTTTTTAGAGCCATTGCCAGAGATCACAATTTCGTGCACCAGTGGTGTTTTGACCCATGATCCAAGGAACTGACGGGTCAAGGGCAATCCAGGCCTTGACTGCATCCCAGTCAAAACGCATATAGCGCATGTCCTCCTCAGCTTTCTGATAGCCACCTGTTTGATCAATCTTAGGCAGAAGCTTCAAAACCTCTTCTATTACCTCCTCAGTAACCAAAATCTGCTTCCCTCTGAGGTTCACTACATCTAGGGATGTTTTGAAGTAGTTGCAGTAGAATTCCCTAACCCAAGATGCATTAACCTCAATCAGAGGTTTCTCCAGAAAGAACCAGCCTCTTTGTTTGATCTGATCAGAGGTGTATTGCTGGAATTCTTCTGGGATCTTCAAAGTCCGCTCCAGGTATAGGTGCCTGGAGTTTGCAAACAGCAGATACCTCAGCTCCCAGTATTGATTTGGAAATTTTATTGGATCAATAGCAGGGAGCAGCTGGTCGGCCTTCTCCTGCTGGGTAAAATTTTTCTCCCGCAAGGAGGCATCATGCATGAGGTCGATGATAGACACGGAGGCTTCTCCTCTTTTCCTCTTGCCAGTAGTGGCCTTGCCTTTTCCCTTTCTATGGGAATCCGACATCCTGAAAAGCAGAAAACCAGGATATGATAAAAATTGGAAAGCAAATAGGCAAATAATCAAAGAAAACGCAAAGTGGCAAGGGAGCAATAAGGAATATGAGTTAAGTAAAATGTGCAGTTAGGATTGGTATAGGAGTGAAAAGAAGAAATCACAATCCAAAATGTTATTGAATGCAAGTTAAATAGAAAAAAATTAACATCATGCCCTTGTTAGAATGTTAAAAGAAAGTGAAAGAAATGTTAGGTTGGTTAGAGTTAAAATTAGTGAGTTAGTGAAAAATGTGTTAAAGTAAGAGGCATAATGAAAATAGTTTAAGTAACAAGTAATCACAGGTAGAAGCTATAGGTAACTCATATTCAAACAAGTAAGACAGTTTGATGATGATTCAAATAGAGATAAAGAAGGCAAAAATAGGAATCAAACATCGAAATTGCAGTTTAGGAACCAGGAAATCAAAGAGGATAAGAATGCATGCCCTGACATTCATGAATGGTTTGGTTAAAGCAGTGGAAAACAGAGTTCGAGATCCCAAAATCAAAACATGAATGGAAGTAAAAAAGATTTATAAAAATTTGGGCAGCATTCCGGCTAAAATTGGATTTATCCGAAAAATAAACAGCTAACAAACAGTTCATATGAATTAAAAAAAATCAAGCTGCAGGTACATATAATGAATATAAACAAGAAAATCAATGTAAAGAGTAGCAATATACAAGAAATACAGCATATGAACAAGATTACAGCAACAGCAGATTTGCAAATATGATAAAACAGAAACAAGAACAGACCTAAATCCACTAACCACGTCCTAGGCTACCTAACACCCTAAAATCCACTACAACATGCATATCTAACTATCCTAACATGATCATAAATAGAAAAAAAATAAGAAAAACTACGAACAGAAAAAAGGATTGCATGTTGCGGAACCTGGAAGGCGAAAGAAGGAGGTTGGGGTACAGAGGTGGCTGGGGGTGGTGGCGGTGACGTCCGGCGCGGCGGCTGGCGGTGGTGGGCACGGCGGTTGCTGGCGCGGCTGTTTGGGGCAGGGGGGAAGGGATGGGATAATGGGGGTAGGGGAAGATAGGAAGGGGGTGGGTGCAGCTGGGACGGACGGCGGCGGTGGGTGGTGGTTCGAGGCGGGTAGTGGCGGAGAGGGGGGGAAGGGGAAGAAAGAAGAAGAAAGAAAGGGGGGAAAAGAGGGGGTTGGGTGGCGGTGGCGTCTAGGTGGTCGGCGGTGTCAGGCGGTGGTCGGGGCGGCGGCAATGGTGGCTAGGTGGGGGTTGAGAGTAGAAGAAGAAGAGAGGGAGAAGAGGGTTGGGGGGGCTGCGCGACTGATAGGGTTTGCGTAGCTTGGGGTGTTATATTTTCAAATCCACGCGATCGCGTGGGGGACGCGGTCGCATGGTGGGGGTGAAAATGGAGGTGATGCAATCGTGTGGGTCGCGCGGTCGCATGAAAGGGGTAGAAGAGGGGATGACGCGATCGCGTGGGCCGCGCGATCGCGTCGCTGGAAATTGTGCTAAACGCACGACTCCAGCGTCATTTCAGCGCAACTCTCTGTCTCCTTCTGGGGTGATGTGCAATCCATGCGATGCGATCGCGTCGCTCACGCGGTCGCGTGGGATTGGTTATGTGCATGTGACGCGATCGCATGGGGCATGCGGTCGCGTGGTCCATTTTGTGCTAAACGCACCAGGGCCGCATGATTCCAGCCTAACTTTCTGGACGTTTGATCTTTACGCCGATCTCCAGGTCACGCTGTCGCGTGGGAAGTATAGTTCGCCATTTGACGCGATCGCATGGGGGATGCAGTCGCGTCGCACATCCCTTTTTTTTTTTTACGCATGAAAAATGCAGAATGCAATGATTAATGTGAATGCTATGCATGATCCCAGGTTTAATAAAACAAAATAAAACTCAAAAACAAAACTAAATAAAATTAAAAGTGTAATAAGAACGATCATACCATGGTGGGTTGTCTCCTACCTAGCACTTTTGGTTGAAGTCCTTAAGTTGGACATTGGAAGGGCTTCCTGTTATGGTGGCTTGTGTTTAAATTCATCCAGAAATCTCCATCAATGCTTGGAATGCCAATAGCCTCCGGGGTCCCAAACTAGGCATGTGAAGCTTCTGATCAGCTTCAAGTAGATTTTCAGGCTTCCGGGATGACGAATGTCAGAATAGAATCCATGATCCTGAGCTTTGTTTTTAAATCCGCCTTCGTCTTGATCTATATTTTTCCATCCGGGTGGTTTAGGAAGTAGATTCTCACCATGGTGACCAAACGTTTTCCGAGATCCATGTAATTGAGCTTGATACCAATCCGTGTACTTCGAGGTGAAGCGTGGAACCTTATTGAACCTTGTGCACCAGCTCTGAGCACAAGCCATTTCCCTATTACTCTTAAAGCCATAGAGAGCTCTAAGCTGGCCATCTGTTTCAAGTAAACCATATTCAAGTGAATAAGTGAAGTTAAGGGTTAAGGATTGTACCTGCTTGAAGCTTGTATTAGGCGGTAATGGCCTTGGGGGAGGTGTTTCTGGAGGTTCTGTAAGTTCTTCTCCCTTGTGCTCTTCTGTTAAATCCTCCACTTCTGCACCCTGGTCAAAGTCTTCTATGTTTTTTTCATCACTCGAGTTATAGATTGGAGGTTGAGAGAAATCCACCTCTACATCATTTTCGTATTCATTTGGGAAAGATTCTTTGATCTCAGAGAATTCACTTGCGGATGCAAGTTCATCACTAAGAAAACTTGACTTGTGACTATCATCATCAAGAGAATTTGCTTCTTAGATTATTCCGTCTGATTCTTGATAAACGACTTTCCTTGGGGATTGTGCACTATCCTCCTTAGCATTAACTGTAGCGTCCTTAACGGAGTTCTCCTCAGCTTTGAATTCCCATGGAGGTTCAGCATCTCCTAGATCTTCAACTAACTCCTCTTCTTGTACAATGACAGCTTCTTCTACTTGTTCTAGTACAAATTCGTGCTCTGTCTTGTCCACTGGAGTTTCTAATATCTCCTTCATGCTACGCTCTTCATTAGATTGTCCACATGGGGTTGTGGTTGGTCCTTGAATGTTCGCGCATCTAGAAGCTAATTGAATTACTGCTTGCTCCAGTTGTCAAATGGTTGTTTGAAGTTTATTCACTGTTTCCTTGAGGCGAACCTCTGATTCTCGGGGTGCTGGATTTGGATATGAAACACGGGGAAGCGGTGGTGCTTGGGAGTGAGTGGATTGGAACTGTGGTGGAAAAGGATCATATGGTGGCGAATGGTGAAAAGAAGCTTGTGAGTGTGGTGGTTCGAGGTTATGTTGAGAGGATGGTCTATAGGCACGGGGTGGGGCTTGTTGGTAGTTACAAGGCTGTCCACCATATCTATCAGCTGGGTGTGCATTGTAGAATGGTCGTTGTCCATGATATCTTGGAGGGTGTTGTTGCCTAAAGGGTTGATTAGATCCTCTTGGCTCCATCCATCCTTGATTGGTCTGATCTTGATGCATATTCCTGCTACAACTTCTATTTCCTTCAACAAAGTTAGAACCAAACTCAAAGCGAGAGGGGTGAGAATTCATGGTAGCAAACAGAAATAAAAAGGAAAGACAAAAATAAATGAACAATCAAAAGAAAAATATTTACATTAACCAATAATAAGGCACACGTTAGCAGTTCCCCGGCAACGACGCCATTTTGATGAGAGGAACTTTTGCGTGGTCTAGAAAATTGTGGATGAATCCTCGTTACAAGTATAGTTTCTAAACCTTCAAAAGTCCTTTCATACAAACGTTTTGGTTGTCACAAGTAACAAATCCCTTAAAAATTGTTAACCGAGTATTCAAACCTCGGGTCGTCTTCTCAAGGAATTGCAGGGAAGTATGTTCTTATTATTGGCTATAAAGGTTGTAATCGGGGTTTAGAAGATGAGAAGCAAGTGATTTAAATGGCAATTAAAATCAATAAATAACTGTAAAGCAACTTTTGCAGGGTAAGAGAAATTGGAAGTCCAACTTGGTTATCCCTCTCAACAATAATGAAAGTTGAATCTTAATTCCTCTTAGTTAACCTTTAGAGCAAAGGAAAGTCAAGGGACTAATTAGTTTGACCTTCGAATCCTATTTATTTCCTTAGAAAAATTTGGGATTATTGAAGTTCAGTTCAATTAGCAAGATAACGATTATCAATTATGCTGAGTTTGATAATGTTGAGTTACTGATTTCTTAACCAAGACCAAAAGGGGAAAAAGTAAAATTGCTGGAATAAAAATGTCCTTAGATGGGAAGCAAAAATATCTTAATTCAAAGAGAACAATAATAAACTGAAATACCTCAAATAATCATTAATTCAAATCATAACATGGAAACGGTTCATAAGCCAATTTGGCAATATTTATAGATACGAATCAAAGCATTAAAGTAAAAGTAGCATAGAAACATAGATTAAACTAAATATTAAACCTGGATCGAGAGTCACTCTTAAAAACTAAGAGAAGTCCTAAATCCTAATCCTAAGAGAGAGAGGAGAGAACCTCTCTCAAACTAAATCTAAATCATGGAAAGTGAAAATTGGCGAGCTCTCCCTGAATGGATTCATTCCCCCACTTCATAACCTCTGGTCTATGCCTTTTGGACTTGGATTTGGGCCAAAAAGGGCTTTAGAATTCGCTATGAGCATTTTCTGCAATTTCTGGTGCGTGGCCTCTGTCACGCGTCCGCGTGGGTCACACGGTCACGTCATTCGGAGCTTTTCCTTGCCACGTGGTCGCGTCAGTCATGAGACCGCGTCATATACATTCTGCTTAAGGCGCGCGGTCGCGCCAGTCATGCGATCGCGTCACTGCTTCTTTGTGCTTGGCATGCGTCCGCGTCGCCCATGCGATCGCGTGGATGCTAATTTCTTCGAAAGCTCCATTTTGTGCTTTCCTTCCAATTTTGTATGTTTCCTTTCCATCCTTTAAGTCATTCCTACCTTAGAAGATCTGAAAACTACTCAATACACTAATCATGGCATCGAATGGAATTAAAGGTGATTAAAATAATTAATTTAAAAGCATAGGAAACATGTTTTTCACATACATCACATAATAAGGAAGGAGAGTAAAACCATGCAATTAACATGAATAAGTGGTTGGAGGATTGAATAAATCACTCAAATTAAGCACAAAATACATCATAAAATATGGGTTTATCAGTACCTGAAGGGCATCGTGTTGAATTTGCTACCTATCTGCTCACTGGTGAAGCATTGCATTGGTGGCAAGGAGTTCGACATCTCCTACAGTAGGGTGATGACCCTATCACCTGGGATGCCTTCCAGGAGGAGTTCTATAAGAAGTACTTTCCTAATTCTGCTAAGACGGTCAAGGAACTCGAGTTACTGTAGCTAAACCAGGGTGCTATGTCCGTATCTGAGTATACTGACAAGTTTGACGAGCTATTTAGGTTTTTCCGTATGTGTCAGGGAGCTCTAGGAGACTTTGAGGAATGGAAGTGCATTAATTATGAAGGAGAACTCCAGAGCGATATCTTTAGCTCAGTGGGACCAGTGGGGATCAGGACTTTCTCAAAGTTGGGAAACAAGAGCAAAGTTGCTGAAGAGTGTGGGAAAAAGGTAGCTGCTGAGAGAGAAAGCCATAGGGGCCCATTCCCACAGAACTGAGGGAAGAACTTTGCTCCTAGAGGTCCGCCTTTCAAGCGGGGACACTCTTTTAGGAGGCCCAACAACAACAACACTCAAGGGAAAAGGTTTGGGAAGCAGCCTCAAAATGAGCAAGCTTGTGCTAAGTGCGGAAGTCGCCATCCGGGAGCCCCGTGCAAGGTCAGATGGGGCTTGTGCTATTCTTGTGGTAAGGCGGGACATAAAGCCACAAACTGTCCGGAGAAGCAGAAGCAAGGTGCGGGGAAAGCACAGTAGTCTAGTCGGGTGTTCACCACCTCAGCTGTTGGTGCCGAGGGATCTGAGACACTTATCCGAGGTAACTGTGAAATGGCTGGTCAAGTTTTAAACGCTTTATTTGATTTGGGAGCAATGCATCCATTCATTGCATTTGAAAAAGCTAGTGAGTTAGGATTGAAGATTGTAGTCTTAGGTTATGACCTAAAGGTGTATAATGCCACCCATGAAGCCATGATAACTAGGCTAGGAAGCCTGCAAGTTTTATTTAGGGTCAAGCAACATGATATTGTCCATAATTTAATATGCTTGCCGATGATCGGTCTTGATCTTATCTTGGGATTGGACTGGTTATCTGAGAACCATATCCTGCTCGATTGTTCTGCAAAGTCGGTGTACTTTATGCCGGAAGATACCGAAGCACCGGTTATGTTGAATAATTATTACCTGAACTCCATGATGGTGAATTGTTCTGGGACCGAATGTCAGGGTATTCTGTTGTTAACCGCAGGTGTTTCGGGTGATGATCAAAGATTGGAGCAGATTCCGGTTGTGTTTGAGTTTCCGGAGGTGTTTCCTGACGATACTGATGAATTTTCACCTAACTGAGAGGTTGAGTTTGCTATTGAGTTGGTGACTGGGGCTGGACCATTCTCGAGTGCTTCTTACAGGATATTACCGCTAGAGAAGGCCGAGCTAAAGTCTCAATTAGAGGATCAGTTGGGTAAAAACTTTATCCGACCAAGTATTTCTCCGTGGGGTGCACCTGTGTTATTGGTAAAGAAGAAAGAGGGGAGTATGCGACTCTGTGTGGATTGCAGACAACTGAACAAGGTTACAATAAAGAATAAGTACCCATTGCCAAGGATTGACGATCTCATGGATCAGTTACAAGGAGCTGGGGTTTTCTCCAAGATCGACTTTGGATCCGGTTATCACCAAATAAGGGTGAGGGGTGAAGACATCCCTAAGACCACTTTCAGGACTCGTTATGGTCATTACGAGTATACTGTAATGTCGTTTGGGTTGACAAATTCTCCCGTAATGTTTATGGATTATATGAACAGAGTTTTCTGGATAAATTCGCTGTTATCTTTATTGATGACATACTGATTTATTCCAAGACTGAAGAGGAGCAGGCGGAACACTTGAGGACCGTGTTGTAGATACTGAAGGAAAAAAAACTCTATACGAAACTGTCTAAATGTGAATTCTGGAAGAGTGAGGTGAAGTTTCTGGGTCATGTGGTGAGTAAACAGGGGATAGCTGTAGATCCTTGTAAGGTGAAGCAGTGATGGAATGGAGGCAACCGACCTCAGTTACTGAGATAATGAGTTTTCTGGGCTTAGCTGGCTACTACCGAAGATTCATCAAGGGCTTTTCGCAATTAGCCTTGCCATTGACAATGTTAACCCGCAAGGATGCGCCGTTTGTTTGGACTCCTAAGTGCGAGGAGAGCTTTCAAGCGTTGAAGCGGAAGTTGACCACCGCGCCTGTGTTGGTGTTACCTGAGCCAAACGGACCATTTGAGGTGTACTGTGATGCCTCACTAATGGGTCTAGAATGCATGCTGATGCAGCATCGTAATGTGGTGGTGTATGCCGCACGGCAGTTGAGACCTCATGAAGTTAACTATCCTACGCACGATTTAGAGCTTGTTGCGATTGTGTTTGCGTTAAAGGTGTGGAGGCATTATCCCTATGGGGTTAAGTTCCAAGTTTTCTCTGATCACAAGAGCTTGAAATATCTCTTTGATCAGAAATAACTTAATATGCGGCAGAGGAGGTGGATGGAGTTACTGAAGGACTACGACTTTGAGTTGAATTACCATCCGGGAAAAGCTAATGTAGTGGCAGATGCGTTAAGTCGAAAGTCGTTGTACGCTACTTGGATGATGCTCCAAGAGGAGAAGTTACTCAAGGAGTTCGAGAGTCGGAAGATTGGTGTTCAAGAAGTGTCTGGGACCCTATGCTTGAGTCGATTGCAGATCTACAGTGAGCTTAAATCCGAACTCCTAAAAGCTCATAAAAACGATGACGTGTTACCGAAGGTGTTGCCAGCTATTGAGCAAGGAAAATGGTGGAGAGTGTCAGAGGATCAGGATGGGCTATGGAGATTCAAGGATAGGATCATTGTGCTGGACGTTGGCACCTTATGGCAAGATATCTTAAAGGAAGCACACAAAAGCAGATTATCTATCCACCCGGGTAGTACTAAGATGTACCATGATTTAAAGGCGATGTTTTGGTGGCCGGTGACGTCGGGTTTTCTACCAGTAAAGAAATTCATAGAAACGGTTGCGTTGTAGATATAGTTTCTAAACCGGCAAAAATCTCTTCGTACAAATGTGTTGGGTGTCAAAAGTAACAAACCCCTTTAAAAATTGTTAACTGAGTATTCAAACCTCGGGTCGTCTTCTCGAGGAACTGCGAGGAAGTATGTTCTTATTATTGGCTATAAAGGTTGTAATCGGGGTTTAGAAGGTGAGAAGCAAGTAATTTAAATGACGAGTGAATTAAATGGCAATTAAGAATAAATAATAACTGTAAAGCAACTTTTAGCAGGGTAGAGAAATTAGAGGTCCAACTTAGTTATCTCTCTCAACAATAATGAAAGTTGAATCTAAACTCCACTTGGTCAACCTTCACCAGGGTAAAGGAAAGTCAAGGGACTAATTAAATTGACTTTCGAATCCTAATTATTTCCTCAGAAAAGGTTGGGATTATTTAAGTTCAGCTCAATTAACAAGATAACGATTATCAATTATGTTGAGTTTAATAACTGTTGAGTTACTAAATTCTTAACCAGAACCAAAAGGAGAAAAGTAAAATTGCTGGAATGATAAAGAGGTCCTTAGATGGGAAGCAATGGTAACTTAAATCAAGAGAACAATCATAAACTGAAAATACCTCAATTATCATTAATTCAAATAACAGTCTGTAACATGGGAGAATTCATAAATCAAATTACAATAATCAATTCAAAGTTGGAATAAATAAATAGAAGTAATACTAAAAGAACATTAAACCTGGGATCCAGAGTTACTCTTAAAACAAGAAGAAATCCTAAATCCTAAAAGAGAGAGAGAAGATCTCCCTCTCAACTAAATCTAAATCATTGAAAGGTAAAAATATGCGAGCTCTCTTTTGAATGGAAGCATTCCCACACTTTATAACCTCTGGTCTATGCTGTCTGTACTTGGATCTGGACCAAAAAGGGCTTCAGAATTCGCTGGGGGCGTATTCTGTAATTTCTGGTGCGTGGCCTCTGTCACGCGTCCGCGTGGGTCACACTGTCGCGTCATTCAGAGCTTTTCCTTGCCACGCGGTCGCGTCAGTCATGCGACCGCATCATGTGTGTTCTGCTTAAGGCGTGCGGTCGCGTCAGTCATGCGGCCGCGTCGCTGCTGATTCGTGCTTGGCACGCGATCGCGTCATCCATGCGATCGTGTGGATACCAATTTCTTTCTAGCTCCGTTTTGCTTTCTCCTTCCATTTTAGTATGTTTCCTTTTTCATCCTTTAAGTCATTCTGCCTTAGAAAATCTGAAACTACTCAACACACTAATCACGGCATCGAATGGAAATAAAGGTAATTAAAATAATTAATTTTTAAAGCTTAGGAAACATGTTTTTCACAACATGACATATTAAGGAAGGGAAAGTAAAACCATGCAATTAATGTGAATAAGTAGGTGAAGAGTTGAATAAATCACTCTAATTAAGCACAAAAGAACTCATGAAATATGGGTTTATCAGCCGGTATGAAGGATGATGTGGCAGAATACGTCTCAAAGTGCTTAACTTGTCAGAAGGTGAAGATTGAACCTCAGAGACCTTCCAGGACGTTGCAACGCTTAGAAATTTCGCAATGAAAACGGGAAAGCATTGCGATGGACTTTGTGTCTGGATTACCAAGGACTAGGGCCGGTTTTGATGCTATTTTGGTGATTGTTGACTAACAAAGTCAGCTCACTTTCTACCCATTCGGATGAACTACACTCTTGAGCAGTTAGCACGCTTGTACATAAAAGAGATTGTGAGACTTCATGGTGTGCCTACTACTATAATTTCTGATTGAGATACTTATTTCACTTCAAGGTTCTGGGGTGCATTTTAGAAAGCTTTTGGAACCCGATTGAGCTTGAGTACGGCTTACCATCCTTAAACAGATGGTCAATCCGAGAGAACGATCTAAACACTAGAAGATATGTAGAGGGCTTGTGTTTTGGACCAACCGGCGAGTTGGGATCGATATATGCCATTAGTAGAGTTTGCATACAATAAATAGCTACCATGCGAGCATCGGAATGGCTCCGTATGAGGCCTTGTATGGGAGGAAATGCCAATCTCCGCTATGTTGGTATGAAGCTGGAGAGAAAAGCTTGTTAGGGCCGGAGATGATAGTTGAGACTACCAAACAAGTCAAGAAAATTCGAGATAGGATACTCACTACGCAGAGTCGTCAGAAGAGTTACGCTGATCAGAGGTGGAAGCCCTTGGAATTTATGGAAGGAGATCATGTTTTCCTTAAAGTTACTCCAACCACAGGAGTGGGTAGGGAAATTAAATCAAAAAAGTTGAATCCTCGATACATTGGTTCGTTCTAGATCTTGGAAAGGGTTGGACTGGTGGCGTATCGGATGGCTCTACCACCTTACCATTCGAATCAGCACGACGTATTTCACATGTCGTTGCTTCGGAGGTACACTCCTGATGCTAGCCATGTGTTAGAACCTGAGTCGGTTCAGTTAAAAGAAGATTTAATGCTTCTAGAGGCTCCAGTCAAAATTGACGACACAAGTATCAAACGGTTGCATAGGAAAAAGGTTCCATTTGTCAAAATGGCATGGAGTTGAGCCGGTGTTGAGGAACACAGTTGGGAACTTTAGTCGGAGATGCGAACTAACTATCCGCATTTATTCTCAGGTAATTGAATTCGAATTTTGTGGACAAAATTTCCAATTAGGTGGGTAGAATGTAAAACCCAGTTAATGAATGGCTAATTAACCCATAAATCATAATTTATTCTAGAAAGCAAAAAATGTGATTTTTATTGCTTAATGTGATAGATGAGATTGAGACGAGAATTTTGATACCAACTTTGTAGAAATCGGCCCAAGATTGGATCGAACGGGTCAAACTGGGCCAACCGGACCGATATTGGGCCCTTGGCCCAACTAAACTAAAACTAAAACCCTAATTTTCAGCACTCTCTCTCCACACTTAACACTCATTCATGCTGAAAATGAAGGCACAAGGGGGAAGAACACTCTCTCAAAGTTCTACCCTTGTTTAATCTTCAAGCCACCATAACTTTTGAGCTAGAGCTCCGATTGCCACACCGTTTGTGGCGACATGTTCACCGCGAAGAGCTTCTTGAGGTAAGCCATGATTTGATCTCAGTTCTTCATCCCTTAATTTCGAATTTCATGGAGAAAAGTGTTTAGATTTTGGGCTCTTTGATGTTATAGGACCCAACTCTCTTGAAGGAGAAGATTAATCTTGTCTCCTTGAAGCTTGGGTGTGGTAAGATTCTCAACCCTGGTGGAATTTGTTGTTCTATGATGTTTGGGTATTAAGTTGTTGTGTTTGGGTCTGATAATTGTGGCTTAGGTAGTGTGTATGTGAATATTCAAGCTTGATTGAGATTCTGGAAAGCTTGGAAAAGAGCTTTGGTTTGATAAAAATCTGTTCTTGGAGGTGTTGAGACCTTGAGAGCTTGTGGAAAAGTGATTTGGAAGTGCTCCGGTTGAGCGGGGGAAATCGGCTAAGGTATGGTCTCGGTTTTCTGCATCTAAAATACAATGTAATGTGAAAACTTAGGCTAGAGGCCCTAAGATAGGACTTGAATTGTTGATGTTGTTGAATGGTTGAGATACATTATGTGGTCATATATGTGATTATGAATGTTGATGTCTTGATGGTATGATGCATGAGAGTTATGCATGTTTTGATATATGCTTGATGATTGGTTGAGGTTGAACTTGTGAGTAAAACCATGTTGATGGTGGGGGTGTTATTAATTGGATGTAATGATGGTTGATTGGATATGGTGTTGTTGGAAATTGGGATGAGAAAGAGTATATGACATGATAATGTGTTTGATATTGACCTATTTGATTGAGATGGATTAAAATGGTGGGATGGTGATTTTGTGAATTTGATAAGAATGTTAATGTATGAGCTAAGGAGGCTTGAGTTGATTTTTGGTATGTTTTCCGTTATTTTAAAAAGGGGCGGAATTGGGTTGTTTTGAAAATGGCACATTGTGGTTTTGTATGAAAATGTGGTTTTTGGGCATACTTTGACGGAGCGTAATTTGGACTCCGGATCCCCGTTTTGTGCTAAAATTATTTAGAAATAAAATTGGATCCGGGATGTTTATGCCATTCGAAGAACGGGTGAAAAATGATTTGAAATGGAGAAATTATGCTCGTCGGATGATTAAGCTTTGAAACTGTGAATTCTGCAATTTTTTAACTTAGAAATTTTTTTTGGCAGAAAGCACCCCCACGTGTTGTAACAACCCTGATTTTCGGTATGCGAGATCTTTTCTGAAGGCACGGATTTCTCCAAAAGATCAGTAAAGGGAACACCTCTGATATGTCATCAAGAATCTCAATCCTCATTATCATTATGTCATACTTAAGCTAGAACCTCTTTTGAGGCAAGCTCGACGACGTAGTCACGAAGAACCTAGTTTTTGAACCGTATCGGTTAGGAGTTTTGATTCTAGTTTTCGTAAATAGTCTCAGTTTAACGAACCGGACTCGATTCAAGAGATAAGAGAGATAAAAGGATAATATTATCATTATATTAGTATTAGAAGCTTCTTGAATGATATTATAAGGTTACCTGTTCAGTTTTAGTTAAAAACAGAAAATCGGTTTAACCGGGTTCACAGTTTACTAGTGCAGCTTAGCACCAACACTCTCTGATGACTTTAGAAATACTAAGGCCTCATTATACATGTTTTATTCTCATATTAAATATGTTACTAGTGTCATTTATGCTAGTAGCTCAGAAAATAATTTTTAGAGATGTTTTTACAAGTGTTCCGATACATCTAGTTTTAGTAGTTATACACCTGAGATATTTTAATATTATTTTAAACCACCTCCAAGCCAACTAATCACAACTCACCTTACACCCCCAAGACCTCCAAGGCTATCTCATTTCTTCATTTTGGCTGAAAATAACAAGAGAGAAAAGAGAGAAACTTTCATGAACACTTAATTTTCAAAGCTTGATTTCAACTCAATTCAAAATTTTGATTTCACCAAAATGATCCTCTCTTCTTCCTCTACATAACCATGTAACTTATCAAGGCTGGAAATAAGGTGAGATGACTATTCCTTTCCCCTTTGGATTCAGTTTTCACGGAAATATGCTTAAACATGTGTTTTCTTGATGTTATTCCTTAGGAATCATGCTTAACTTGACGTGAGGGCTAAGAAACGTTAATTTCCAGCAAGTCTAAGGTGAGATAAACCTTCCTAATGTGCTGAGAAATTACCTTGTTTAAGAAAACATCAAGAAAATACTTGTTTAAGCATGTTTTCTTGAAAACCGAATTCAAATGGGAAAGGGACAGCCATCCAACCTTATTTCCAGCCTTGATAAGTTACATGGTTATGTAGATAAATAAGAGAGGATCATTATGGTGTAATCGGAGTTTTGATTTGAGTTTTAGTTCAGAAGAAATCAAGCTTTGGAGATTAAGTGTTCATGAAGGTTTCTCTCTTTTCTCTCTTGTTATTTCGTCCAAAATGAAGAAATGAGACAGCCTTGGAGTGTCTTGGGGGTGTAGGGTGAGTTGTGATGGGTTGGCTTGGAGGTGGATTAAAATAATATTAAAATATCTTAGGTGTATAACTACAAAAACTAGATGTATCGAAACACTTGTAAAAACATCTTTAAAAATTATTTTCTGAGTTACTAGCATAAATGACACTAGTAACATATTTATTATGAGAATAAAACATGTATAATGAGGCCTTAGCATTGCTAAAGTCATCAGAGAGTGCTGGTGCTAAGCTGCACCAGTAAACTGTGAACCCGGTTAAACCGATTTTCTGTTTTTAACTAAAACTAACCAGGTAACCTTATAATATAATTCAAGAAGCTTCTAATACTCATATAATGATGATATTATCCTATTATCTCTCTTCTCTCATGAATCGAGTCCGGTTCGTCAAATTGAGACTATTTACGAAAAACCGAATCAAAACTCCTAACGATACGGTTCAAAAACTAGGTTCTTCGTGACTGTGTTATCGAGCTTACCTCATAAAAGGTTCTAACTAAAGATGACATAATGAAAATGAGGATTGAGATACTGTATGATATATCAGAGGTTCTCCCCTTACTGATTCTCCGGAGAAATCTGTACTTTCAGAAAAGATCTCGCGTACTTGAAAATCAGGGTTGTTACATTCTACCCTCCTAAAAGAAAATTTTTCCCTCAAAATTTCAATTACCTGAGAAATAATGCGGGTAAATAGCTTTCATCCTATATTCTAGTTTCCAATTGTGCTCTTCTTCTTCTCTTGGTCCCCATGCTACTTTGACTAAGCGAACAGTCTTGCCTCTTAGCTGCTTATCACTTCTTTCTACGATCTGAACTGGTGATGCTTGATATGTCAAATCGTTTCGTAACTGTACTGTCTCTGGTTGTAAAATGTGACTCTCATCGGGGATATATTTCTTAAGTTGCGAGACATGAAAAACATCATGAAGGTTTGACATATATGGAGGAAGGGCTACCTGATAAGCTATTGGACCGACTCTTTTATGTATTTGGAAAGGTCCTATGTATCGAGGGTTAAGCTTTTTAGTCTTAAGGGCTCTACCTATTCCAGTAGTCGGGGTTACTTTAAGAAAGACATGGTCTCCCTCACTAAACTCTAAGGGTCTATGTCTATTATCGGCAGAGCTCTTTTGATGGCTTTGTGCTGTCTGGATCTTCTGACGAATCCCCTTTATCTTCTCAGTAGTTTCTTGCACTAAGTCTGTACCTAAGACACTAGCTTCTCCGTCGTCATTCCAACACAATGGTGTCTGACATCTTCTTCAGTAGAGAGCTTCATATGGTGCCATCTCGATACTTTGTTGGTAACTGTTGTTGTAGACGAACTCGATTAATGGAAAATATTTATCCCAACTTCATTGGTTACCCATTACACAAAGTCTTAGCATGTCTTCTAATGTCTGGATTGTCTTCTCGGATTGTCTGCCTATCTGAGGACGGTATGCTGTACTCATGTGCAATTCTGTTCCCAACGCTTTCTGGAAAGCTCCCCAGAATCTGGAAGTAAGCCTCGGATCTCGATCTGGAACAATTAACGAAGGTATCCCGCGCAATCGTATGATTTCTTGAATATATATATATATATATATATATATATATATATATATATATATATATTCGTGTCAGCCTATCTAAAGTATAGTCAACTCAAATCAGAAGGTAGTGCGCTGACTTTGTCAACCAGTCCACAATTACCCAGATGGCATCGTGTCCTGTTGAGGTCCTTGGCAATCCCGTGACAAAATTCATAGTGATATGCTCCCATTTCTATTGTGGTATTTCTAAGGGTGGAAGGGTTCCTAACGGCTTCTGATGTTCCACCTTCACCTTCTGGCAGGTTAAACATTTTGAGACATAATCAGCTACCTCTTTCTTTAAGCCTGGCCACCAGAATATTTGTTTCAAATTTTGATACATCTTTGTTACTCCAGGATGCATAGAGAATCTACTTTGATGAGCTTCTGCAAGAATCCTTTGTCGTAAATCCCCAGAGTTACGCACACAAATACTGTTCTTGTACCTCCATACACTACTATGATCCTGTTTCACAGCTTCTGGTCCTTCTGCTCCCATACGTCTCAACACTGTCATCATTTCTGAATCCTAAACATAATCTTTGGGATATCTGGCTCGCTTACTCGAATTTGGTGATGACCCGATCGCAAGTCAATCTTAGAGAACACAGTTGCACCTTTCAACTGATCCATCAAATCATCAATCTGTGGAAATACTTGTTCTTAATAGTGACCTTATTTAGCTGTCGGTAATCTACACAAAGTCTCATTCCACCGTCCTTCCTCTTTAATAGCAATACTGGAGCTCCCCAAGGTGATGCACTGGAACGAATAATTTTCTTTCCAAGTAGCTCATCTAACTGCTTCTTCAATCTGCAAGTTCCAATGGTGACATCCGGTATGGTGCTATGAAAATTGGTCCGGTTCCAGGTAATAGTTCAATGCTGAATTCTATTTCAATGCTGAATTCCATCACCATTCGGATTTGTTCTAGGCTTAATTCACTATCATTCGAGATAGCCGCTAACAGAACGTACCCCTCACAATCACTCACGTCTAAGGTAAGTCTTACATAATTTAGATATAAGGTATGAGATAGAAATGGTTTAGTATGTGGACTATCAGATGGAATAACAGCAGTTCTTTCAAAGCAATCATGAAAAACATGATATTTAGATAACCAATCTAGCCCTAGAATAACTTCTAGACCACATGGAGGCAAACAGATTAAATCATGTATGAAAAGCCTGTTCCTAATAGTAAATGGTACTTGCAGGCACACTAAACTAGTCAAAGTATTTTGGGATACAGGTGTATGGACAATTAAATCAAAATTTAACTCAGAGAAATCTAGTCCCAACTCAGGAGCAACAGTTAAAGAAATAAAGGAATACGATGCATCCGAGTCATACAGTACAGTTAGAAATCGATTTCTAACATAACACTGACCTTGGATCAGGGCGTCTGATTGCATCGCATCGTCAACAATCATAGCAAACACTCGACCTTATTGCTGGGTTCGTACTGGATTTCGAGCAAATTTTCTTGGGTAGATCCTAGCTTTGTGTCCAGATTCCTCACAAGTAAAATAAGCGTTCGTTCCTTACAGCATCCAAATCTAACATAACCATAACCATGGAGATCATAACGGCTATGAGGATAGCTGTGCCTCGCATCGATTTGTCATTCGAAACTCGATTAAACTTTGCCTATTCGCAGTCATTATGGTCCTATCCGCACCAAATGTAACGACCCAACTTCCAGAACGTCATGATCGTACCGAAAGTAAGGCGTTACCAACCTGCTTTCCTTTATTAACTATTTACTATTAAGCCTTTAGTTCGATATTGCGATTCAGTTTTATGGAAAATTCCAGAAAAATTTTTGTTTTTGATTATCAAAATCATATATCAAACATTT
Source organism: Arachis hypogaea (assembly GCF_003086295.3). NCBI lineage: Eukaryota > Viridiplantae > Streptophyta > Magnoliopsida > Fabales > Fabaceae > Arachis > Arachis hypogaea. The sequence goes on from NC_092050.1 coordinate 55,365,777, forward strand.
TCAAGTAGTAATAATCACATAATTGTTAATAATAATATCTGTCATACAAAAGATTTCAAATAAAACTCAGATACAAATCCTATCCCTCTGTATAAAATAAAAATCGTAAGCAATAAGGGCGAGGGAACTCTATGAAAGCAAATTAACTCACACTTAACTTATAAATAAATTCTATAATCGCCCGCAGCTTCACACTGTGTCTTTGAACCTGTGTCACTGAAAAGGTGGAGGATTTTTGGGGTGAGAACAAACCGCACATTCTCAGTAGGGAACGAAAATGCTGTAAAAGTAATGAAATAAAATGCAAATAATTAACATACTCAAGGAAACTATATTTCATCAAACCTTTTGGATATACTCTTAGCTTTACTTTAACTAATTGATCACCTCTTCCTAAACTCAAAACAGATCTCAATGACAAGATTAATTATATCAATCATTTTTCAGTCACTTAATTAGTTTTCAATCACAACGTCAATTATTAATCTCTTTAAAACATTCAGAAACTAAAAGTACAAGCAAGAGATTTAATTCAACATACAAACAAATTACAAGACAAACAGCACAATTACAAAGAAATAAGACAAGCAAACACAATCAAATGCAGATGCGCAAATAAGGATGATGCATGTCTAGCCCAAGTGCAGGTAATGAGCTCATTTGTCGGTTTCTACCCGCTCCAGACGTAACCCAAAGCAGCTAAAACGGGTATGGTTTTCCAGTCAGCATAGGTACAGTTCTCACTAACCGACGTATGCGTCATATCCTCTGTAAGCAGACCCTGCCTTACAGGTTGCGGCATTCCAACCGTGTATGAAATCATATCCTCTATAAGCAATCCTTGCGTTACAGGTGCGGCATTCTAGCCGTGTACAAATTAATATCCTCTGCAAGTGATCCCAGGCTATCAGTTGCAGGTATAGCTCTCAATAGCTGTGTAGCACTGGAAAACGTTCTGTGGTCGTACCACTATCTATCTGATTGCCTTCACGCAGCAGATCATCGCATAATCATTCTCATTATCATTATTTATTATCATTTTCATTGTTCATCTTCACTTTCACATTCTTGTGCAGTACCTCTTTTTTTCTCTGTTCACTTATGCTAATCAAATTCAATCATACTATACAAACTTTACATCTTTCACTTTTACAACATCTTAGCTCAAACCATTTTTCCTTGTCATTCGGAATCAAATATTATAAAATTGACCAAACTCCTGAAAAGTAATCCTTTATTTCAAGCCCAAATCATAACCCTTTTCATATTGAATCAAACTCAACATAATTCCTTTCTTAAATAATTCAAACTTGAAAGACAAACCTTTTCTTGGTAATTCTAAATTCAAAATAGTATAATTCTTCTCTTATTTAGATAAAACTCAAATAATATAATTTTTCAAGTTCATATTTTGTAAAATGACTTCTCAAATAAAACCTCAGGTTTTTATAAAATTTCGACAGCATCTCCCCTAAAACTCGGACTTAACCACCCTTACGGGTTTACTCTTTCTCAACATCTCATCAAACCTTTCTCAACAATTGCCACAATAATATATTCTCAAAAATATTTGATAATAGTATAGAAAATCTATTTCTCAAATTCCATATCCAAGTAATCACCAAAACAACATCGGCAATCTAATTTCAGTTTTATTTTTAAAATATCAAACGAATTCGGAATTACGCAAACCTTATAGCCATGTGACCGTCTCGGATTAAACTTTCTATTAAACTAAAAATCACAATTTTTCACGGACTCTAGCTTCGGGAATATAAGCAATACCGTGACTGCTCTGTAGTGCCTTAAAACCAAAAGACAGCAGCAGCATACAACATTCAAAATTTTATATAAAATCCAAATTAAATCCAACCACCTTCAAAATTAATGTGGTTAAACATAACTTATCCAAATTCCTTTCTCAATTGGTTCCAGGGTCATACCATTTTTAATGAAGGAGTTACGTAGCTTGGAAGTTAGGTAATTTTCTGCTGAAGTCTGTTTTACAAATCATTGAACACAACCTCTTCCAAGTCCCATAACTCACTTACTAAAACATGGAAAACTCTGAAATTTAAATCATATATACTAAACATACTCAAATTTCACCTCCAATTGATTGCATCTCAATATCATTCCAGAATTAAAAATTATAAAGTCTCAAAGTTACTAACTTAGAAAACAAAATCTGATTTTTACTGCATAATACATCTTAATTTAAAAATCCATATCTTTAAAACCACAACTCTAACAATTCTAAATTTTTATGAAATTAAAGTACTAGGACCAGAGTTTCATTTAAAATTGGTTCTATTTCAAAATTCAAACTGGAGAATATGTAATAGAGGGAACAAGTTGCTGCTGTGTTAAGCTTTCTGCAGAAAACCAGATTTGACATTCATAATTCAAAAATTCACCATAAACCATAAACTTAATGAAAAAGTCTCAAATTTTCCATTCCAGCTTCCTATACTCCCAAGATTAATCCAGACTTGATCCCATACAATTCCGATCATCATAGAATTAGTTATAGATTTTCAAAGTCTCTGGCTTCATTTAAAAGTAATGCAGAAAATCAAGTTTTACATTTTAACTTTGAAAAATCATAACTAGTTCTATAGTTAATTCAAACTTCTCAAAATTGAATCCCAGCAACAACTTTTATTATAGTTTACTCAGCCTTTACTCTCATATCATTTCGATTATTGTTGAATAACTGATTCACTTCCAAAGTCATCTTTTAATTTCAAAAATCATATTTTCAGCAATTAATTCAACATTTTAAGATTCAGTCTTCCAATTATTCCTTAAGCCCAACTTCAATTAATCACTAACTAAGTCCATTACAGTAAAATAACTCAACAGCAACAATTTCAATTTGACCCATCAAAATACCGAAATCACAATAATCTCTCATCAAACAATTTTTAATTCAATTTCTCAAAATCAACGAATTCAACTAAAGTTCCAATAAAAAATCTCAATCATTCCAATCATAATTTTCAGCCACACAACTCAACTAATTCAGTATAATCACATAGAGTCAGAACTTTGCAACAATTCCATCAATATCAGAGAAAACAATATCAATTACAGCTTCAAACACTCACAACAAAGCCCAAAGACATTCACAGCCATAACCTGAATTCAATAATCCATTTGAAACACTAAAACATCATCAAATTTAATCCAAATTTCACAACCTCAAACCAAGCTTATTTCTATCAATTAGTCCCTCATAACAACAAAACCAATTACATTCACAGCAGCAATCCAAACTCAATTCATCAATTATCCATTCAACAGCTATTCAACAAATAACTCGGCATATTTCAATTTAATAAGTTACACTAGATTAATCATTATTCACAACATCATCTAAGTTCAATCACAGCTCAGAATAATCAAAACGACTAACTAATTTCAAATGCATTTCAAGTCATTCATGTTAATTAAGAAATTCTTAACCATTGTTAACCATTTGCACTTATCCAATAACTTTGTAGGCATTCTAAATTAAAAATGTTTAACTTTAAAAATAAATCCCCTACCTCAATGTCGAAACTCACAAAAATCGCCAAGCACAGCAGCTCCATTAGCAATTTCCAGCACCCATTCAGCTCTCTTGGCGGCAACCACGATGATTCTGGGAAGCTCCAATGATGATGGAAGGCCTCAACATCAGCCAAACAGCAATAGTAACAATTCAGATTAGAGCCAGAGCAAGGCCAGAGCAACATAAACTCCAACAGCGGCAGTGGCGCTTATGTCAGATTCCAAAACCCAGAACCAGAGGCAGAACAACATCTTCTTCCCTTGATTCTTGCAGCGCTCCTCTTCTCTGTACACATGGTAGCAGCGGCGCTCTCTAGTGGCGGCTCGGACGGTGGACTCCACTCACGACGACGACGACACTCTCTTTCACAAACCTTGGCAGCAGCGGCGACGTAGGGCAGCGCTGCTTCCTCTTCTCCCTCGCGAACTCCTCTCTTTCCCTCTCCTCTGTTTGCAATTCTTGGCGGTGGCAGAAACTTCATCAACAGCGATGTAGTAGCACGGTGACAGATCGGCGGCGGTGGCGCTATGGCTCCTGGTTCGCGTTCCTCTCTGCGGCCTCCACAGAACGGCGATGACGACGACAAGGATGAACGGCGATGGAGGCGGCTGGCTCCAGCTACGGTGATGGCCCTAAGGGAGACAATGAGCAATGGCAGCAGTGGCTCCTCAGCGACGACGCGCGATGGATCCAGCGGCAGTGGGAACAGCGGAGGCGACAGCGACGCGGGCTCCACGAAGGTCACGATGGCTAGACTTCGCAGTGCTGCAACTCGCGTGTATGGTGACGACAGTGACGGCAAAGGACCCCCAGCGGTGGCTCTGGCGACTGAATGGTGGCTGCTTAGATCACACTCTGATTTCCTCCCTCTTTCCCTGTCTGATTCCGTTTCAGCGTTAGGTTTAGGAAGAAAGGGGATGGGGGCTACGTTCAGAGGCTGGGAAAATGGGGGAAAAATTAGGGTTAGGGTTTCTGGGATTTGGGAATTAGGGTTTCTGATTTAATTTGGGAATTTAGGTTTAGGAATTAGGGATTTTATAAAAGAATATGGATAGATATGAATAGATATTTTGATAAAATTGAAGGGTAGAGTAATTTTAAAACCAAATATACTTTATTAAAAATATTTAAGAACATTATTTATCAACATATTGCTAAGTTCAATCAATTATTTCTAATTTACATTATAAAATGAACAAGTTCATTATATTTTGTAAAGTACAATTTAAATTCAAATATCAATTTTCTAGATTAGATCATACAAATCTCTATTATTTTTCAATTATCAAACTTATAATTTCAATTATACCATATATCCAATAAAGATTATATAAAAATTCTAATCAATTTAACTTCAATTATCATGAAAATGTATTTAATTACCTTTGGTAAAATAATTTTCTTAAAATAAAGTTATCAACAAATATAATAAATCACAAATAACTAGTTATTTGATTTTCGAAAGCTAGGGTTGTTACATTCTACCCACGTTAGAAAAATTTTCGCCCTCGAAAATTGCTAGAATAAAATAAGTTCAAACTAAAATCAAAGAAAGCAGAATATATGGACAAAAGTATAGGCATTGGCAAGGATGAACATTCAAAGAGTTATGTAAGCAATCAGATTCAAAGGCAAGTAAAGGTATAAAAGAATGACAAGGTATGGTTGGAAAACAATCAAATCACATTCTAAGGAAGAAATTCAAACCAGAGAATTCCAATGAAAGCAACAAAGAAAAGGATGGCACGAGTTCATGTGGCACGAATAAAGATTATACATCGAATCGAAGCTAACTTAATAACCTCTAACGCTCCCAAACCCCGTGAGTCGCATCACTTATAACTTCTATTTCATCTATGATAACCTATTAGTGTTTCCATATACATAAATCATTAGTATTAAGTTGGCCAGACCTAATACCATGAAGCATGCAATGGTAAACCAACAGCGTTAATCATCAGACAGTCATGCATATAGAACTCAAACTCTTGTTACCAGAACAAGTCACAAAGCATGACAGACACTCAGAGTATGTAATAAAGCATAGTCAGTTCATTCCCAAGGCTCTAACAGGAACGAACTGCTCTGATACCATTTGTAACGACCCAACTTCCAGAACGTCATGATCGTACCGAAAGTAAGGCGTTACCAACCTGCTTTCCTTTATTAACTATTTACTATTGAGCCTTTAGTTCGATATCACGATTTAGTTTTATGGAAAATTCCAGAAAAATTTTTATTTTTGATTATCAAAATCATATATCAAACATTTCCAAGTAGTAATAATCACATAATTATTAATAATAATATCTGTCATACAAAAGATTTCAAATAAAACTCAGATACAAATCCTATCCCTCTGTATAAAATAAAAATCGTAAGCAATAAGGGCGAGGGAACCCTATGAAAGCAAATTAACTCACACTTAACTCATAAATAAATTCTATAATCGCCCGCAGCTTCACACTGTGTCTTCGAACCTGTGTCACTGAAAAGGTGGATGATTTTTGGGGTGAGAACAAACCACACGTTCTCAGTAGGGAACGGGAATGCCGTAAAAGTAATGAAATAAAATACAAATAATTAACATACTTAAGGAAACAATATTTCATCAAACCTTTTGGATATACTCTTAGCTTTACTTTAACTAATTGATCGCCTCTTCCTAAACTCAAAACAGATCCCAATGACAAGATTAATTATATCAATCATTTTTCAGTCACTTAATTAGTTCTCAATCACAACGTCAATTATTAATCTTTTTAAAACATTCAGAAGCAAAAAGTACAAGCAAGAGATTTAATTGAACATTCAAACAAATTACAACAAGACAAACAGCACAATTACAAAGAAATAAGACAAGCAAACACAATCAAATGCAAATGCGCAAATAAGGATGATGCATGTCTAGCCCTAGTGCAGGTAATGAGCTCATTTGTTAGTTTCTACCCGCTCCCGACGTAACCCGAAGCAGCTGAAATGGGTATGGTTTTCCAGTCAGCATAGGTACAGTTCTCACTAACCGACATATGCGTCATATCCTCTGTAAGCCGACCCTGCCTTACAGGTTGCGGCATTCCAACCGTGTATGAAATCATATCCTCTGTAAGCAATCCTTGCGTTACAGGTGCGACATTCTAGCCGTGTACGAATTAATATCCTCTACAAGTGATCCCAGTCTATCAGTTGCAGGTATAGCTCTCAATAGCTGTGTAGCACTGGAAAAGGTTCTGTGGTCGTACCACTATCTATCTGACTGCCATCACGCAGCAGATCATCTTATAATCATTCTCATTATCATCATTTATTATCATTTTCATTATTCATCTTCACTTTCACATTCTTGTGCAGTACCTCTTTCTTTCTCTGTTCACTTATGCTATTCAAATTCAATCATACTATACAAACTATACATCTTTCACTTTTACAACATCTTAGCTCAAACCATTTCTCTTTATCATTCGGATTCAAATATTATAAAATTCACCAAACTCCTGAAAAGTAATCCTTTATTTCAAGACCAAATCATAACCCTTTTCATAATGAATCAAACTCAACATAATTCCTTTCTTAAATAATTCAAACTTGAAACATAAACCTTTTCTTGGTAATTCCAAATTCAAAATAGTATAATTTTTCTCTTATTTAGATAAAACTCAAATAATATAATTTTTCAAGTTCAAATTTTCTAAAATGACTTCTCAAATAAAACCTCAGTTTTTTATAAAATTTCGACAGCATCTCCCCTAAAACTCGGACTTAACCACCCTTACGGGTTCCCTCTTTCCCAACATCTTATCAAACCTTTCTCAACAATTGCCACAATAATATATTCTCAAAAACATTTGATAATAGTATAGAAAATCTATTTCTCAAATTCCATATCCAAGTAATCACCAAAACAACATCGGCAATCTAATTTCAGTTTTATTTTTAAAATATCAAACGATTTCGGAATTATGCAAACCTTATAGCCATGCGACCGTCTCGAATTAAGCTTTCTATTAAACAAAAATCACAATTTTTCACGGACTCTAGCTTCAGGAATATAAGCAAAACCGTGACTGCTCTGTAGTGCCTTAAAACCAGAAGACAGCAGCAGTGTACAACATTCAAAATTTTATATAAAATCCAAATTAAATCCAACCACCTTCAAAATTAATGTTGTTAAACATAATTTATCCAAATTTCTTTCTCAATTGGTTCCAGGGTCATACCATTTTTAATGGAGGAGTTACGTAGCTTGGAAGTTAGGTAATTTTCTGCTGAAGTCTGTTTTACAAATCATTGAACACAACCTCTTCCAAGTCCCATAACTAACTTACTAAAACATGGAAAAACCTGAAATTTAAATCATATATACTAAACATACTCAAATTTCACCTCCAATTAATTTCATCTCAATATCATTCCAGAATTAAAAATTATAAAGTCTGAAAGTTACTAACTTAGAAAACAAAACCTGATTTTTACTGCATAATACATCTTACTTTAAAAATCCATATCTTTAAAACCACAACTCTAAAAATTCTAACTTTTTATGAAATTAAAGTACTAGGACCAGAGTTTCATTTAAAATTGGTTCGATTTCAAAATTCAAACTGGAGAATATTTAATAGAGGGAACAAGTTGCTGCTGTGTTAAGCTTTCTGCAGAAAACCAGATTTGACATTCATAATCCAAAAATTCACCATAAATCATAAACTTAATGAAAAAGTCTTAAATTTACCAGTCCAGCTTCCTATATTCCCAAGCTTAATCTAGACTTAGTCCCATGCAATTCCGAACATCATAGAATTAGTTATAGATTTTCAAAGTCTCCGGCTTCATTTAAAAGTAATGCAGAAAATCAAGTTTTACATTTTAACTTTGAAAAATCATAACTAGTTCTATAGTTAATTCAAACTTCTCAAAATTGAATCCCAGCAACAACTTTTATTATAGTTTAATCAGCCTTTACTCTCATATCATTTCGATTATCGTTGAATAACTGATTCACTTCTAAAGTCATCTTTTAATTTCAAAAATCAGATTTTCAGCAATTAATTCAACATTTTAAGATTCAGTCTTCCAATTATTCCTTAAGCCCAACTTCAATTAATCACTAACTAAGTCCATTACAGTAAACCAACTCAACAGCAACAATTTCAACTTGACCCATCAAAATACCGAAATCACAATAATCTCTCATCAAACAATTTATAATTCAATTTCACAAAATCAACGAATTCAACCAAAGTTCCAATAAAAAATCTCAATCATTCCAATCATAATTTTTAGCCACACAACTCAACTAATTCAGTATAATTACATAGAGTTAGAACTTTGCAACAATTCCATCAATATTAGAGAAAACAATATTAATTACAGCTTCAAACACTAACAACAAAGCCCAAAGACATTCACAGCCATAACCTGAATTCAATAATCCAACTGGAACACTAAAACATCATCAAATTTCATCCAAATTTCACAACCTCAAACCAAGCTTATTTCTATCAATTAGTCTCTCATAACAACAAAACCAATTACATTCACAGCAGCAATCCAAACTCAATTCATCAATTATCCATTCAACAGCTGTTCAACAATTAACTCGGCATATTTCAATTTAATAAGTTACACTAGATTAATCGTTATTCACAATAGCATCTAAGTTCAATCACAGCTCAGAATAATCAGAACGACTAACTAATTTCAAATGCATTTCAAGTCATTCATGTTAATTAAGAAATTCTTAACCAGTGTTAACCATTTGCACTTATCCAATAACTTTGTAGGTATTCTAAATTAAAAATGTTTAACTTTAAAAATAAATCCCCTACCTCAATGTCGAAACTCACGAAAATTGCCAAGCACAGCAGCTCCGTTAGCAATTTCCAGCACCCATTCAGCTCTCTTGGCAGCAACCACGATGATTCTGGGAAGCTCCAATGATGATGGAAGGCCTCAGCATCAGCCAAACAGCAACAGTAACAATTCAGATTAGAGCCAGAGCAAGGCCAGAGCAACATAAACTCTAACAGCGGCAGTGGCGCTTATGTCAGATTCCAAAACCCAGAAGCAGAGGCAGAACAACATCTTCTTCCCTTGATTCTCGCGGCTCTCCTCTTCTCTGTACACATGGTAGCAGCGGCGCTCTCTAGTGGCGGCTCGGACGGTGGACTCCACTCACGGCGACGACGACACTCTCTTCCACAAACCTTAGCAGCAGCGGCGACGAAGGGCAGCGTTGCTTCCTCTTCTCCCTTGCGAACTCCTCTCTTTCCCTCTCCTCTATTCGCAGTTCACGACGGTGGCAGAAACTTCATCAACGGCGACGCAGCAGCACGGTGACAGATCGACGGCGGCGGCGCTATGGCTCCTGGTTCGCGTTCCTCTCTGCGGCCTCCACAGAATGGCGATGATGACGACAAGGATGAACAGCGACGGAGGCGGCTGGCTCCAGCGACGGTGACGGCCCTAAGGGAGACAACAAGCAACGGCGGCGGTGGCTCCTCAGACGACAACGTGCGACGGATCCAGCGGCGGTGGGAACAGCCGAGGCGACAGCGACGCGGGCTCCACGAAGGTCACGATGGCTGGACTTCGTAGCGCTGGAACTCGGGTGGATGTTGACGACAATGACGGCGAAGGACCCCCGGTGGTGGCTCTGGCGATTGAACGGTGGCTGCTTAGATGACACTCTGATTTCCTCCCTCTCTCCCTGTCTGATTCCGTTTCAGCGTTAGGTTTAGGAAGAAAGGGGGTGGGGGCTGCATTCAGAGGCTGGGAAAATGGGGGAAAAATTAGGGTTAGGGTTTCTGGGATTTGGGAATTAGGGTTTCTGATTCAATTTGGGAATTTAGGTTTAGGAATTAGGGATTTTATAAAAGAATATGGAATTGAAGGGTACAGTAATTTTAAAACCAAATATACTTTATTAAAAATATTTAGGAACATTATTTATCAACATATTGCTAAGTTCAATCAATTATTTCTAATTTACATTATAAAATGAACAAGTTAATTATATTTTGTAAAGTACAATTTAAATTCAAATATCAATTTTCTAGATTAGATCATAGAAATCTCTATTATTTTTCAATTATCAAACTTATAATTTCAATCATACCAGATATCTAATAAAGATTATATAAAAATTCTAATTAATTTAAACTTCAATTATCATGAAAATGTATTTAATTATCTTTCATAAAATAATTTTCTTAAAATAAAGTTATCAACAAATATAATAAATCACAAATAACTAGTTATTTGATTTTCAAAAACTAGGGTTGTTACACCAAACAATCAACATTAAGGTGATCAGTCTTAATATTTCAAGTAAGGCACGAACATTTCCAAAATGAGCGCTCATAGACATTCATGCCAAATGTATCTTAAAGATACCCTAACAGCATGAGACACATAAGCAGAGTATGCAATGAAGCATAGTCAGTCCACTCCCCATGCTCTATTGGGAACGAACTGCTCTGATACCAAATTATAACGACCCAACTCCCAGTATGCCATGGTCATACAAGAAGCCAAGTGTTACCAACTTGTTCTTCCTAATTATTAACTATTATTTAATATATGAGCCTGCTCCTTGTTAGAGTGATGCCAATTTTACAGGTAACTTTTTTTTTTATATCGTTGCAGATGATAAGGTGAAATAAACAAGCAGACATTGACAGAAATAATAAGGAAGCATAAAGAAATATAGAAACACAACTGATAATATACATAATGAACACTATATCAAAACAGGTAGCGTTTACAAAGATCAAGTTAGTTCACATCCTCGTCAACCTACGTAGCTAATATATACACGACACTCCCAGGGCCTGGCCTATACAAAAAGCCGCTAAACTGGCGCCCAGGCTAGCCTAACCACTATATAGCTCCTAGCTCTCGGGTGTACTAACACAAGTGAGAGACTAACTAATAGATAATGTCAGACTAGAGTGTCATCAAAAGAGTACCGCTACGGCTATCAAACTATGTCTACACGTGGCCGTTCGGAGAATCGTCATGAGGCTCATTTATCTCCTCATCCTACTCCATCTCTATCTCAGGATCCTCTTCCTCTTTATCGTCTGCAGCTACAGCTATACCCTCAGATCCACCAGAAATACTGCTGTCACTATGTACAAAACCATTCGCGAGCACAGGTCCCTTCGTGTATATCAGAGCTACCCCGTCATCCGGTAGTGTCGACTCAGTAGGCTGTGAAAAGTCTAAGATTGGCTCAGGGGGAAAGTCCCACTCTGGTAGAATCACATGTACGTACTCTCCAGCTATCTCAGTCTCATCAGGAATGATAGGCTCAAGTACCACCTCATTCAAGGGTTGAGCTGGTATAGAGTGTCCGTGATCATCGGGAAAATGATGTCCAGGTGCATCAGGATGTAACTAGGATAAGGGAAAGTCGTAGGGATCATCAGGATCAAAAAGCGGACTACATAAAGGATGTTAGAAGGGACGGTTTTGTAACGTATAACGTCTCATACGAAGCTCCGCACTCAGAATGTAGTAACCATAGTACACTGGATCCTCGTAAATGTATAGGTCTTCGACTTCATAGAATATCATGCCCGATTCCATCTGAAAGGGAGGAAGGGAGAGAAGGGGGTAAGAACTGGGGAGTCCTTAGTAGGGCCGGGGTTATTAGTTACGTTCATTTACACGGTGTCGATTAGTAAACGAATAATAGAATATAGCGAAGTAGTAAACAGAAGATAAAGATAGAAAGAAAAAGTAGCGACAACAGAAAGCAGAACACAAACAAAAGAATACAAGAAAATGTAACAGAGAAATAGCATACAAGCAAACAAACATAAGGAAATAGATCACACACAAAAAGGAATGCAACAGAGAATAATGCGCAGACAAGAATGATGCATGTCTAGCCCTAGCGTAGGCCATGGGCTCATGTGTCGGTTGGCTGCCCGTAATCCCGACATTTATCTGATCACGAGTAATCCCGATTTCCCAGAGACGATTTTCCATTCCTAAAGGATAGTAATAGCCGCTCATTCGAGACGGCCCTCTGCTTAACGCATGAAACTCTGCTCTGCTATGTGGAATCGGAAAACGGCTGTAGGTAACTTAGTATTCCTACAGAAACTCTGGGTTGCATCAAGCAACTAATATATATACAAACATCTCTTTATTATATTACTCTTCTCTTTATATCTCTTTACTCTGTTCTGGTTTCTCTTTTCTCTGTATCTCTTTACTCTGCTCTGGTTACTCTGTTCTCTGTATCTCTTTACTTTTCTCTGATTACTCATTCCTTTATATCTATGTTACCCTTATTCTCTTTATCTCTTTACTCTACTCGGATTACTCTGTTCTCTGTATTTCTCTATTCTGCTCTGATTTTTCTGCTTAACTTATATATTTAAAGCTTATGTAAACTTCGGTATGAATAGTTAGCTTGTCCCAAGTATAGGTTCATTAAGTCTATACTGAAACAGTTTAACTTTTCATATAATACCTAACCCTAGCCGCAACTCAAGAACTAACTATGTTGCCCTAGTTTGTTCACTAATCTCTGTCTGTTTTTCTGTCATTAAAACTTTACAGACTTTTCTTCGACTTTTATCTTTTCTTCAACTTTTTTTCTTTCTTTTATCTTTGCCTCACTAATATGTCCTTACCACTCCCTAAGTGTTTTATGAAGGTAATTATGAGATCCTGCGCTTAAAGTTGCCTTTCTAAAGCTTTTATAGAAAACTGCCTTTTCCGCATTATTTTATTATTTTTATTAAAATATTATTTTTAATTAAATATTAGTATTTAATATTTTATTATTATTTATTATTTTATTATTAATTTTTCGAAAATGACCTTACCTTTTACTTTTAACCTTTAAAATTTACTTTTTACCAACCGTAACTTTTAATATTTCTACTTTACCACCCTAACTTTCAGAAATTACCAAATAACCCCCCAAACACCAAAAATATTTATTTCCTTGCACTTTCTAAGATCTAAAAGGTGTTCTTCATTGTTCTTCACAACACTCAAAGTGTTCTTCATGTTCTTCATAAATTCTTCAGATTCTTTCTCTGTTTTACCCATTTTTCAGTTTTTTCAGCAACCGATTTTTACCAAAATTCAAAATAAATTCCCGGCCACTAAAACCCCATCTTTTCTACATGATTTTAACACAAAAAGAACCCCAATTTAGGGCCTAGGGTTTCGTTTTTCCAGCTGCTCCAAGAACATGAACTCAAAACTTAAATTTCATCAAATTTCATCAAAATTTCACCAAATTTTCACCAAGAATCAATCATATATGCAACCAATTTTTAGCACAGCCAAGTCATACAACATTTACACAACTCAAACACAAATAATCAAGATTAATTTCGTTACACACTACCTTGATTTGCTGCTCCAAATCTGGTTACCCTTGGAAGTGTTCTTAAAGCACTTTTTCCTCCTAAAACACATCAAGAACAACTTTAAAACTATAAACCATCAACTAAACGAACTTCAGCAGCATCTTAGGAAGGTTATCCTCACCTTAAACGTTAGGAAATCAAAGATCTTTGGCCCACAAGTCAAGCTAAGCAAGAGATCTAAGGAAGAACATCAAGAAAACACTTGTTTAAGCATGTTTCCTTGAAAACCGAATTCAAATGGGAAAGGGACAGCCATCTAACCTTATTTCTAGCCTTGATAAGTTACATGGTTATGTAGAGAAAGACGAGAGGATCATTTTGGTGTAATCGGAGTTTTGATTTGAGTTATAGTTCAGAAGAAATCAAGCTTTGAAGATTAAGTGTTGATGAAGGTTTCTCTCTTTTCTCTCTTGTTATTTTCGTCCAAAATGAAGAAATGAGACAGCATTGGAGTATCTTGGGGGTGTAGGGTGAGTTGTGATTGGTTGGCTTGGAGGTGGATTAAAATAATATTAAAATATCTCAGGTGTATAACTACTAAAACTAGATGTATCGGAACACTTGTAAAAACATCTCTAAAAATTATTTTCTGAGTTACTAGCATAAATAACACTAGTAACATATTTATTATGAGAATAAAACATGTATAATGAGGCCTTATCATTGCTAAGGTCATCAGAGAGTGCTGGTGCTAAGCTGCACCAGTAAACTGTGAACCCGGTTAAACCGATTTTCTATTTTTAACTAAAACTAACCAGGTAACCTTATAATATCATTCAAGAAGCTTCTAATACTCAAATAATGATCATATTATCCTATTATCTCTCTTCTCTCATGAATCGAGTCCGGTTCATCAAATTGAGACTATTTACAAAAAACTAAATCAAAACTCCTAACCGATACGATTTAAAAACTAGGTTCTTCGTGACTGTGTTATCGAGCTTGCCTCATAAAAGGTTCTAACTTAAAGATGACATAATGAAAATGAGGATTGAGATACTTGATGATATATCAGAGGTTCTCCCCTTACTGATCCTCCGGAGAAATCTATACTTTCAGAAAAGATCTCGCGTACTTGAAAATCAGGGTTGTTACACGTGGCCCACGCATACGCGTCGATGAGCTAAATTAGTTGCCCAGTCAAAATTCCTGAGAGTTGTACTTGAGTTGTGCTGGCTTTATAGCTGAAGCACAAAACGCACCCACGCGTACACATGGCTAACGTGTAGTTGTCACTTGGCTTTTCTCCCATCGACACGTGCGCGTGGAGGGACGTGTATGCGTTGCTGTATCTTGATGCATTCCAAGCGTGCGCGTGGGGCGTGACCCTGTTTTCATTCCAAAGTTGATTTTTGAGTTTTCAAAGCCAAATTTCATACTTCTAAGCCTCCGATCTCACCCCTTATGTCTTAAATCATTATGATATGCCTAGCAATGAGAAAGGAGCTAGGGGATATGGTAACTTGTGAATGAAGAAAGGGGAGAATTTATGATCAATGATGATCAAAGATGATTATATGAGATACGGAGGATGGCGGTGATGAGTATTTTGGAGGAAAAATGAATCTCTCCCCAAAACACACAAATCTAACCGGCAAGTGCACCGGGTCGTATCAAGTAATAAAAACTCACAGGAGTGAGGTCGATCCCACAGGGATTGAAGGATTGAGCAATTTTAGCTTAGTGGTTGATTTAGTCAAGCGAATCAAGATTTGGTTGATGGTTTTGTGACTTGCAGAATTAAATTGCATTGAAGTAAAGAGAACAAGAAATAAATTACTGAAACATAAAGGACAAGAAATTAAATAGCAGAAACTTAAAGTGCAAGAAATGTAAACAGCTGGAATTGTAAAGGGAATTGGGGAATGGATTTGCAGAATTTAAACAAGGAAAAGTTGAATTGCATTAAACAGAAGAGGGAAAGGGAATTGGGATTGAAACAGATCTTGAAGCAATAAATTAAATGAACATTAAAAGCAAGAAACAAAGAACATAAAATTGAGATCTCAGGGCCCAGAGACTAGAAAACCAAGTCTAGATCTCAATGCCTTCCTAGATCCAACAATAACAAGTGCAAAGAGAATGTAAATTGCAAAGAAAAGATGAAGAGCAATTAACCGGAAATGAAATTTAATTAACAGTAAAGAAACAGAGAGATCCAAGATTGAGATTGAAACAGAATTTCTTCAATTCTCTAATCCAAGATCCAAGACAAGTGTAAATGAAATTGAAAGCAATGAAAACAAAGAAATTAAAGTTCACTCAATAACAAAAGCTCTCCGAAAACTATTATGAAAATTCCAAAAAGAAAGCTCTTCAAAGAACTTGAATTCTATCCTATTTATACACTTTCTTCAAATGATCTTCAAGCCTTGAGTTGGGCCTTTGCTTTTGGTGGAATTGGGTTGAAAGAGGCCTTGGTTGATTGCTTTTGAAGTTTGGAGAAGAACCGAAGTGAACCAGTTGAACCGGTTTTGAAGTTTGGCTCCAACTTTTCATAGCAGCCAGCACATTTTGCTGGTATGAACGTTGGTGCCAACGTTAGGGGTCTAACTTTGACCCTAACGTTGGCAATGCCTTGTGTGCTAGTGGCGCCAACGTTAGCCACCAAGTTAGGGGGCTAACGTTGGCGCAAACTTTTGCTCCTTCCCCATTGTAATTCATGTGCCAACGTTAGCCTCCAAGTTAGGGGGCTAACGTTGGCGCAAACGTTGGTGCCCAGGGGAGAAATTCTCAAGTTCCAACGTTAGCCTCCAAGTTAGGGGGCTAACGTTGGGGCTAACTTTTGCTCCTCTTCCTTGAATATTCATGTGCCAACGTTAGCCTCCAAGTTAGGGGGCTAACGTTGGTGCAAACGTTGGATGGCCAGGGAGCAATTCATGTGCCAACGTTAGCCTCCAAGTTAGGGGGCTAACGTTGGCGCAAACTTTTGGAGCCCAGGGGAGAATTTTCAAGTTCCAACGTTAGCCTCCAAGTTAGGGGGCTAACGTTGGGTCCAACCTTTCAACCAAAAGTTTGTGCAAAAGTTTGATGCTAACTTTAGGTCCAGCTTCTTGCTTCCTGGTTCAATTTCACTTATTCCATTGTCCTCTCTTCACTCCTAGCCATTCCTTCTTGCTTCAACCTTTCTCCAAGCTTTCTTCTCCTATCATTAATCAACCAAACTCATCAAAGCTATGCTCAAAATCATGAGATATTCATTCTTTCATAATATGCAACAAATATAGCATAAAACCTCATGAAATGGCATGAATTCATATATGGTTGGTTCAATCAAGGGAAACATGAAAATCTACTCAATTAGCTTGCTTGTAGCTCAAGAAAGTGCATAATTCAAATGAAAACAAAAGAAAAAGACTAGCTAAAATAGGCTAGGATGACTTGTCATCACAACACCAAACTTAAAGCTTGCTTGTCCCCAAGCAAGAAAAGATTTATTGAGAAGAAAGAATGAAATAGAAGATGATGTTCATGCTAGCAGAGTATTATTGATAGTTCATGGGGTTTTGTGTGGATATGCCAATACTCACTTCTTATTGACTCCTAGGCCTAGAAAGTCTCCTTCAAGCTTCAAGTGACATACTGCTATGACCTCTCATTATTCCTTTATCCTTGGCTATTACTTTGTTCATAAGCTTTATTTGAGTGTCATGTGTAGCAAGTTCATTTTCTTTTCTTTATACTTGACACATTATTCACCATAGACACTTGGGTCACATTCCTTCTTAAAACATTGATGCCCAGCACCTCTTTGGGTTACTAAATGCCTTGTAGTTAGGTTGCTCTTGATAGTGGACTTTCAGCTGATGATCCCGGATTAGTTAACCCAAGTCACCGAGTGTTGAGGCACTCCTAAGAGCTTACTAATCCAAGCAGATCCTAGTACAAAGACATCACAGGCATTTATTTCAAAGTTCAAGCTATTGGTGTCCAGCTTTGTTTCTTTTTGTTTTTCTTTTATTCTGCCACTTTTTGGCTATCTCTTTTCTTTCCTTCTTTTTGTTTTTCTTTCTAACCAAGGAATTTAATTCAATTGAGATTCATAGACAGTAGGCCACTATTTACTTAGAAGGAGATATCCTGGCTCTTTATTCATTAAAAGTGAGCCATTATACAATCACACACATACCACCACTTACTTTTATTCTACTTCTATCTAACAGAAACCATTTTACTTCACATTCAAACTGTTCTTTTATTGAATTTAAAGATGCAGGGGACAACACATGCTTCTTGTAAAGTGAAAATAAACACACAAGCACACACATAAACTAGCCTACTTATTTTAAAAGAAACAAACATAATGCAAAGACTTTTAAATAACTACTTAAAAATGCAAAGACAACTTAGAACAGATAGACTTTGTAGTGATGAATAAGGAGCAAGTCCACCTTTCATTTGTCATGCCTTTTCTTTCTCCTTTCATACACTTGGCTGCTAGTGTTCCCACCATCCTTGTTTGGTGGCTGTTGATCTTGCCAAAAGCCAGCCTTATTCATAGCCTCCTCCACTCTATCTTCAAGTCTCATAGCCCTGCTCACTTCTACCTCACTTCTCATTTTGAAGAATTCATCAAAAGTTGGGAATGCCGGATCCATGTTGTGCAAATGTTCTCCAATATAGTTTAGTTTGATTTGGCTATTGACATTGTAATCGGCTTGCACTTCATACCTTGAATCTTGGAGTGTTGTGAACTCCTTGAAAGCCTTCAAACTTTCAGCTTGCATTTGTTCCAACTTCCCAAAAGATTCATGAGATTGAAAGGCATGTTCTTCTTGCATCACAAGGAATCTTGACTCGAATTCACTTTGTTTGCTCATTATTCTTAGCTCTCTTTCTTCTTGTGCTTGTTGGTTCTTCATGTACAGAGAATGGTATTCCTCTTGCCTTTCTTGGATTCTCGTGTACTGTTGAGACAATCTTCCTATTGCTTCTTGCATTTGAGTCATATCCATATTACCATGTGGGAAAAAGTGTGGCTGTTCCTCCTCCTCTTGTGGCTCTTCTTCTATGTGTGGCTCATCTTCTTCCATTGGCTCTTCTCTTTCCCTTCCTCCATGTGGTCTTCGGCCTTGATGGGCTTCAAGGGGCATCATCATTCGTTCAATGGTTATTGGCATGCCTTGGCTTAACCACATTGGATTCTTCTCTTCCAATGGAACTTTAGCCTTTGCACACAACCTCCAAATGGTACTTGGATAGTACAACCAAGATCCGGCCGAATTCTTTTCAGCTAACTTTTGAATGTCTCTTGCAAGGATATCATGAACTCTTATCTCTCCACCCACCATGATACAATGCAGCATCACGGCTCTCTCTCTGTTAACTTCTGAGGTGTTCACAGTGCCCAGAATTGATATTTTCATCAACTCATACCATCCTTTTGCTTCCGGAGTGAGGTTACATCTCTTCAGGAACTTGTATCTGTTTTTGTTATCTCCTTCCCATTCTGAGTTCTCAAAACAAATGTCTCTCGCAATCTCCTCATAATCTTGATCTTCAGTCAATCTTTGTTGGTATCCCGGTTCATCAAAGCGGACTGACTTTAGTTTCAAGACTTTCTTGATTGCGTCCGGGCTAAAGTCTACTTCCACCCCCCGCACATAGCTCTTGTACGTTGGGGGCTGACGCATGTCAAGCCTTGGGACATTTGCATAGAACTCTCTTATGATATTGGTATTAATTCGGGTGGCTGGTGATGTAAGTTCCTCCCATCTCCTCTTCCGGATTTTGTTCTTCATTTCTTGACATCCATCATCCGGCAACATGAATGGAATTTTAGGATAGATTCTTTTCTCGTTCATCCATTGAATTTGCATTTGATGAAACCAAGACTTGGACCTCCGTTGGTCATATTCATGTGTTTCTTCCTCCACTATTGGATCTTTTCCTTTTCGTCGTTTGGTTCTTGAGGAGGATGCCATGATCACTTGGTTGGTTGAGAGGGGATGTGAAGAATGTTGGAGAGTTTGATGTATGTTTGGAGGAGAAAGAAGTTAGGACCGGACTTGCTATGACAAGAAATTATGAAGAGAAGTTTAAGTGGTTGGAGTTTAAAGTAGGAGAAAGGTTGCACAAAGCTTGTTATGTTGAGGAGTGATTCGGTCATGTGCATGGCTTGAAGGTGGTATGCTTTTAAATGAGCAATGAAGGGCTAGGATGCAATTAGACACTATGGGGATCAAGGGTTTGCATGTATGGATGAATGAAGACAAAATTTGCTCCTTCCCTTGCCTTTGCCGTGATCATTCTCAAGGAGTGGCAGATTTCTTTCTTGAAGCATGTGATGGGATTTTGTCCTTATGCTATGCTTTCCTTTGTCTTGTCTTTTTCTTTGAAGATTCTTTGACCTCCTAGTCACCACAACAAGACAACATACATTAGTCTTATCCAACCGTAGCAAGGGTGTGCTTTTTATTAAAACTTTGTGAACCATCAATTCTTATCTTATTTGAACCGTGACACTCTCTTTGGAGGACACCAAACTTAATGTTTGGTAATGTATAAAGAAATGAGTCTCTTCCTCCAACTAGTGAAGTTCAAATGTTACATGTTCATAAGAATTGTTTCCATTACACTTTCTTTTTCTTTTTTTTTTCATGAAGGATTAATTGTATCCTTGAATCGGTGCATCAAGGTTTGATGAACACCAAACTTGTTTCTTGTCAAAGGGTACATCACAATTAATGCCTTCATCAATGAATAAGAATTTTTCTATTTATAAGGTTTTGGAAAATAACAAATGTATGATTATTGATGCATGAGTTCCAAATTTTCATGAAGCTTTGTGGACACCAAACTTAGTGTTCGGCCATATGCTCTATCAAAATATTTTAAGCATGTGAAACGAAATTCTTTGTAACATTGGTTTAGTGTGCTTGGAGGCACACTAAACTTAGTATATGTTTCATAACAGTGCATGCAGTCAATGGACATGTTCATGAAAAGAGAAACGAATTCATGCTCAAATGATCATAACTTATTGAATTTAAAATGACATAAATCTTAAAGCATGGGTTGCCTCCCATGGAGCGCTCTTTTATTGTCACTAGCTTGACATTGAGACTTTCTTTTATGGTGGTTGGTGCTTGTAGGGCCTCAATTTGTCTCCTCTGACCGTGATCCTCTTCTTTGTTTTCTGGTGTTCTATTTCAGCATGCTCTAATGATAGTATGTTGCTGACAGTGTAGTAATCCTCGGTTTGTTGATTTGCCCCCAGCTGTTGATATATCAGTTGCACTTTGTCACCTTTGGAAAGCCCCTCTGTTGGAATCTTTCTATTCTTCCAACCCCTTTTTGCTTTGTTTCTGCGTTTCATCTTTCCTTTTGTTGTTCTTTCTTTTCTGGCCGTAGGTTTTCCTTGGGGACCTCTCTTTTCAGTGGCTAATACTCTAACATCCTCTTGGACTTTTTCATCAGTCTGCACAATCCTTAGTATTGGGATGTTGCTGTGACTTTCCTGGTCATTTTTCATATAGTCTTTCTTTTCCTTGCTAAATTGTGCCTCTGGCAACACCTTCAGAGTGATGCTCTGGTCATGCATCCTGAGAGTTAATTCCCCTTCCTCTACGTCTATGATAGCTCTAGCAGTGGCTAAGAATGGCCTTCCCAGTATAACAGAGTCACCATCATCATTGTTTGATTCTAGAACCACAAAATCAGCAGGGTAAATAAAACTGTCCACCTTGACGAAAAGATTTTCAATTACACCCCTGGGGTATACCATTGACTTGTCTACCAGCTCCAAAGACATTTGTACTGGTTTGACCTCCTCTATATGCAGCTTTTTCACCAAGGAGGATGGTATTAAGTTAATACTCGCTCCGAGATCGCACATTGCTTTAGTGATGGTCAATTCCCCAATGGTGCAAGGCAACAGGAAGCTCCCTGGGTCCTCAAGCTTGGGAGGAAGCCCCTTTTGAATCAAGGCCCTGCATTCCTCAGTAATCATTATGGTTTCTTTCTCATCCCAGCTTCTTTTCTTGTTGATGAGATCCTTCAGAAACTTGGAGTATAGAGGCATTTGCTCAAGTGCTTCAGCAAAGGGGATATTAATTTCTAGCTTCTTAAAGATCTCAAGGAATTTGTGAAAATGCTGGTCTTTAACCTCTTTGTTGAACCTCTGGGGATATGGTAATGGAGGTGTGATGCTCTTTCCTATTTGCTGCTGCCCCTGAGCTACTTCCTTTGAGCTATGTGGCTGGTTGTCCTTCTCTTTGAGTTTCTCAGTGTCTTTGTTTGGCATTACAACTTGCTCTTTAGCCTCATCTACCTTTGCTTGATTCTCATCCTCCATTGGTTCTTTGGTGTTCTCTGCTTGCTTCCTTGTAGTGTCATTGTTGCTTATCAATGTTCTCCCACTCCTTAATTGTATTGCCTTGCATTCTTCCTTGGGATTTGGAATTGTGTCACTGGGCAGTGAGTTTGAGAGTCTCTCAATAGATACTTGCTTGGAGAGTTGCCCCATCTGTCTCTCTAGGCTCTTCAGGGCGGCTTCCTGATTCTTGGCTACCATTTCCTAGTGTTTCAGCATTTTGTCTATCATGGCCTCCAAGTGAGTGATTCTTTGGGCTTCAGGTGATACTTGAGGTGGGTTATGAGATGTGGGTGGTGGATGGTAGGCATTTTGGTTGGTGGGTTGGTTATTAGGTTGGTATTGGTTGAGGTTGGGGTAGTTGTTTTGAGGTTTTCTGTAGGGGTTTTGGTTAGTCTGCTGCTGGTTGCAATTTTGGTTGTTCCTTGGGTTGTGTTGGTTTGAGTTCCTCTGCCATGGTTGTTGGTTTTGGGTATGGTTATCTCCCCATCTGAGGTTTGGGTGGTTCTTCCAGGATGGATTGTATGTATCACCATACACTTCATTTGGTCCTTGGTTGTGCATATACTGTACTTGCTCTTGTTGTTGTTCTTCTTGAGTTTCCTCACTCTGTCCCCATGTGGTTGATGATTGGCTAGTGTTGACTGCTGCAACTTGGAGACTATCAATTCTCTTGGCCATTTGCTCAAATTGTTGCTGAATTTGCTGCTGCATCATCTTGTTTTGAGCTAGGATTGAATCCACTCCTTCTAGATCCATTACTCCTCTCCTTTGTGATGGTTGGCGGCCTCTTTGATGAGCAAAGAAATATTGATTGTTGGACACCATATCAATGAGTTCTTGAGCTTCTTCTGCAGTTTTCATGAGTTGCAAGGAACCTCCAGCTGAATGATCCAAAGCTTCCTGAGATTTCAGTGTTAAGCCTTCATAGAAGTTTTGAAGCTTCTCCCACTCATTAAACATAGCAGGGGGACATTTCCTGATCAGAGCCTTGTACCTCTCCCATGCCTCATAGATAGGTTCGGCCTCCAGTTGTGTAAATGTTTGTACCTCAGCCTTTAACCTTATAATCCTCTGAGGTGGATAAAATTTGGCAAGAAACTTAGTTACCAAATCATCCCAGTTGTTGATGCTGTCCCTTGGAAACGATTCCAACCACTGAGTGGCCTTGTCCCTGAGAGAAAATGGGAATAGCATCAGTTTATAACTGTCAGGGGGCACTCCATTAGTTTTGACAGTGTTGCATATCCTCAAGAAAGTGGACAAATGTTGGTGTGGGTCCTCAAGTGGTCCTCCACCAAAAGAGCAGTTGTTCTGAACCAAAGTGATGAGTTGTGGCTTGAGTTCAAAATTGTTAGCATTGACATTTGGAGCTAAGATGCTGCTCCCACAATGTCTAGGATTTGCAAAGGTATAGGAAGCCAAAACTCTCCTCTGGGGTGGGTTGCCATTGTTGTTGTCTTCTCCACCTGGTGGATTGGTTAAATGTTCCTCCATCTCTTGGAATTCTTCGTCTGATTCCTCTTCTCCAACAATATTTTTCCCTCTTTCAGCTCTTCTTAACCTCCTGAGAGTTCTTTCGTCTTGTTCATGAAAATTGGGTATGGTTCTTCTTGTACCTGACATACAAGCGGAGCATGAGGAATGCACAAAACCAGTGACACTTCAATTTACTGCCAGATTGAAGTGTTAGTTAGTTTAAGCAAAAAATTAAACAGTTAGTGGGTTAATCAAAATTAAAGAAAAAGTGCTTGATCTAGATCACCACCTCACTTAATCATTGTCAATCTAATCAATCCCCGGCAACGGCGCCAAAAATTTGATGAGTATTTTGGAGGAAAAATGAATCTCTCCCCAAAACACACAAATCTAACCGGCAAGTGCACCGGGTCGTATCAAGTAATAAAAACTCACAGGAGTGAGGTCGATCCCACAGGGATTGAAGGATTGAGCGATTTTAGCTTAGTGGTTGATTTAGTCAAGCGAATCAAGATTTGGTTGATGGTTTTGTGACTTGCAGAATTAAATTGCATTGAAGTAAAGAGAACAAGAAATAAATTGCTGAAACATAAAGGACAAGAAATTAAATAGCAGAAACTTAAAGTGCAAGAAATGTAAATTACGGAATCTTAAAGTGCAAGAAATGTAAACAGCTAGAATTGTAAAGGGAATTGGGGAATGGATTTGCAGAATTTAAACAAGGAAAAGTTGAATTGCATTAAACAGAAGAGGGAAAGGGAATTGGGATTGAAACGGATCTTGAAGCAGTAAATTAAATGAACATTAAAAGCAAGAAACAAAGAACATAAAATTGAGATCTCAGGGCCCAGAGACTAGAAAACCAAGTCTAGATCTCAATGCCTTCCTAGATCCAACAATAACAAGTGCAAAGAGAATGTAAATTGCAAAGAAAAGATGAAGAGCAATTAACCGGAAATGAAATTTAATTAACAGTAAAGAAACAGAGAGATCCAAGATTGAGATTGAAACAGAATTTCTTCAATTCTCTAATCCAAGATCCAAGACAAGTGTAAATGAAATTGAAAGCAATGAAAACAAAGAAATTAAAGTTCACTCAATAACAAAAGCTCTCCGAAAACTATTATGAAAATTCCAAAAAGAAAGCTCTTCAAAGAACTTGAATTCTATCCTATTTATACACTTTCTTCAAATGATCTTCAAGCCTTGAGTTGGGCCTTTGCTTTTGGTGGAATTGGGTTCAAAGAGGCCTTGGTTGATTGCTTTTGGCTCCAACTTTTCATAGCAGCCAGCACATTTTGCTGGTATGAACGTTGGTGCCAACGTTAGGGGTCTAACTTTGACCCTAACGTTGGCAATGCCTTGTGTGCTAGTGGCGCCAACGTTAGCCACCAAGTTAGGGGGCTAACGTTGGCGCAAACTTTTGCTCCTTCCCCATTGTAATTCATGTGCCAACGTTAGCCTCCAAGTTAGGGGGCTAACGTTGGCGCAAACGTTGGTGCCCAGGGGAGAAATTCTCAAGTTCCAACGTTAGCCTCCAAGTTAGGGGGCTAACGTTGGGGCTAACTTTTGCTCCTCTTCCTTGAATATTCATGTGCCAACGTTAGCCTCCAAGTTAGGGGGCTAACGTTGGTGCAAACATTGGATGGCCAGGGAGGAATTCATGTGCCAACGTTAGCCTCCAAGTTAGGGGGCTAACGTTGGCGCAAACTTTTGGAGCCCAGGGGAGAATTTTCAAGTTTCAACGTTAGCCTCCAAGTTAGGGGGCTAACGTTGGGTCCAACTTTTCAACCAAAAGTTTGTGCAAAAGTTTGATGCTAACTTTAAGTCCAGCTTCTTGCTTCCTGGTTCAATTTCACTTATTCCATTGTCCTCTCTTCACTCCTAGCCATTCCTTCTTGCTTCAACCTTTCTCCAAGCTTTCTTCTCCTATCATTAATCAACCAAACTCATCAAAGCTATGCTCAAAATCATGAGATATTCATTCTTTCATAATATGCAACAAATATAGCATAAAACCTCATGAAATGGCATGAATTCATATATGGTTGGTTCAATCAAGGGAAACATGAAAATCTACTCAATTAGCTTGCTTGTAGCTCAAGAAAGTGCATAATTCAAATGAAAACAAAAGAAAAAGACTAGCTAAAATAGGCTAGGATGACTTGTCATCAGGCGGTGAAAGTGCTTTATGTGCCATGAGCCGAAGGGCTGTACTTGTTAATAAAATGGCTAGTTCTGGATTGAACTATTAGCCGGATGGCTTAGTTATTACCGAGTTACGGCGGAGCCGTTATTGATTTATGGCTGAGTATGATTGCATATATGCGTATTGAATGAAATGTGAATGGTGCACTTCCACTATTTGAGATACAAGTTTCCCTGGGAGAAAGCAGTGTCTAGCCACCATGTGCTCAAGGTGGAGACTCGATACTCTACTGACCCTATGCCATAAATATGCCCGGACACTTTGAAAGTTCCGAATGAGCTCGCCCCCGTGAATATACACCAGTGAGGGTGTTGGATATGAATTATGATTTATGTTGAGTATAACTCGAGTTGGGGATATACGACAGAGGGACAGTCCAATGGTTAGCTACCAGGACTTGTCGGGTTGGCTATATAACCGACAGATGATATCATCAGCCATAGGGACAGGCATTCATCATATGCATACTATGTGAATTATTTGGAATTGCCTTATTGATTGCATATTATCTGCTAATTTTTTAAATGTCATACCTGCTTCCTATCTGTATATTTTCTTGTCTGATATAATTGTGTCTACCATATTATATTACTGCTGGCGGTTGGGAGGTCTGCAGGATTTGGAAAGGGAAGTATTAGTTAGACTGAAGATCTTTAGTCAGTTGCCATTTATGGTTTAGTCTATTTATAAGCTTTGATTTATCTGGTGGAAGTTCTAGGATTGCCTTCGGCTTTCCCAGGACATTACATGTTTGATATATGGGTACTGTTACTATACTGAGAACCTCTGATTCTCACCCATGCAGATTTTGTAGTTTTCAGATGCAGAAAGTGAGGCTTCTCGCTGAGGCATGCTGGAGACTTCTGGATAAGCGAAGATCTTTGCTTCTTTGGACTTTACTTTGGTTTTATATAGATAGTTATTATCTCCATTAAATAATGTATATACCTACTGTTTCGATTCCTCTTAGAGGTTGTTTTTGGAGAACAGGTTTTGATAGTTTGTCCTTGGGGTTTTCCCTTGGGTTTCCTTACTTTACATATATGTATATACTCTTATGCTCGAATCGGTTGTCTTTGCAACCAGATCTTAAGTTTTGGATATTTGTGCTTTTGGCACTCTTTGTATATGGTTTCACGTTAGACTACTCTTTATCTGTTTTGGTACGTTATAGATCAGAGTGTTGCGATTTTCTATTTAACGGTTTTGTCTTACCCCTTTTCTTCAAAGGCTCCTAGTTATAAACATTCTTCACAATACTATATGTACTAAATTTTACTTTTAGAGGTTGTAATACATCGCCACCTTGGTCTTATGACTTAAGCATAAGGCTCTGTGTGGTAGGGTGTTACACTGTTCTTGTTAGTATCAATTCATTTCTTTCATTTGGCACCACTATGAGCCCTCCCTTCTTGGGAACTACTTGAACAGGGCTCACCCAAGGGTTATCTGAGATGGGGTAAATCATCCTTGCTTGCCACAACTCTAGCATTTCTTTTTGCACTACTTCCTTCATTGTTAGATTCAATCTTTCTTGGGGTTGTTATAGCAATATTATGGCCGGTCTAGAATTTCATTGATAGAAAGTCAAGTCATAGTATAGTCCTAAACCAACATGTAATCCTATCAATCAAATTTTAATATGGTTGTCACAAGTCAACCCCAATATAAAGTAACCAAGAGTATTGGTCTCAGGTTGTCCTCAAGATAATGGGCAAACATGTGCATCAATATTGGTTAGAATTTTGGGGTTGGGAGTCATGAGCAAGACTAAGTAAACAACTAAACTAGCTACAACAAGAACTAAACAATTGGAATTTTTTTGGGTTTCGAATATGAATAATAAAGGGACTATTGGCTGGGCATGGGAATTGGGGTCACCATCCTTGTCTAATAACCATATCTTAACAATTATGAGGAACCAAGCTCATTAAGTCTACTTCTATGCTTGAAGTACATATAATGTCTACTTCCAAGCTTGAAGTACGTTAAATGACTTGGTCAATTTCAACACGTAAGTCCCAATCCAACTACTAATTGACTTAGTAGTAGATTGGTGTCAATGGGTATCAATTTGACCACTAGAGCTCTCAAATCACCAAATCAATTAGACCCAATGACTCAAGTTTACCCAATCCCCTTAGCCTAGGCCAAGAGTAAAGAAAACTACTCCGTAATCAAAGGAAAAATTTCATCAAACACATGGTATGCATTAATAAAGGACATATTCAAATTGCAATTTAATTGGAAACTACAAGTACCCACTAACAATTATTAATAGAAAACAACTCAAACAACACTATTAATCATAGAAAATATCAATGCATTAGTAGAAATTCAAGATCCACAAAATTCATAAAATGAGAAGAAAAGGGGAAATAACATGAAAATTCAAATTCAAACACAAGATCTAAACAAAATTATACTAGAGAATTTAAATTGAGTAATTAAAACTAAAATTAACAAAACCAATTCAGAATTTCAACACAGGGGAAGATCAAATCCAACTAGATCTAGAGAGAAAATAAGAGTTTCTCTCCCTAGAATATGAGAACCAAAACTAGTCAACATGTGTGTCAAGTGTACAATGATTGATCCCCCCTTTCCTCCTAGAGTTCCTGGGTCTTTTAAATGCAGAATCCAGCTGAATTCGGACTTGGAGCTCCTCAGAAATCGCCAGCCACGAGTTCATTAATGAGGTCACATGCCGAGCATCACGCGTGCGCGTCAGCCACGCGTGCGCGTCAGCCACGTGTGCGCGTCATTTGACTTTTCCAATCCACCTGTACGCGTCAGACACGCGTACGCGTCGGTGGGATTTTTGCTCATCCACGCGAATGCGTCAACTTGTGCGCGCCCGTCCTAGCAATGTGCTCCCACGCGTGCGCGTCGACCATACGTGCGTGTCACAGCCAACCTCCTAAGGCTCCATTCTTCATGTTTCTTCCACTTGTGCATGCTTCCTTTCTCTCTTCTAGGCCATTCTTGCCCTATAAACTCTGAAATCACTTAACAAACATATCACGACATCGAATGATAATAGAAGAGGATTAAAATATGACATTTTTAAGGCAAAAGAAGCATGTTTTCAACCATGAAGCGAAATTAGGACGGGAATACAAAACCATGCAATATTATATGAATAAGTATGGAAAACATTGACAAAACCTCCAAATTCTACACAATATAAACCACAAAATTGGGGTTTATCAAACCTTCCCACACTTAAACCAAGCATGTCCTCATGCTAAAAATAAAAATACCAAAGAATATAGGAGAATGGGGTTCATGAAATGCAAATTACCTACATGAATGCATGCAACTAATGCAAATGTATCTATCTACTTGGTCAGTTGTGAATCAACTTCCAAGAACATATATGAGCACATTGGGCCAAAATGACAAGATAATTTATGAACTCTAACAATTCAAACATCAAAGTGGTGTGTACATAACTTGCATGTAGAAAGCTCGTGAAAGCCGGGAACAAGGGGTTGGGCATCAAACCCTCACCATAAGTATTTCCGCTCTAGTCGCTCAAGTGTATAGGGTTGATTCACTCAATTCTCCTCTAATCATGCTTTCCATGATTTGTTTTTCTTCTAACGATCAACAATTATTGAATGCATGCATACAAATATCATGAGTACTTCCCATAGGTTGTAATGGGGTTAGGGTCAAGGTACGATGCATATGGGTAAGTGGACTAGAGTTTGAATCTTTGATTAACCTAAGCTTCCCACCTAACCTATATAACAACCTATAAAATTCTAAACAAACCTAACTACCCATTATCCTCACTTTTTCACACACTCATGCATTCTCTTTTCAATTCACATCCTATATGCATTGATATTATTGAACTCTAGTTTGGGACATTTTGTCCCTTTTTATTGCTTTTCTTTTTTTTTCTTCTTCTATATATATATATATATATATATATATATATATATATATTCATATTTTTTTATTATTTTTTAATCTTTTTTGTTCTTTATCATTTTGTTTTCAACTAAAATATATACAAGATCATCAACGCATATAGTTTAAACATTTAATGCATGAGCATGTACCCAATTTCCAAAATTTTGACAAAAATACGAAAGCACTCTTTTATCCCAACCAATGTTCCCAACTTTTCCAAACTTGAATGATAAGCACTCTCACTAGCCTAAGCTAATCAAAGATCCAAAAAAGGGACATTTATTATTTTTCACTTAAGGCTTGTAATGTGCTAAAATTAAGAACAAATGGGTTAAGCATAGGCTCAAAATTGGCTAACAATGGAAGATAAAAGGGTAGGCTATTTGGGTAAGTGAGCTCAGTAAACAATGGCTTCAATCATATAAATACATTCATACATGGAATAATGGACATAGAGAATCAAACAAATCAAGGATTACAATCATAGAAAGAGAATAATCACACAAGAAGGAAATATAGTGGTTATAAGATGTAACCACGCAATTGGGCTTAAACTCACATGCTTGTGTTCTTAACTCAAAACCATGTTCCAAAATAAATTCTTTCAAGCAAGTTCACACAAAATTTTTTTCAAATTGGTAGGGTGCCCTAAAGACAATTTCTTGGAAAAGAAGTCATCACCCTAACCAAGTAGTCAAGAAACAACTATTATGCAAAAAGTGTTCAAATACAAAAACTAACCACGCAATTTATCCTAACTAGCAAAAGAGAATCAAAATTATGGGTGTTGAAAAGAAAAAATGGTTGTTACTTACGGAAGTCGGTAAACAACCTCCCTACACTTAAAAATTTGCATGGTCTTCCGTGCTATCATTACTTGTTCACTACTTGATTGCTTCTTGCCATGATCCGAGGTTGACTCTGGATTGTCAGTTTCTGCCGTAGGTGGATTGGTGAATCATGCGGGAACGTCCTTTTCTGCCTCATCAATGCGGCTAGAAATCTCTAACTGCTTAGCAAGTGGTTTGGTCTTCGGGGAAGTTTGCTCCTTGATGGTTGTTCTTTGAGTTGCCCTCTTTATAGATAGTTCTTAGAGGTCTCTCCTTTCCTTATTAGTGGCTATCCTAAAAAGGGAGGAAAGAGAAAAACATTAAGCTCATAGAGACAACAACTGGAATGAATATCATGCAAGTGACGGTTAAAGCCACAAAAAGGGTAGAGTGTCCTGAAGACATGATAGCTGCAACATGCAAACAAGACAACAATATAATCATGGAAGCATATCACTAGCATGAGATGCAAGAGTGGGGGTCATAGGAAAACCTTACGCTCAACTAACTCCAAGAAAAAGAAGTCTAGAGATGGAAGAATGTGGGGTTAGAGAGCATTGAACCACTCATTCTTACATGATGCTACATGCATAGCAAACCATAAACAATGAGCAATTGATGATGAAAAACATGGAAACGATGCTTAATGCTCATGCAGTGCAAGGGTTGTGAAAAAGAGGCACTAAGTTGAAAGAGAAAGGTCAATAACTAACAAAGATGTCATTGGGCCTTTGTAACAACCACTTGGTGTACAAGTTGTAAATACAAAGCAGGTTTGATGAGTTCAAGGGGGATATGCCTCAAAATAGATTGTCATGTACCATAGCACAAATAAGCTAAAAGGTATGACACAATCCACCAATTCAAAAGTAAATGAGATTCAACACCCATGCAAGAAAATAGATGGAAAGAAAAGAAACAAGAGTAAACAAACAAACAAACAACAAAATTAAAATGCAAATAAAATAAAGAGAGTAAAGTGATTAAATGCAATAGTAAAGAAAAACTTTCAAAAGAAACAAAAAGAAAGAAGAGAAATGCACCCTTGAAAGAGGGAAGACACAAGGTGGCACTGGTGGATTAAGTCGTCGGTGGTAGTGGGTGGAGACAAGGTGGTAGGAAGATGGGAGAAGAAAGGAAGAAGTAATGGAAGAAGGAGATTAATGAAATATTTGAAAACAGGGCACGCTGCATATCAGCTGCATCGTGGACGTGACGTGTGTGTGTCATCCACGCGTACGTGTGGATGACTAGAAAAGAGTAGTGACACGTAAGCGTCGCCCACACTTACGCGTGTATAGCAGAAAGGGGAGGGGACGCGTACGCATTAGGGGACCCGCATGCGTGGAAACAGTTTTGCGTTGTGCACAGAAGTAGTGTAGAACTCGTACAACTCTCTGGAATTTGTACCAGAGGTTGCAGAATTCACGATCGACGCGTGCACGTCGCCCACGCTTGAGCGTGGGTGTGCCAAAATTCCAGTGATACGTAGGCGTCATACGACGCGCACGCGTGGGGTAAGATTGTTCCCCTCGCACAAAAGTGACATAAAACTCGCACAACACGACGCGTAAGCGTCGCCAACGCTCACGCGTGGGTATGCGTTATGGACCTTCGACGCGTACGCGTCACACTCGCAGCATAAAATTCGCACTGTCCCAGCACAATTGATGCCAAGGCATCTTAGGCTAGTTTCACTAGCCTTTTCTTTTGATTTCATTAGATTTTATGCACTTTCTTGAGTTATAAGCAAGCATTAGGATGGGAGTTTCATACATACCTTGAATCATTCAAACATGGTTAATTTGATGCATTTTTATGAGTTTTTGGCCATAATTACTTGTATGCTAAGAATGATGCAATCTCTCATGAGTTTAGCAAAGCTTTGATGCATATATGTGTTGATGATGAGAATCATGGAAAATCAAGGAAAAAAATTGCCATGGAATGAAGGGATGTAACATCTGAACTTGTTGATGCCAACGTTAAGGGAGCATTGGATCACCAACGTTACCTCCAACGTCTTCAAGGGTTCTCAATTCTGGACTTGTGAAAATCACCTTGTGTGCGTACGCACATCATAGTGTGCGTACGTGATGCCAAGGCATCTTAGGCGAGTTTCACTAGCATTTTTCTGTTAGTTTTAGTTGTTTTATGCACTTTCTTGAGCTTAAAGTAACCAAGAATGGTTAAATGAATAACAAAGCAATGAACCATCCAAACAGCATGATTTTTATGCAAATCTCATGAGTTTTTAGTTATATTACTTGAATGCTATGAATGGAAGATTCTCATGAAAATTTGCAAGACTTTGATGCAGTTGTTTGGATGATTTCAGGGAAGAAGAGGCTAGGCAAGGAAGCAACAAAAATCAATAAAGGAAGCTTGAATATCACATGTGGAGTTTAAGTTCTAGTTTAAGCTTAAACTGGAACTTAAACGGCCAAAATCATGAAAGCTGAGGAAAGGTGAAAGTGGCATTTAACCTCCAGTTTAACCTTAAACTAGAAGTTAAACGCCAGAAATGGGAAATGCACCAGGGAGCCAATTCCACGTTTAAGCTCCAGTTTAACCTTAAACTGGAGCTTAAACGTGTTCGACCAAGTTTTCTCCTCCAGGGTTGCTTTCTCCATTTCCACGTTTAAGCTCCAGTTTAACCTTAAACTGGAGCTTAAACGTGTTCGACACCTCCAGGGCTACCTTTCTCTATTTCCACGTTTAAGCTTCAGTTTAACCTTAAACTGGAGCTTAAACGTGTTCGACCTCCAGGGCTGCCTTTCCTATCTCCACGTTTAAGCTTCAGTTTAACCTTAAACTGGAGCTTAAACGTGTTCGACACCTCCAGGGCTACCTTTCTCTATTTCCACGTTTAAGCTCCAGTTTAACCTTAAACTGGAGCTTAAACGTGTTCGACCTCCAGGGCTGCTTTTCCTATCTCCACGTTTAAGCTTCAGTTTAACCTTAAACTGAAGCTTAAACATGTTCGACTACATTACCCTCCAGGGCTGCCTTCTTCCATTTCCACGTTTAAGCTTCAGTTTAACCTTAAACTGAAGCTTAAACGTGCTTCCACAAAAGGCATCACTGGAAGTGTCTGGCGTTTAAGCTGCAGTTTAAGCTTAAACTGCAACTTAAACGCCACTATTGGAAAAGGTTTCTGGGCCAAAAATATTACAGTTTAAGTTAGCTTTTGAGCACAAACATTAACTTAAACTTACTCTGGTATGAAACCCAATTGAATATCATGGTTTATGGAATTGGGCCTGAAGAATTGATGAGTCTGGAGCTTTAATTTGTTGAGTCTTGTGTCATTACTTGTTTATCACTAAGTTTGCTCAATGAATGTTACAGAATTGGATCACAGCCTCATCAGGATTATGGATCATAAACCCAAAGCAAAAGGAAAGCAGGGAGAGGCCTCAAAGCCCAAGAAACACAATAGAAGCTCAATATAGAAAGTGTATAAATAGGATAGAATTTAAGTTAGGAGGGAATTTTACCTTTTCATTTGGCTAGTTTTCATACCTTTGTAATTGAATTCAGAGCTATGACTCACTAAACCCCTTTCATTGGGTTAGGGAGCTCTATTGTAATTCAATGAATCAATAATAGTTTTATCTTCTTCTTCAATCTTTTCTCTTGAATTTTGTTAGAAAGCTTCTCGATCTAATTCCATTGGGTAGTTGTCTTGGGAAAGAAACTACCCATAATTGGAATCCTTCGGAACCTTGGGAAAGGAATGGAGGATTCATGCTACAGAAGCTTTCTCACAGTGAATTGGATTGGGGTTTGGATGGATATTGTGACATGTAATCCTACCAAATTGTGGTTCATGAAACTGTGTGGTATAATCAGTGATCGAGCATCATCTCTTCTTATGAACATTTAAACCAAGGGATTGGGAATTTGTTCGTTTTTAGAGAGAATTGGTGAGCCAAGGGATTGGGATCCAATCATATAAGATTGCCAAGCAAAATTCAATGAATGCATTGGTTGAGGAAGGAATAAAAATGTTTTGATTCGGAGATCTCAATATCTCCTAACACCCAATGAATTCCCCATTTCTGATTTCCACTTTCTCTTTACATTCTGCACTCAATTCATGCAATCACCCCCATTCCCTTTTAATTTCAGCAATTTAGCTTCTGCTCTTTAATTCATGCAATTTAAGATTCCGCCATTTCAATTTCTTGTCATTTACGTTTCCCGCCAATTTTACATTCCGCAATTCTCATCTAAGTCTTGATTCCGCTCAACTAGACACACTTCTAATCCAAATTGCTCATTCAACCAATCCTTGTGGGATTCGACCTCACTCTATTGTGAGTTTTTACTTGACGATAACCGGTGCACTTGCCGGAAGGAATTTTGCCGATCGTGCAATTTCCTAAATCGTGGCATAACTAGTTTATGCGCATCAAGTTTATGGCGCCGTTGCCGGGGATTGGTTTTCGATTGACAATTCTCAAATTGGAAGTTAACTAGATTGAGCATTTTTTTTTTGTTTTGATTAATTCAGTACAAGCTACTTGTTGAATTTTAATTTCTGCACTCTGTTACATGCTTTCTTTCTTTATGCCTTTAAATTCAAGCAACTAACTCATTGACTCACTAACTGTTTGAATTAATTCCTCAACTGCTCTAACCATACTCTTCCATTAACCAAGAGTATTTCACTTGTTTGTTGCCTGTGCTGTGTTCTTGTATGACAGGTAGGAGAGGAGAGATATCAACTCCTCCATATACCGAACCAGAGAGGACCCTTCATAGACTTAGAAGGGAAGCAAGAGGGAAGAGAGTACTGGGAGAAGAAGAATTTGAAGGAGAATCTGAGGACAATTTTGAGGAAGCTTTAGATCTCAACATGGATAGAGAAGTTCACAACCATGAGAGAGCTGATGGAAACAATGCCATTCCTGAGAGGAGGGTTCTTAGTTCATACATAAACCCAACCTCTGGGAATTGTGGTAGCAGCATTCAGAAACCACCCATTCAGGCCAACAATTTTGAGCTCAAACCACAGCTAATATCACTTGTGGAGAATCATTGTTCATTTGGTGGGAGTGCTAATGAAGACCCAAACCAACATCTCACAAAATTCCTGAGAATTTGCGACACTGTGAAGTCCAATGGAGTCCAGGAAGATACCTATAAACTGCTTTTGTTCCCATTTTCACTTAGGGACAAGGCAGCTAAGTGGCTGGAATCATTCCCAAGGGGGAGCCTAACAACATGGGACGAGGTGGAAAGCAAGTTTCTGGCACGTTTCTACCCCCCACAAAAGGTCAATAGGCTTCGATCTGAGGTTCAGACTTTTAGACAACAAGATGGTGAAACTCTCTACGAGGAGCCAGAAATCTTGAAGGAAGGTGTGGAAGAAGCTAAGCAGGAAAGTGAAACTGAGCAAGCCAAGGAACTGCAAAAAGGCACGCTGGAAACATACCAACCAAAAGCACCATTTCCTCAGAGGTTAAGAGGAGGTGAAAAAGGGAAAACCTATTCAAGGTTTTTAGAGACATTTAAGTCTCTCCATATCAATATTCCCTTTCTTGAGATTCTCCAGCAGATGCCTACACATATCAAGTATTTAAAGGAATTGCTGAGCAAGAAAAGAGTTTTGAAGGGAGGACAAACTGTAATAATGAACAAAGAATGCAGTGCCCTCATCAAGAAGGACATAATCTCTAAGAAAACAGACCCAGGAAGTTTTCATATCCCTTGCATCATAGGGGAAACAAAAATTGACAGAGGATTCTGTGATCTAGGAGCTAGCATTAATGTGATGCCTCTGACTCTTATGAAGAGGCTACAACTGAATGAGGTGAGATCCACTGATGTAATCATACAACTGGCTGACAAAACTCAGAAGCAAGCTGAAGGGGTAGTTGAGAATGTGCTGGTGAAAGTGGGAGATTATTTCTTCCCCACAGACTTTGTCATTTTGGACATGGAGGAAAACTACCTACACCCCATCATTCTGGGAAGGCCATTTCTAGCCACTACTAGAGCACTCATAGATGTAGAACAAGGAGAGCTAATTTTGAGAATACATGATGAACAGCTCATTTTCAATGTTTTCAAACCTGCATCTGAGCCTGAAC
Organism: Arachis hypogaea; assembly: GCF_003086295.3. Lineage (NCBI taxonomy): Eukaryota > Viridiplantae > Streptophyta > Magnoliopsida > Fabales > Fabaceae > Arachis > Arachis hypogaea. Next base: position 55,402,587 of record NC_092050.1, read on the forward strand.
CAGAACATGAAAAGCCTAAGGATGATAGTAGCCATCTTTGTTTGGAGGAAAGCAATCCAGCAGCTGAAATTCTGAAACAGTCCTTGGAAGGCAAACAAGAATTGCAAGATTTAAAGCCACAAGAATCAATAGAAGCAGATCAGAAGGATCCTCCTGACATAAGGGTCAACGAAGGAATCATCAAGAGAAAGGGAAGAATTGTAAAGAAATTGCCAAGAGGGTGGAGAAACAAGAAAATTCCCACTGAAGGTTTCTCTCCGGGAGATAAAGTGATATCAAGTCATTATCTGCCAATTCCACCTGGCCTCAAAACCATTCCTTCCCAGCTCCCTCAAGTGTTCACAATCAGGAAAGTTCTTTCTATGGAACATTTAGAAGTCATGAAGGAATCAAATGGGGACATTTTCATAATGAGAGGAGAAGGCATCAAGCACTACAATCCACCCTAACAAGGGACAACCGTCAAGCTAGTGACGTTAAAGAAGCGCTTCATGGGAGGCAACCCATGTTTTAGTATCCTTACTCCTTATTGTTTTGCTTTGCATCTAATAAAGCATGGTTTCTTATGCATGAACTTGAATCCTCAGGACAACTGTTGAAAGAGTGCACTAAACATTGCATGTAAAATACAATTGGTATCTAAGTTTGGTGTGCCTGAAGGCACCCCAAATTTTATCCAAATTGTATTCAATCTTTCATTCAAAGTGCACAACCAAACATTAAGTTTGGTGTTCCTTTTGAACACAATTAATGAAAAGCAAGAAGTTTCTCTGGATTTAAAAATTCATGACAAGTATACCATTTGCATGTTTTAATACTTTGATTTCAATTACTTTAGGTAGTAAAATTGTTTAGGATCAAAGCGCCAAAGTGACTAGGATTTATTAGAATTATGCACATTCATTAAGGACAACCAACATGGATTTCATGTCATCAGGAGACATTACCAAACACTAAGTTTGGTGTCCAGTAATAAGTGTGCATACATACAAAGGTCACGGCTATAAGCTCAGGAAGTCAATCATTGATTTACAATTCAAAAAGAAGGAAAAACATGTACAAGCACTATTCATTATTCACATGACCGAAAAAAAAATGATAGCAAATTTGTTTGTTTGTGCAGGTACAAAAGGAAGGATAAGAATGGAGGAAAAAGACAAGGGGGGAGGTATGGTGCTTGGTCAAAAAGGAAGTTCACAAGTCTTTGAAACTAACACATGGGAAAAGGAAGTTCTGCATGAAAAGATAGCTACATGTACAACCTAATGCACTCAGAATACTTCCAAGAAAATGAAAAGCAATTCGTCCTTTTCCCTAATTCATATATTTACCATCAAGCCAACCTTCACAAATCACCCTAGCCGTCCATTTTTCACTTACGGGCACTATAAAGAACCACTTGGGGAACGAGTTCCACACCATCAAATCTCCTTCATGCACATTTTCTTTCATCATAGCATAACTATCTCTTGCCTAAAACAACCTCACCACACTTCCAACAACACTTCTTGCTTCACCTTGTCAACTTTAGCTTGTCACTTACCAAAACTAAAGAACCAATGGCAGCCTCATCTAGCCACAAAAGAAGAAAAGACAAGCAGCCAATGGAGGAGAACAGGGAATTCGATGCATGGAGATACAAATCAGTTTTCCATGAGATTCAAGCCGAATGGATGAGACCTAAAATGGTACTAGCTGAGGTTCCCTTTGACCTTGAAAAGGATAAGTTCCCAGGTGTTTGGGAGAAGATCAAAAAGAGGAAGTGGGAGCTCCTGACTAAGTCAATCACTAAAATCAACATCAACTTGGTGAAAGAGTTCTATGCAAATGCAGTGAGGGAAGACTCAACCATGAAACCTACATACAAAAGTTATGTGAGAGGGGTGGAAGTTGACTTCAGTCCCAAGGCAATCATGAAAACTCTTGGCCTGAAAAACATACGTTTCAGCCAAGCAAGTTATGAAGAAAGGATGATAGGAGAACCTGACTATACAACTATTGCTGAAGACCTTTGTGCCATTAGAGCTGAATGGGTGAGAAAAACAAGAGGGGCTCCAAGAGTCTTGAGAAGGGGAGACCTAACACCTGAAGCTAAAGGGTGGTATGCAATAGTTAGGAGATCCATCCTACCCACTGCAAACTCTTCAGAAATAGTCCCTAAAAGAGCCATCTTGCTACATTGCATTATGGTGGGAGGGGAGATTAAAGTTCATAAACTCATTGCTGAACAGATACAAGAGCTTAGTGAGAAAAGTGACCATGAATCCTGGCTCCACTTCCCTAGCACCATCATTAGACTATGCATCGATGCCCAAGTACCACTTGAAGATGAAAGACCTAATTGGCTATATCCTGGATTGGCCATAACTGCGTACAGAATGACTCTTGGCCCAATTGCTCCAAGACATACAAAAAGAAGAAATGAAGAAGGGGAACAAGCAGAAGCAGAGCAAGAAGCGGAACAAGAAGGACAGGAAGGAGAAGACGGAGAAGAAGAGCAAGAAGAGCAAGGAATTCCAGAAAGAAGACAACGAATTCCCAGAGACTCCATGGATATGAGCAGAATGCAGGAAATCATAGAAGGAATGTCTCAACAATACATGAGGTCTCAGGAGAGACAAGAGGACTTTCACCTAAAAATGATGGATATGCAAAGGAACTTTGAATCAAGATTCTTAGATCTGCAAAGGGAACAGAATTTACACTTACAGGAATCCTTCAGCCACATATGCCAACACCAAGATGCCAATGTCTTGGCAATCAAAGAAGCCACCACTTTACAGAATGCAAGATACTCAGTTCAAGCTGATTACAACATCAGTTCTCAAATTAAGCTTAACTACATAGGGGAACATCTACACAAGATGGACCCAGCATTCCCAGCTTTTGATGAGTATTTCAAAGGGAGGAAAGAAGGAGAAATAAACAAGGCAATGATCCTTGAAAAAGGAGTGGAAGAAACAATGAAAAAGGCTGGATTCTGGAAAAAGCTCATAAGAAAAGACAAAGGAAGTTCAAGTGGTCAAAAAGGGGTAGGAAGCAAGAAGAAGCAGGATCCCAAGAATCAAGAAGAACCAAGCAATAAATGAGAGGTGGTCTCACTCCTTAATAATCAAATGATAATTGGTGAATTGTCTTTATGAGCTGTCTTTCATTATAAGTCATTTAAGTTTTAATGTGAAGTCTCTAGTATGTTTGTCTGTTTATTGCTTTGAATAAAGTGAATGCCTAGATGTTTGGATATAACTTCACCTTCTTAAACAAGTGCTTGCCATGCTTGTTCTGTTTCCAAAAACAAAAGAAAAGTTTGAACAAAAGTAACTTGGCTAAATTAGTGACAAATCAAGTAGAATTAAGTGGTGGTATGCATGCTTGATTGTTTAGTCAGATCACTGGAAATAGAGTGTAGAATTATCATTTTTTGTGTAGAAATTGAAAACTGTCTATGGATCTTGATGAATAAATGTCTTTGGCCATGAAAAAGAAAGAAAAAGAAGAAGAAAAAGCCACTGAAAAAGGGCAACCAAAAAGAAAAAAAATTGAGAAAATAAGCTAGGCACCAATGGTTTGAACTTCTGAGACAAATGCCTGTGGTGTTTATGTATTAAGGATATGCTTGGATGAATACCACAGACAAGGTTTAGACCTTCCAGATCTTAAGAATGCTGCCAATGGTTCTAGCCTATACCACGAAGACTCTGATCTAACGGAATGGAATGCTCTGTTGTCAGGAGAGGCAACCACGCGTTGTTAACCAGGAGGCCAAGAGATACGCACTCAAGCTATTGCAGATAGAACGGAAGTGGTTATCAGGCACGCGTTCGTAAGTGAGAATGATGATGAGTGTCACGGGTCATCACATTCATCAGGTTTAAGTGCGAGTGAATATCTTAAAGAAGAAGTCGGCATGAATTGAATAGAAAAACAATAGTACTTGTATTAATTCATGAAGAACAGCAGATCTCCACACCTTAATCTATGGGGTGTAGAAACTCCACCGTAGAAAATACATAAGTGAAAGGTCTAGGCATGGCCGTGAGGCCAGCCTCCAAACGTGTACAATATCAAAAAAGGAACATAAGATGGTCAAAAGACGTAAAATAAATCTCTAAAAGTAGTTTTTATACTAAACTAGTAACTTAGGGTTTACAGAAAATGAGTAACTAAGTGTAGATAGTGCAGAAATCCACTTCCGGGGACCACTTGGTGTTTGCTTGGGCTGAGCATTGAAGCTTTTTCGTGCTTTGGCTGTTCCTGGAGTTAAATGCCAGCTTTCGTGCCACTTTGAGCATTTTTCGCCAGAAATTTTAGGCTGATTTTGAACGCCAGTTTGGGCCATCAAATGTCGGACAAAGTATGAACTATTATATATTTCTGGAAAGCCCAGCATGTTTGCTTTCCAACGCAATTTAGAGTATGCCAATTGGGCTTCTGTTGCTCCAGAAAATCTACTTCGAGTGCAGGGAGGTCAAAATCCAACAGCATCTACAGTCCTTTTTCAGCCTCTGAATCAGATTTTTGCTCAGGTCCCTCAATTTTAGCCAAAAAATACCTGAAATCATAGAAAAATACAAAAACTCATAGTAAAGTTCAGAAATATGATTTTTGAATAAAAACTAATAAAAATATAATAAAAAATAATTAAAACAAACTAAAAACTATATAAAAACAATGCCAAAAAGGGTATAAATTATCCGCTCATCACAACACCAAACTTAAATTGTTGCTTGTCCACAAGCAACTAAAAACAAAATAGGATAAAAAGAAGAGAATATACAATAAATTCCAAACTTATCAATGAAGATTAGCTTCAATTAGATGAGCGGGACTTGTAGCCTTTTTGCTTCTGAAAAGTTTTGGCACCTCACTTTATCCTTTGAAGTTCAGAATGATTGACATCTATAGGAACTCAGAATTCAGATAGTGTTATTGATAAACCACTATTTCATGGTTTATCTTTTGCTCAAATGAGTGGTTTTTATTAACTCTTTACCCACTTATTCATACTATTTGCATGGTTTTATATTGCCTTCCTAATTATGTGCTTTGATTGAAAACATGCTTCTTTGATCTTATATTTGCTTATTATTAATCCTCTCTTATTACCATTAGATGCCTTGATATGTGTGTTAAGTGTTTTCAGATATTATAAGGCAAGAATGGCTTGGAGGATGGGAAGAAAGCATGCAAAAGTGGAAGGAATGCAAGAAGTTGGAGAAATTGCTAAGCTGTCCAGCCTGACCTCTCTGCACTCAAACGGCTATAACTTTAGCTACAGAGGTCCAAACGACACGGTTTTAGTTGCGTTAGAAAGCTAACGTCCGGGGCTTCGATTTGATATATAATATGCTATAGTTCCTCTGACGCTAGGTGACGCGACCGCGTGTCGCATTGACGGAAATCAACGCATTTGAATTCTTCTCTAGCGATTTCTGGGCTGTTTTCGACCCAGTTTGTGACCCAGAAAACTCAGATTAGAGGCTATAAAGTAGAGGAATTGCATCCATTCAAAGGAAGGCCTACATATTCATAATTTGAGGAGTAGATGTAGTTTTTAGAGAGAGAGGTTCTCTCCTCTCTCTTAGGATTAGGATTTAGGACTTCTCTTAGTTTTAGGAGTGACTCTCAATCCCAAGTTCTTTATTTTATTTATTTTTCCATGCATATCTATGTCAGATTTAAGTTCTTTTGTTAATGCAATTTGAGGTATTTTAGTTTAATATTGCTTTCTTTTACTTACATGATTATTGCTTCCCATCTGAAGGCATTTTTATTCCAATAGATTTACTTTTCCCCTTTTGGTCTTGGTTAAGAAATCAGTAACTCAACAGTTATCAAACTCAACATAATTGATAATCGTTATCTTGCTAATTGAACTGAATTTGATTAATCCCAGATTTTTCTTAGGAAATAAATAGGATTCGAAGGTCAAACTAATTAGTCCCTTGACTTTCCTTTACTTTTGTAAAGGTTAACTAAGTGAAATTTAGATTCAACTTTCATTATTGTTGAGAGAGATAAGCAAGTTGGACTTCCAATTCCTTTTACCTTGCCAAGAGATTTTTTTTATTATTATTTTATTTTACTTGTCATATAACATATTCCCACCTTACTTCCAAAACCCCAAATTTACAATCTTCATAACCAATAATAAGAAGATACTTCCTTGCAGTTCCTTGAGAAGACGACCCGAGGTTTAAATACTCGGTTATCAATTTTAAAGGGGTTTGTTACTTGTGACAACCAAAACGTTTGTACGAAGGGATTTCTGTTGGTTTAGAGACTATATATACAATGCGACTATTTTTATGAACTTCTTTACTGGCAAAAATCCCAACGTCAAAATGGCGCCGTTGCTGGGAAATTGCAAACGTGTGCCTTATTATTGATTATTGTAAATATTTTTTTGCTTTTTGTTTGTTTATTTGTTTTTATATTTGTTTTTTCATAAATTAAGAGGTTATTGATTTTTATTTAGTTATTAAAAAAAATTTTTTTTTCAAAAATTTGTTCTTAATGTTCATTTTGATCTTCAAGTTGTTCTTCACGTTCATCTTGACCTTCAAGCTATTCTTAGTTGTTTTCTTCGTTTTGATCTAAAAATTTGAAGTTTGGTGTCATTTTATTGTTTTTCTCTTTCCTCATTAAATTCAAAAATATTTTTAATTAATTTTTTTCGAAAAAAAAAATTTCAGATTTTTATTTTTAAAATTTTTATCTTATCTTATCTTATTTCAAAAATCAAATTTCAAAATTCAAATTTAAAAATTTTCAAAATTTAAATTTAAAAATTTTCAAGTTTCAAATTTCAAATTTCAAATATTCAAATTTCAAAAATTTAAAACTCAAATTTCAAAATTTCAAATTTCAAAATTTAAATAACCTTTTAATTTAAATTTATTTTTATTTTCATTTTTAATTTTTATTTTGCTACTATGAACTCTCTCCCCTTTGGCTATGAGTCTGGTTACAATTATGTTGCAGGAAGAAGAAATTACAATGAGAACAGGCATCAAGGTTGGAATAATCAAAGATGGGAGGAGCCACAAGGATTTGATCAACCCTCATGGCAACAACCACCTCCAGTGGACTATCAACAACCACCATCATATGCCTATGAACCCTTTCCTCAACATGACTTTGGACCACCATACTCACAAGCCCCTTTCTACCATTCACCTCCATATGACCCTAACCCACATCCACCATACCAACCACCTTATGAACCAAATGAACCATACATAGATCCATCCCAAACCTCCATGGAGAGAGCACTTACCGATCTAAACTCTACTATACGAGCTCTCGCCGCCCAAATCAGACCACCAAATACCTTTAACAATCAACCCTCAAGCTCTAGTGCACTTCCTTTTCAATCACAGAATGATCTCCCCATCCCACCACCACCTCAATATTTGCCATCTCCATATCCATCAATCCAAGAGCACTATGATCCTACCTATGATAACCGAGTGCATCAAGAGACAAAGGATCGTTTCAAGGAAACAGTGGATCGATTTCAGGCAACCACTCAACAACTGGAGCAAGCATTAATTCAATGGGCTTCTAGGCGCTCAAATATACAAGGATCAGCCACAGCTCCATGTGGACAGTCTAGTGAAGAGCATAGCATGAAGGAAATACCAGAAACCCCAGTGGACAAGACAGAGAATGAATTCGTACTAGAACAAGTAGAAGAAGCTGTCATTGTTCAAGAAGAAGAAGAAGTGGTTGAAGATCTAGGAGATGCAAAACCTCCATGGAAAAGTCCAGTCATAGAACCCCCTTCCAAGACGTTTGAAATTGATGCTAAGGAGGGTGTACAACCTCCAAGGCATACCCTGGTTGAAGCTTTGGAAGAGGTTGAAATTGAAGAAGCTTACAAGGAGGTGGAAGTTGTTAGAGAAGAGCACAAGAGAGTGGAGCTTGCAATTTCATTAGAAATACCTCCCCCTAAGTTACCATCATCCTTCACAACATTCAAGTGGGTAAAATTCATATCCCTTAGCTTTCTGATTCCACTTGAATATGGGCTACTGGAGATGGATGGTCAACTTAGAGCTCTTTGTGGCATAGAGTGTAAGAGGAAGATGGTTAGTGGTTGGAGTTGTCCAACAAGGTTCAACATGGTTGCATACTCAAAGTTTAAATGCAAAGGTTGGTGTAAAGCTCAACTGAATGGGTCTAGGACGCTGTTTGGTAGCTGCAGTGAGAATTCAAATTACTTATCACCCAGTTGGAAAAATACAGATCCCGACATAGATGGGTGTAAAAGTAAAGTTTGGGATCCTGGAATCTGCTCTGACACTTGCTACCCCGGGAGCCTAAGAATATGTTTGAAGCTTCTTATGGGCTTTACATGCTTAGTTTGGGACCCCGGAGGTTACTGGAGCTACAAACATTGGTGGGGATTCCTGGATGAATACAAGCATAAGCCACCATAACAGGGAGCTCACCAAATGTCCAACTTAAGGACTGTAACTAAAAGTGCTAGGTGGGAGACAACCCACCATGGTATGATCGTCCCTTTTTCATTTTTGGTTAGTTTTATTTATTTTTGAGTTTATCTTATTTTATTTCATTGAACCTGGAATTACTCATAACATCCATATCATTTTGCACTCTGCATAATGCATCAAAAAAAAAAATCACATGTGACGCGACCGCGTCACCCACGCGTCCGCGTCGCCAGTGCATTGGGAAGATAGAAAATTGAACAGAGAGTTATGCAGGAGGATGGCAGGAGGCGTGCCGATGGCACAAATCACCCCACGTGACCGCGTCACTGACACGACCGCGTCATATGGGAATAATGGCCTCCCACGCGACTGCGTGCCCCACGCGGCCGCGTGCCATGAAAATCGATGTAACAAGGGTGTATGGCCGAAAGTTGAGCTGGAGTTGCGCTGGACTCGTGCTGGAAGCCCAAGCCCTACCACGCGAACGCGTGCCCCTCGCGGCCGCGTCGTTTTCAGGAAATGGCCATTCACGTGATCGCGTCAACCACACGACCACGTCACCCAGAATTTTGGCAAATAGAGTTTCGAACAGAGAGTTGTGCGATCGCGAGGCTGCACTCGCGCCAATCGCACAAAACAGGCCACGCGATCGCGTGACCCACGCGACCGCGTCACCTGACCTTTTTGCGTACCACGCGACCGCATCACTCATGCGTCCGCGTCACAAGCGGCGCACAGAATATCCAGATCAGCCAAATTTCTTATCTTTTCTTCTCTAATCCTTATTTTTCTTATCTTTTCTTATTTCTTTCTTCTTGCTTTCTTATTTTCTTTCACTTCCATTCTATTTTATTTAAATTATTTGCATACTTTTATTCATTGCATATTTTTTAAAATTATTATTGGTGTTCAAATGTTCTTATTCAACTATTACATCTTTTCTGGTATTTTCTTGGTGCTTAATGACTTGTTTAATTCTGGTTGAGTAATATTATTTAAATCAATGCCAATCTTTTATATCTGTATTACTTTTGCATTGACATGAATTTATATTATCTCTCCTTCCCCACTCTCTTTCCCATTGTTGTACATTTTGTACCACTAGCAAGCCATGGCTTCTATTGTTTTCTCACGTACATGTTGAAGCTTCCATGTAAATGAGACCCTTATCATTTGGCATTAACCCAACCATACTTCATTTATTTTCTTATCTCTATTATTGGGTTACTTTTCTTCCCTTTTTCTTTCAGGATGGCCACCCGAAAGGGAAGCGAAAGACGTTTTACATGGGGAGACAGACAAGTCCATCTGCACAATCCTTAGAGAAAAGCAACAGTTAAAACAACCCGTCCACCTGCAAATCTCAGCATGCACCGAGGACGGTGCAATCTTTAAGTGTGGGGAGGTCGATACCGATCTCCATGGGTTAGTTATTTCTTGACTCAACACCAAAATTTTTATTTTATTTGTTTGTTCATTGTTGCATTTGCATGATTGATTGCATATTTATTTGTTTGATTTTTTGAATATTTTACCACTTGGTTGAAGTAATATTTTCTTTTTCAAGAAAATTTTTTAGAGAATTTCACTAATTTGAATAAAATTTAATGTTACACTTGTTTGAAGAGATATTATACTGGAACATGGTTTAGAGCTCGAACACACAAAACCTGTGAGATTTTGAGCCTATTTGACTTGGTTGCATTTTTCAACCAAAATTCTGTTTTAGTGTGTATTTTTCTCTCTAAAATTGTGATCTATGTCTTGCTTAATTCTATATTTCCATTATTTAATGTATGCATACACTTACATGATTGAGGCCTTTGTTTTACTGAGCTTACATACCCATATGGCCTTACCTTTCATTATCCCTTGCAAACCAATTTTGAGCCTATTTTACCCCTTTGTTCTTTACTTTAGCACATCATTAACTCTAAGCAGAAAACAATAATGTCCTTAATTTGAATCCTTGGTTAGCTTAGACTAGTGAGATGCTTATGATTTAAGTGCGGGGAAATTGGGATTGAAAACATTTGGTTTGAAAATTGAGTATGTTAGAATTTTCTGAAAATGTGAAAGAAATGTTTAGGACATGTCATGCATTCAAAAATTTAATCATATGCATTGAAAAGAAAAAGAAAAAAAAAGAAAAAAATAATAAAAAAAATATAAAAAAAAGAAGAAGAAAAAAGAGAAAAAGAGGAGAAATATAGCAAATAATAAAAAGGGGACAAAATGCCCAAAGTAAGTGAAAGCAATGCATATGTACTGTGATGGTATTTTTGTGGAAAAACGAATTTCCCAAAACACCAAAAACTAACCAGCAAGTATACCGGGTCGTATCAAGTAGTAAAACTCACTTAGAGTGAGGTCGATCCCACGAGGATTGATGGATCAAGCAACTTTAGTGGGTGATTAGTTTAGTCAAGCTAACATTGAGTGAATTGTGTGAATTTGTAGCCAACAAAATGTAAATGACAGGAAATTTAAAGTGCAGAAAGTAAATGTGCAGAAACTTAAAGAACAAGAAAAGTAAATTGCAAGAATCTTAAATGACAAGAAATGTAAATTGCATGACAAGTAAAGGGGTTGGGTGCAGAATATTTAAAGAGAGCAACAGATCAAATTCAGAACAATTACAGTAAAGGTAAATGTGCAGGAAAGTAAATTGAGAGTTACAGCAAATCTAAACAGAAAGGGAAAATTTCAGTGAAGGATCAAAACAGAAAATTAAAATGACTTGAAGAATTTAAAAGCAGGAAAGCAGTGCTTAATTTGCAGCAATTTAAAAGAAGGTTGAAGATCTCAAGGAATCAAAGAGACTAGAAAACAAGTCTAGATCTCACTCCCTTCCTAGATCCAACAAGAGAATAATTGCAGAAAAGTAAAAGAACAGATTGCAGAAGAAGAAGATTTAAAACAGAAAATGAAATTTTGAATTATGTAGTAAAGAACACGAGAGAATTCAAGTGAGATTGAAACAGAATTTCTTCAATCTCCACCCAAAATTCAAAACAGAAAATGAAAACTAAAGAGAGAGTTCTCAAATGGAGCCAGCCCTCTACCCTCCAATGGAGCTCTCATGGGGTCTCCTCTACAAAGATGAAAATGATGCCTTTATATAGGCTTTACAAAATGAAAATGAAAAAATGAAATGAAAAACAAATTCCTAATCTATCTAATCCTTGTGCCATTGAGTGATGATGTGGGCTTTGCTTGCTTTGGAGTTTAGGAGAAATGGGTTTGGTTGGCCTTGATTCAATTTGGAGAAGAATTGAATTTAAATAAAATTTTGGTTGAATTTCGGCCCATTTGAAATTTTGCTTCCAGGGGGATGCTCAGCTCACTTTGTGAGCCGAGCATTGGTGTCTTGGTGCAAGATTGCTGCATGCCTTGTGCCCTGGAACGTGTCAAGATGTGCGCTCCACTTCCCTGACCGTGTCGAAATTGCTTGTGTGATGCCCATGGGTAGCGCTCAGGCTGAGCCCAATATGAGGCCAAGAAACAAGGAAAGGAAGACCAAGCTCAGCTCACAATGTGAGCATTATCGAGAGCACAGCACTCTCTAAGTGAGCGCTACTTTGCCTTGGAGTGAGGTTCCAGCTTCGAGCCTTGGTGGAAGCATTGGCTGATTTTTTTGCTTGTTTTTATCCCTTAAAGATGCATTTCGTTCGTGCCTTAATTTTATGCCAAATATAGGTTTCCATACATCGTTGGAAAGCTCTGAATGTCAGCTTTCCAACACAACTAGAAGCACATCAATTGGATATCTGTAGCTCAAGTTATAGCCCTTGGAAGGAGGCATGGTTATGCTGTGAACGCCCAGATTTTAACTTAGCAAAATTTCTTGACTCCAAGCACATTTTTCACTGTTGTAGCGCTCAGCTCACTAAGTGAGCGCAGCATTGTATGCTGATTCCCTATTTTCCCTTAATTTGGTCATGGGCCACGCTTTTAGAAGCGTGGCCTAAGGCTCCAAAGTGTGCTCCAACTTCAAAGTGTACCCCAAAGCTCTTTTTTTCTCCTTTTTAGCTTATTTTGTGCTTCTTTGCTTCTTTTTCTTCTTATTTCCTACAAGATTTATAAAATTAAAAGATCAAAGAAATATACCAATTAAGCACAAAAGCATTCAATTTTTAAGCACAAATCATCAATTTCTTGTATGAAAAAGCATAGAAAAATATGACATGGTGACATGTCATCACAACACCAAACTTAAACCTTGCTTGTCCCCAAGCAAGAAAAGAATCATGCATTAAAGATTGACAATCCAAGGTAAGAAGAATTGCAACTCAATGTTCATGGTAAGCTAGTTTTCTAAGCATGCTTGAATCACAAAGAGATGTAAATGATTGATGCTTCCATCTAGCTCAATTTATGAAATCTTTCTCTTATATTTCTTCCTTGAAACAAGCTTTTGATTTCTTATTTAGCTTCTCCTTTTTGGGTGCTTTGCCCCATGAGTTGATAACAAAGCTACGACTTCTAAATGCTTTGTTTTCAAGTATTACCACTTGATACATAAGCACCACAAGCATTTGATTAGAGGACTTCATTAAGCTCATTTTCTTTTTTTTCTTGACTCTCTAATCATTGATGCTCAGAGCCTTGAGCTTTGAGGGAGTGCGTTTGCACTTTGAGCCTAACCTTGACTTCTAAGTGTTTTGTTTTCAAGCATTTGGCTTGATACATAAACACCACAAGTACTTAACAAATAAATTGCCATTGGTACTCAGAGCCTTCAGCTTTCTCATTCTTTCCCTTTTACTTTTCTTGCTTTAATTGTATTTGCTTCTTCAAGGTTTTCATGATTTTCAAAAGATTTCACAAAATGTACTAGATGAAAACTTCAATTAAATAAAATCCAATGCAATTGAGCAACAATTAATCATACTAGCTTTCCAATACTTGTATGCACATGCTAAACTCTTCTTTAGTTCCTTGTTTGTTTATGATCATGATGCTTTACTGCTTTTGAATTCACAAAACTTAAGTTGGTAATCACAATGGCACAGCACCATGTTGCAATTTAGAAATCAAACTATGCCTTTTCATACACACATGCATACAGAGAAGGTAAAGACAATCATGCAGTTTATAGTGCTTGAAACAAATGAGGAGAAAAGGAACTTTACAACCTTGTAGTTCATCTTCTCTATTGTTGTCATTTTCCTCCCATTCTCCTCCTTCCCATACCAAACTCAGAATGCTTGCTCATCCTCAAGCAACTATTAGAACCGTGGCTATAGGGCTAAGATGGATCATGAATGTCTTACACAAGGAATGTTAGTAGTACACGTGTTTCAAGCAAGCAAAATTAAAGATAATAATCAAGGCACAAGAGACAGAGACATTGTGATTGCAAACTTAAGAAGGTGAGCATAATACTTTGCATAAAAGATAAGTGGCACACCAAACTTAGTGTGACACTTTCACTTGGAATTAATGCAAGTATCTTGTAAGAATTGGAACTAAATTTTGTTGCATAGCAACACCAAACTTAGAATGCAACCATATGTCAATTTATTTGAACTAAAACTAAACAAAAGAAACTGTTATATGTTAAATACAATCACCAAATGAAGAGTCTGTTATGAATAAGGATGTCTTGGTGATGTATTACAAAAACAGTTAATGAAGGAAAGCATTAAAAACAAGTAAATAAATGAAACAAAGAGAAAACAAAAATTATCCAACTAAGAAGAAAAATAACACTGTAAAAGGCAATATGATTATGCAGACAAGTGATGTTGCTGGATTGATTTGCATAAAAAAATAGGTGGCACACCAACTTAGAATCTTGGTGTGTCACTTTCATGTAAAATTGATGCAATCATCCATGAAGATGGAAAACAGTTTGTTGCAGGGCAACACTAAACTTAGAATGTAACCATATGCCAATTTATTGAAATTTAAACTAAGCAAGGAAAAGAAATGTACCTACTGTCTACCTGTTCTTTACTTTCTTCCTCTTCTTCCAATTTGTTAGAGAAATGACTTCAAAGGAGGAGAAGTTTCAGCTACTGTCCCTTGCCTTGGCTTTTCCTCAGCAAGCTTCCTTTTGCAATGGCTTGATTGATCTTGCTTGCTGGATTAGGGATAGGATTGGTGCTCTTGTTAGTTGCCTTCACTTCTTTGAATCCAAGTCTTGGTTGCTGTGTGATTATTGGAGTTTTGTATTCATCCAGAGCCTTTTGAATCGGTGGTTCCATGAACTCTTCCTCACTTGAGTGTAAATTTTCTGGAATGACTTCCTCACTTTCTTGCTCTTCCACTTCCTCTTTTACACTCAACATTTGTTTTAATAGCTCTATCATGGAGGACGTTTGTTGATCTTCCCAACATTTCTTCATCTCCTCTTCATATTTTTCAATCACAGATTTAAGTGTTGAGGCGTTTTGGTCCAGGGAGGTTTGTGAGAGTTGTGAGTCTTCATGTTCTCTTGTCATCTCAAGTGGCCTTTGTGAATATGCAAGTTTAGGTTCAAATGTTTCCACCACCTCTTTTTTTTTTTACTAAAAATCCACTTGACTCAGTAGCCTCTTCATCTTGTTTTTCCTTCTTCTTCATTGCACTCACCAATTGGCCTAGCTGCACTTTCATGTTTTTGAGGGAGTTTTCTTGTTCTTTCCAGACTTTCATTGTCTCCTCCTCATATTTTTTTGAACATGGACTCAAGCTTTGAGAGCCTTGAGTGGTTCATGGAAGTTTTTGTGGGTGGTGAGTTTTGAAAGGGGCTTTCTGTTGAAGTATGTCAAGTGATGATATCTTTGGATGAATATCATATGGAGCACTAGAATTCCCTTCCCAGCCACCTTAGAATCATGACTTGCATCATTTTGTGGTGGTGGAAATATCCCATATGTTTTTCTTTCATTTGTGGTTCTGAAGCATAGCTCCACGAATTGGAGTACCCAGAATTTGAAGTTCTGGTGATATTCCAACCACCATTAGAGATTGGTGTGGTGGGTGATATCCATAAATTTGTTTGACAGTGAGTTGAACTATTTGTATTTTTAACATCAATGTTTGTTCATGTATAGAAAAGAATTTCTTAGTGAGGCAATAACTCAACACCTTGGTTTCAACTTAGAACAGATAACAAAAATAAGAAAATGCTTGATCTAGACTTCTCACCCAAACTTTTAATTCATTGTTTGATCTAAAATCACCCATCCCCCGGGCAATTCAAGAAGTGCCAAAATAAAAACTTGGGGGGGGGGATGGGTATTTTTGGTGGAAAAACGGAATTCCCAATAAAACACCAAAAACTAAAACCGCAAGTTA